>NW_001884554.1:432461-453496 GCF_000146915.1 Parastagonospora nodorum SN15 | reverse complement strand
CGGTGCTGGCGGCCTGTTATCTTCTATGATTTGGCTCACAGCTTGCGGTCTTGGCGCTGGCAAGGCTGGCGAATTTGATGCATGTCTCCTTGGAACTCCATGATCAAGATCTTCCGATCTCTGTGCGGGGTGAATTTGAGACGGCGGATGTTCCGATGCATGCGCCCTGCTTTTGGATGCATCAGTTGCGACAGAACGAGGCGAACTAGTACGCCCCACCGATGCAGCAGGAGTTGGCAAGCGGCTGCCCGGGTTGCTGGTTCGCATACCGCTGGCAGGTACAGGTGGCTGCGGAAAGCCGTCTGGGGGTGGAGTTGACAGCTGTGCTGGCTCAGGGACAGCTTTAAGTACTTCCTTGACCTGTGTAGCAGAAGGGGCTGGAGACTGTGTAGTAGGCTCCTCACCGACTTCTCTTGCAGCGTTCTCTGCAGATACCGAGTTGAGACTTTCTTGTTCCAGGGCTTTCTGGCTTGCTTCAGCTTGGGCTTGGAGGATCATGTTCCGGGCCTCTTCTGCCGCAGCCGCAGCAGCAGCAGCCGCCTCTTGCTCGAGCTTCTGCTTCTCGAGTTCTTGATCTTTGCGGCGTTGCTCGTCAAGTCTTTCTTGCTCCAGGCGATCTTGCTCGATTCTCTCATTCACGAGCCTCTCTTGTTCAGCCCTTATCCTCTCCAAATTTTCCGCTTCGAGTTTCTCGGATTCAATCCGTTCCTTCTCAAGTCGTTCAGCCTCAAGTCTATCCTGTTCAAGCTGTTCTGCTTCAATTCTTTCTTTTTCAAGCTTCTCTTGTTGTCGGTTCTCTTCCTCGATCCGCTCTTGCTCGATTCGCTCCTTCTCGAGTCTCTCCTGTCTCATCTTCTCTCTTTCGAGCCTCTTCTGCTCCAGCCTTGCCATCTCTAGGCGTTCTTGATCGATCCGATACTGTTCGAAACTTTCCTGGTCAAGCTTCTCCTGCTCTTCACGCTCCAGTTCCTCTTCAGCAAGGCGTCTGCGTCGCTGTTTTGCCGTTTCTTTGGCGGGAAGGGGCGATTCTGCCTCAACCAGGGCCGCGTCAGTGGCTTTGACAGACTCGACATCCCTTGAAATAAGTAGCTCAGAGTCGTGAGTAGTGTGGGTTTCGTCCTCTGTGGGTGGTGGTTCTGGAGCCTCCATGGGAGCGACTTCGTCCTGGTGGACGTCGTCCATCTCGGCCACTGGTGGTTCTTCAGCCATTGAAGAAGGCACATCAGACTGAATTGGTGCTTCGACATCGGCAAGGGCCTCGGTCGGTTGAGCTAGTCCTTCTGCAACCGGCTCTGCCTCCTCAGCATGCTCGACCTGAGGTTCAGATGACTCCGCTGCAGGTGTTTCTGGCGCTTCTGCTTGGAGTGCATCATCTTCATGGACCTCTTGGTTGATGAATTCTAGAGAAGGGTCATGTCTGATTGAGGTGAGTTAGTTAAGACGCGCCCAGTGGTGGTGAAGGAAGTACTTACTCAGATGGTTCTTCAGCCTCTACTTCAGCAGACTCCGTTGATGTGACGACACCCTCCGGTTCGGCATTATCTACCGCATTGACAATGTCTGGCGCGTCGACAGCTGTCTCATCAAGCTCAGGTGCCTGATTCTCTGTCTCTGCGTTGTCCAGCTCCGTCGAAGATGTTGGAGCTTCTTGATCCTCAGCTAGCTGCACTTGACTTTCTTCGTCTAACACAACATCCGATACGGGCTGTGGTACCTCTTCAGTAGGTTCAATCGGCGTGCAGAGAGAACCTGTTGATCATCCGAGGATTCAAGAGGAAGCTCCTCCGCATCGACTGCAGGGACTGGGTCGGCAGAGTCCACATCTGCATCTGCTGCAGGGATCGGGTCAGAAGAGTCTGCTTCAGGTTCGTTCTCCTCTGCAGGGAGCTCGGGCTGTGATTCGACAGTGCCCATTACCGTCTCCGCGTCTTGCACGGGAGTGTCGGTGTGCACGTGATCAGGTTCGGCTGACTCTATCTTCTCGCCATCAGTAGTAGCGTCAGCAAGCATCGATGACTTGTCTTCGCTAGGTGTATCCTGGGTCGATTCGAGGTTCTGGTCAGGTACAGATGTGGAGTCGACGACTGGGGTATCGTCACTGGGTGGCTCGAGTGGCGGTGCGGGCGACAGTTGTTGAGTCTCTTCGTTGGCCGGTGACTCCTCCGTCGCTGTATTGTTGACCGCTTTGAGGTTCTCGGGTGGAGCAGCAACCTCCGCCTGCTTCTGGTTGTTCTTCTTGTTCTTCTTCTTCGCCATCTTGACAACGAAGATGATTCTTGTTTATAACCTTGGAACGCGACTGAACGACCGAGCACTGTTAGCAACCACTACGTGCCATTAAAGAGAAAGTTCAATCAGTCGCGAAGACAGGGCTGTCGGCCTGCTTGCGTGGCACAATGATGGGAGAACATGTACAAGACAACAAACACGCGCATTATGCGCTATATAGAACAGAGGTTGGGGTGCTGCGCATTGTGATGGCACGGGTCAGAAACGCAGGTTGGTTCCAATGACACGCTGACAGGGAGGTGCCAGCTCATCGAGGACTGAGCGAACTAATCTACAATGCCCACCCCCCCAAGTGAGACGCCTCGGGCGTTCATCTCTAGCCTTGCAGCACGTGGAGTCTGCTCAGTCGCAGAGCTTGCTTCATTCTTCGTCAATTGAGCCACGAGGACGACTAGCACTGCAGAAGATCGTGAGCAGTGATCTGGAGAGGTGAATCGTATTATACTTGAAGATAGGGACAGCAAATATGGGCACGCGATGACTGTGGCCGTGATGAAATTTTGAGCTCCTGCATGCAAGACGTGCGTTGTCGCCTTTCGATTCGTCCACGGGTGCGACGTAGGCGTATGCACGCCTCCGGCCCGCATAAGCCTCGAAATGGGCGCCTTAGCGTCGGGAGCGGGTAGCGATGCGGGCAGCGGTGAGTGAAAGCACTTTACTGGACGCACGGCTTGGGGGCTGATCTGCGGCTAAGACATCGTAGATAGTCAGGTGACCGCGCGTGTCGTTTTGCCGGCTAAACTTACGTTCCGACGCACGACATCCGCTTGCGACCACTGCTACGGCCTCGACCACAACTGGCTGCAGAACCTGAGAATGTCAATTTGCCGACGAAAATTGCCCAGATCAATCATCTCGGGCTGCAATGGGTAAGCCGAGGGCGGCGCGGAAGCAGCCGGTCGTACTCTCGTCCGATTCTGAAGAGGATGCATCACATTCACCGCCTCTGAGGCGGCCCAAGAGGGGCACGCTACTTAGCCTCACCGACGGGGCGCGTGGAGAAGCGAACGCTCCCCGTACCAGGGCGCAACGTGCAGCTTCACCCAAAAACCCGGCACCATCTACCCAGAAATCTCCAGCTAAATCGCCTGGGAAGCCCAAGAAATCGCCCGGGAAGCCCAAGGCAATACACAAGCCCATCACATCCTTCTTCAGCAATGTGCCCCGGGCCCGGTCGCTCCAGCCCACACCAAGTCCCGAGAAGGCTGCCACACCGCTCGAAGATGTAGACGACATTTTCGACAGCTCGGGCGACGATCGCTCTGTGAAGCCGTCCACCGCGCTACCCGTCCGTAAACGTGCCAATCCCGGAGCCGCTGCAGGCAACGATACTGCTGCGAAAGGGAGACAGAAGTTCTTGCGAACAACAAGTGGTGCTCGTAGCACGCCTCACAGCACGCCTCCCTCCTCCCAATCCATCCGCGAGGATACGATAGATAGGCGTCCGTGGACTGAGAAGTACGGCCCAGCTTCCCTGGAAGAATTGGCAGTACACAAGAAGAAAGTTTCCGACGTCAGAACATGGCTCGAGGATGTCTTCAGCGGCCGAGGGCGCAAGAGATTGCTCCTCCTCAAGGGCCCCGCTGGCAGTGGAAAGACCACAACCATGTCTCTACTTGCTAAAGAGCTAGGGATCGATATGCATGAGTGGAAGAATCCTACGAGCTCAATCGCTGGCCCTGAAGGCTTCATGTCAGCCACTGCGCAATTCGATGACTTTGTTGGCAGAGCTGGCGCATTTGGCAGCCTCGTATTCGATGAGCCTTCACGGAATGTTGCGCCACCGGCAGCCAGCGGTTCTGGCAGCAGGCAAAAACAGTTGGTCCTTGTAGAGGAATTTCCGAATACATTCGCTCGTGCATCCTCAGCCGTACAGTCCTTTCGATCTTCAGTGCTCAACTATCTCGCTGCGAATACTATGTCGGCTACTGCGTTCTTCTCGGGTCAAGTTGACCCCGTGCAGTCAGTAACACCCATCGTCATGATCATCTCAGAGACCCTGCTGTCCACGAACACGGCCGCTGCCGATAGCTTTACTGCGCACAGATTGCTAGGACCCGAGATCTTGACACATCCAGGGGTGTCTGTCATCGACTTCAATCCTATCGCGGCCACTTTCATGACAAAGGCACTCGACCTCATGGTGATCAAGGAAGCACGGAAGTCAGGACGAAGGATGACTGTTGGCCCTCAAGTCATACAACAGCTCGCGGAGCTAGGTGACATCCGAAGCGCGGCATCCTCCCTAGAGTTCCTCTGTTTGCGTGGCGACGATGCTGAGGGATGGGGCGCAAAAGTCAACTTTGCAAAGAAGAAGGGGCCGAAAGACGTACCAATAACGAAGATGGAACGAGAGTCACTCGAGCTCGTAACACAGCGCGAAAGCACTCTGGGTATCTTTCATGCCGTCGGACGTGTTGTCTATAATAAGCGTCTCCCCGAAACCACAGAAGCACCCGTGCTGCAACCACCGAATTGGTTCCCTGAACGGCGAAGACCGAAAGCGTCCGAAGTCAACATGGACACGCTCATCGACGAGCTGGGTACCGATACTCAGACGTTCGTTGCAGCCTTGCATGAGAATTACGTGCTTTCTTGTGGTGGTGCGGATAACGAGGAAACCATGGAGTCGATAGAGGGATGCATAGAGTCACTGTCAGACGCTGACTTGCTCTCACCGGACCGCTTCGGTGCAGGCTCTGGTAGACGCAACATCCAAAGCACGAGTGCAGACAATCTGCGACAAGACGAAATGTGCTTTCAAACCAGTGTACGCGGTCTTCTTTTCAATCTGCCAAGTCCTGTCAAACGATTGCAGCCGCCACCCGGAATCATGGGCATGAAGGCCAAGGGGCAGGGAGCGGGAACCGGTCCGTCAAAAGGTAGCGCATTCGTCATGTATTATCCGGCCTCGCTGCGGATCTGGAAGCAGCAGGAAGAGATCAGTGACTTACTGGACATGTGGGTGTCACGTGCTCAGCGCGGCGACCTTCTGACACCCGATTCTGTGGCACCGAAGTTCTCAGTACCCCCTGGTGGTGTCGAAACATGGAGGAAGAACGCATCGTTCACGCAGCATCCAGCTAATTCAGCTTCCAGCTCTGCATCTGAAGACTCACCACCTTCAGTACTCCTTGGTAGTGGCGGTTCCGCACGATATGAGATGCTTCTCGAACGTCTGCCATACCTCATCACCATACTGCGTAAATCTCGAATGCCACCACCATCCACCGCAACTACAATTCGCGAGATAGAGAAAATCACAATGTTCACGGGAAGTGAAGTCGGAGGCAATCCAGATGAGGAGGACGACAATCTAGAGGAAGTTGGCGTAGGCGAGCAAGAGCAATGGGCCACTGACAAACCTGCTGGACCATCGGCCCAAGAAAAAGAGAGTAAGGATTGCGGCGAAGATGGAGGATGAAGAGTCAGCAATACCTGGGCTGGTCGAGAAGGGCGCGAGCCTGATGTTGAGTGATGACGACATAGAGGATTGAGGTTATAGATCATGTACAATATCACAGTATCGGTAAAAAAAAATGTCTACCAAGAGTCCAGATATTGTTCATGTCTAGGGCAACCCGCAAGTTATGGGTTGCTAATCACATGCAATGTATGGTTGTCGTTAAATTATTTTGAATGTGTTACTAAGCTTGCTACCCACGACGCACCGATCGGGGTCAGCCATCTCGTTGGCCACCTCATCTACAGTATTCACAGCCAAGTGAAATATGCAGAGAGATATCTTAGCTTAGAGAATGATCTAGCCTAGGAAACAAGGTCTCCTGGAATGAAGTGTAGACCAAGCGCCTCCACAAGTCCGACCGGCAGATATATAAGACTCCAAGTCTCCTCTACCCAACGAGAACTGTTGAAATATAGTCTGGTTGTATTCAAAAACTTTTGCAAGAGTAGGCAAAGTACATTGCAGCACTAAACATATTTAGGCTTCTCTATACGCTTTTTAGTGCGCTCTCAAAGACTGTTAGATCACTTCGCGCGTATGCGGAGCTGACACGAGTTTTGTCGCTGCCTGGTGGCCACAAAGTCTTAGCTGACCTCATAGAGTCCATCAAACTTCGAAATGAAGTTTCTCAACACCGCCATCGTTGTGACTGCCCTCGTCTTCGCCATGACCGTTCAGGCCCATTGTCCACCCGAGGTCTGCAACCACTTGAAGAAGCGCACTTTCCCTTGGCACAAAAATATCGTAGAGAGCTTCGAGGCCAATGAGACTGAAGTTGCTAAGATTAGGTGCCGAGGAGTATATGGTGAGTCACTACCTCCTGATAAATCACTTTGCCAACTGACAGAAAGTATCAGAGGAGAGCGGATTCAGATTTATGAAGCTTGTTCATAGGATCTTTGAATTGTCCTTTCAGTTTTAGGTCATCTCTTTTCAAAAACTAGGGTACGCTGTACAGGCAAGGCGGGTAGTCTGTCGACGACATGGCAGTAATATGACAGTATTTGTCACTGATATACCACTGGAAGATAACCGCGCACATACAAAGCTTCACAGATATCTAGACATCAAACAATACGATGCAGTATTATCTCCACCGTTCTTCCAACACCATAGCAGTACTGATATGCAGCGTTTACATAGTGACAACGGAATGAAACAGAGATGGCCAAACACTTCATGGGTACTAATCATTAATTATGCAGAAGCCGATATCGTCAAAGGGAACAAACGCTTGGGAGACGGCTCGTGTCACCAACAAACAGTGTCAAAGCATTAGTGCTCAGCACAGACAATAGAAACGCAACTTCACCACGGCTTTTCACCGCTCACCGCATTAGCAAGTACCCACTACTATATAAAACATCATAGCCCACCTTTGAAGCTTCGCCCACCAACTCCCTCACACAAATCTGACGAAACTGTCCCATCTACTTCAAGCACAGCACCAAGACAGTGCCCTGCAAAACATCTACTTGTGAGTCTATTATCATTGTCCGCGCACTCGCCGCACCACTAACTTGCGCAGCTACCAAAATGAAGCTCCTCCTCACCGTGATGATCATCGCCGTCGCCTTGGGCGTGATCACCGAGGCCAAATGCCCACCGCATGTGTCATGCCCTTGGCCGCTCAAGTCCTGCCAAGGTGAAGGTTGTTCCGGGTCGGCGCAAGACAAGCGCTTCCAGTTCATCTACGCCAGCGAGGCTGCCAAGGTGAAGACTGTCGAAGACACCGAAGAGTAGAACTGGGGAGATGACGTGGTCAGTAGCCTCGTTTTTGGGCGTCTATGACTTGGCTGATTTTGTTTCGGCAGGCTCTCCAGGGCTGAGGTGAAGGGAGCAGATATCGATCGCAATGGATTGAGAGACGACAAAACAATTGGAAGGACACAGGTGGGAAGTCAGGAAGTTTGATGCAGGCTCTGGGGTGCTAGGATCTGTTTGATTCTCGAATTTGAGGTTCTAGACATACACAAATGCAACCCGTTTAACAACTACTTCGTCTCCGCTTACGCTGAGATTCTTTTGAAGTGACCTATCTCATACAAACGAAACCCCACACTCGCAATCTTACCGCTCTGGCCTCTCTAATTATCGGAAGAAAGCTGCAAACGCTCATGAATCTCACCCGAGCCACGGGGCGACACGTGTTTTCTGCATAGACCTCTCCAATATCTACGTACACGAATTCTCCACACTGAACCCATCCTTAATAACAACAACGACGACTACACACCGATCACGACTGAACAGAAATATCTACCTCAAAAGTCAGTCTTTATCCCTCTTTTGCCTCTCACATACCAACCCGACCAGGTCATCCAACTCCGCCACCATGAACATCTCCACACCCACCCTCATCTGCATCATCATGCTCTTCCTCCTCGCCGCCACCATCCAGGCCAACGGTCGGGAGGGGTGCTCGCCTGGCATATTGGGCTGTAGGCACAAGGGATCGCGCGGCATCGAGAACACGCCTGGTCACGTCGTGGTTGACGAGGAGTAGAGGCTGGTAAGTGCGTGTCAGACTTCGGGATGGGCGATGGAAGTTAACATGATCTGGTAGATATAGCTGGAGTGCGATGGAGTGGGTTTTAATTTGGCGAAAGGAATGGACTGGTATTGGAATCATTGCAGTGCATGGGATGTTTTCGAATATTTGGCGGCCGTCTGGTGTCTGGTGGCGTGTCACGTCACCTTCTCGAATGCTTGCACACTGGCGGTTTGAAATCAAAAGGTCAATTTACTTTACTGGTAATGTCTTGAATTTGAATGGATTCATGTCCACAACTCTACAATGCTACCCTACGAAGCCCGCCAACGCCATATCCCATCCTATCATTATGCCGAAGCCGAAGCATGAAGCATAAAGCGCTGAACAATGGAAAGAGAAATGAACGAACGCCGATGATCCCACCTATGCTATCCCACGTGTGCTCGCTCAATACCCAATTTGAATGATTCGCTAAGCCAAAGAAGTCATACGTTACCCATTACTCATCATGATATCAAGCTCGGATGCCAGCACCGCCGGTCCATCGGAGCTTGCGCAGACCCAAGCCGGTTCCTTTCACGCCGGAAGCTGCTTCGCGTGCGCAACTACCCGCCTCGGCGCCAGCAGCACCCATTTGGTTCATGGCTTCGGCGTGGCCGGACTCTTTCCCGACGACGTAGCCAGCCGAGAAGCTCAAGGCGCTCACGAGGACCACGACACCAGCTGACACGACCCAGGTGAGCAGCGTAGGGCTGATTTCTTCGATGACGGGGCCGGTTCTTCGTGCTTTCTTCACGTTGCGACGGTCCTTGCTGCTACTTCGAATTTCCTTGCGCTTCGACTTCTCAGAGGGACTGCTGCTTGGTGAAGAAGGCGCAACAGAAGACTCCTCCAGGACGTCGCCTAATGCTACGGACTCGGGGACGAGGCGAAGTGTTGTGGGGTCGATGCGAGATGATCCGTGCTGCTGTGTACGAGGCTGGCCTGGTTTGGGGAGGCCTCGCACAGCAGCGGCTGCAGAGAGGAGTGTGGACAGACTGGCGCGCAGTGCTTCATCGTGATCTGGTGCCGCACCGATGGGGGTATGTTGGGGGTACGACTGTTGTCGCACAGATGCCGATGGCCGTGTCGGGCCTCGGCGAGGTGGGTAGACAGTGGCGGACTGTGAGCGTATCGGCTGCTGATTGCTTGGGTGCGAGAAGGCGTTTGGCCGTGGCTCAAATTGCCGGCGTGATCTTGGGTAGTTCACTGCCGTTGCGTTCTCGTCTTCGTCGTCATCATCCTCTTCCCTTTCTGACATGGTCTCAGACGAAGTAACTGACAATGGGCTTCGAGATGCGCGGTTGACCTCATGCCTGAGGGGAGACGGACCGAGACCCTCGTTCGAGGACGTCATGACCCTGTCCGATTCACTCTCGCTCTCTTCGTATTCCTCTTGACTACTGTTGCCTCCTGCGTTGGATACCCTATGTCCAGTGCCTATCGAAAACTGACCACCGCCTCTCGCGCGCCTCGGCCGCCGATGTAGGTTCGAGTCGTGCTGGACTGTGAGGCCAGTGGTGATGATCTCGTCAGTGGCGGAGGACAGTGAGGCTGACGAAGGGCCTGATCCGATCTCTACCCATGATTCTGTGAAGATTACATGTAAGCATGCATTCGATGGAGCTGATTTTGAAGGAATCGGCTGCCTCTACGAGGAAGCAGGAAGAACAACTGAGCAAAACCTACCTTCCGAGTGTTGCTGTCTGCTAGGCGAAGCGATGGAATCCATGGGCTGGTTGTACGATGAAGACCGTCCCGTCTGTCTAGGACCCCTTGGTGGACGGTTGTCATGCATGATGCGGCTGTACTAGACTTTTTCAAATTCGATCACAGCTCTTGCGATGTTGTTCTCTGGAGGCCTTCTCTTCCGCCCCAAATCACTGATCAGACTCGTGGTGGAGGAATTGCGCGCAGGTGGAAACCGACAGGGCGCGTCCCAATCTCAGTTCTCTGTTCTTTGTTCACGTTGCGCGTCCAGGCGTGACAAGTCCAAACAAGGAGGTAGTGTCTCGAAGTAGTGGGAAGACGGAGACCTAATAAAGGACCGCTTCAGATGGGATACGTTGGCCCTTCACTCGACCGCGGCCGCAAAGAGGGCTGCAAGTTGGAGATAAGATGGGGATGGCGTGGCGCGACTCGCTGACGCTATACAAGTCGCTGGGGCTCGACGATCCGGCGCACGGGGTAATGACGTGTGGGGGCTCCGTCTCGATTGGTGGGGTTGGCAAGACACGTCAACGTCGACGTCCTGCACTGGCACCCAAGGAACAACGGTGCAGCGAGATATGGAGACTTCGAGAGTGGGAAACGGAGTTGTATTGGGGTCGAGGCAAGGGATCATGTATCTCTGTCCTTAGACTGCTGGACCCCGTGTGATGGCGCATGCAGAGCCCGATCTGGGTCACGCGGATTTAAGGCGGTGGATGTATGCTCATGGGCGAATCATAGCGCGCACGCGTGCCTTCACACGAGGCTTGCGTCTTCATGGTGTGCTCACCTGCTTGTGCGTGAGACATGTATATCGCTACCCTTTGGTCGCCTGCTCCTGATTTGGTGCCTCCCATACAAAGGATGCAGCCTATTCGTCGTGCTGCGTGCTCGAGCAGTACCCGTACCCTACGCCTTCTGATGTGCTTAGGCAGATCTTAGTCCTCACTCACGTCAGCTGCATTTCATCAAGCGTAGGTTATTACATGTTTCTGTATTGAACATAATTCAAACAAACGAGTCCTTCCCATATCAAATCCCGACGTAGCGCCATAATCTTCTGATGTGCCTAGTCGTTGCCAAAGTGTGAACGCCGCCAACATGCAGAACAAATGCCAATCACAGCTACTGCCAGATGCTTTCAGATATAATACAAAGCGTTGCTGGACTGCACTCTCGAGCGAAAAAGCCCTCGGAGGTCTACGCTGATGGGTATTGCCGAAATCATGAGCATGAGAAATAGCTCAAAGGAGATTCAAAACTTGCAGGAAATCGTGTCGCAATGTTCGTGCGCTTCGTTCATATTGTGCCGCCGTTTTTCAGTTCTTCTTCTGCTCCTCCTCCTTCTTCTTCTTTTTCTTCTCGAAAAATTCGCTGATCCCGTCTTTGAACTTCTCCCAAGGGTTGCGGTTCAGTCTGTTGCTGAGTTGGCGGTAGTTGTACATCTCGGCCCAACAGTCGCGACCCCACTCGCAACCTGCCATGTTGACTAAAAAGTCTCTCTCCTTTTCTGAGTAGTGGATGTTCGGGTTGTCACCTTGCTCGCCACATGCTCCTGGCGGGAAGCTCATAATTTGTCGCTGTTGGATAAAGGCGACATGCGGGCGAATCCAGGGCTGATTCTGATACATGTACTCGAAGGCGTCCTGTTCCTTGTGCTCCCACTCCATATGCTTCTGCTCGTAGCCAACGGGGTCCCACCAGATATCTAGCAATCGATCAGTCCACACGCTCCTCCGCAGCATGAATGAGCCCAGATTGAAGCCGCCGCAGTCTTGAGGAACGAGCATGTTTATTGAGTCGACTTTGCCGTCTCCAACTGGCGAGCGTGTTTCGGGGTCGAGATAATCGTCTGTAAGAGGGTGGGTGATGTTCAGCGGGTTGTATGTGTTGATGTCGCGGTAGGTGATCTTGTCAAGACGCTTGAAGATATGGCTCTGCAGAGACTTGGATGGCTCCATGATGAAGGTGTTGGTGTCCAGCCACCAGAACCTGTCGTGTGTCAGCAAGGGTAGTCAAGCAATATTCGAAAACGTACCATTCCGCGTGTGGGTACTTCCGCATGGCATTGCGGATGGTGTCGACCTTCTCCCAGCTTTCTCTCCACTCGTGGGCATAGCGCTTCTTGGTGCTCATGTCGACGCTCTCCAGCTCGTAGCCCCACTTCTTCACGTACTTCTTCTTGTTCTTGACACTGTCTCTCTCAATGGCCCATTCGCGAGGACCCTTCCACTCCATAACACCTCCTCCTTGGTTCACGGCGAGTATGACGACGTACTTGCTGCCGCCGCCACCAATGGCGGATCGTCTGTAGATTCGATGCAGGGCTGGAGCTGTTAGTAGCTGGGGACCGCGGAGTCCTCGATTGACTTACGTGTCACGTAGAACATGATGATGCTGAAGACGATGAACAGCACCACGCCCAGCGAGCGTCTCAGCCGCCATATGTTCCAAGCAATGCGATTGAGGAATTGCATGAATTTGTTATTCTGGTATCGCCCGCGCCCAACCTTCTCTTTGTCGCCATAGCTCATGGGCAGGCTCGTCGAAATCCGCCGGAAGTGCTTGGTGAAGAAGCCCTGGCCTCTGGGGTTGAAGCCGCTGTTGCTCTTAACTTCTGCGCTCCGCGCCTGCGCTGATGCCCATGTGACATTGTGCGAAGACGAGCCATTCGCGAACGGGCTGGTGCGGCCGCTGCCATCATAGGGTGTGCTCAAGCCGGGACTCGACCATCCCCCAGGGCGGGGCGACGGCGACCTCGACATTTCGACGCCAGGTGTGCCAGGAATTGTAGGTAGGGCTTCGCCCAGGGGACGGCCCGTGGAGCCGCTGGTAGTCCCGAGTCGACTGCGTGCGTCTGCACCCTCGGGCAGATTGAGATTGAGGTTGGGCGGCTGTTTGGCGGCAGAGGATCGCCGGCGACGTTGCCCACTCGAAGCCTGGAAAGATGATTGGGAAGCCAGCGTGACTTATCGTGGCCGGGAAGGCTGCGCGGAATGCAGGTGCAGGAAAACGCCGCTACGCGTGGGTTTGCGACGTCAAGGCCGCAGGACGGGGGTTTGGCAGCCGAGATGGGGTCGGCAGCGTCTTGCAATATCGAAAGCGTGGCACTGCAGCAGTAATGTGCCCGGCGAGCAGCGCAAAAAGGACAGCTGGCCGAAGATTTGTTTCTCGGTCGGCAATGCGCGAGCGTCGCACCGAAGCGGAAGGGAGAAGGTATATCCTGCGGTGCAACGTTGATGGCTGCTGTCCTCACTGGCACCTGTCAGGATGGTCGACGTAGGGGATCTTGCAGGCTTTCTCTCAGCGATATGCAAGGCCGGTGGAGATGCCGATTGAAAAGGAGTCTCTCGATAAGTCGTTTCCTTTTCGAGCGTGTCTTGGCGCCTGCTTGGGAAGAATGCGAGCATTTGACTTTGACCCTGACTAAGACTATAGGGCAACGCTACCCGGGGACTGGCCTCCTGTATCCAGCTTTGCAAATGCCCCTTGCTACATACTGATCCAGGCCTCGTGATGATTCTGCCTTTTGCATGGTTCCAAGCGTCGATCGTGTTCGACAGCTTTCTGAAAGCTCGTGTAGCTTTGTCTGGCGGAAGATTTCCTGTAAGCAGGGCATCATCTACTACTCCGTCCTGTGCGCGTCGGACGCATGACACACGAAGTACTTAGGTACGACCCAGTACATTCGAAAGCGTAATCTTTGCCTTTACGTTTCACAGCTCCCAGACACGAACAATCATATTTGATTTGCAAGTGCTCCGCGCCTACGGAGCAATTCTGGAGAATCTAATGTCCAGATCACATGTTTGTATTTGCACGTGTCGACCACCTGTCTGCGGGCCCGGGCACGTGGTGAATATCACGTGATATATCCAACCCTCCATCAGAACGACAGGCACGCATCGAAAACTGTTCCCATCTCACGAAGAACCAAGCGAAACTATATGCTCCACTTCATTACACACGGCCGCCAGAGTCCGGCCACTGAAGTCGTCGCATTGCGACCCATCCGCAGAGCCGCCATCGATTGGGCACGAGGCAGCGCCAAGACAGACCTCAGCGCGTGGCTCGTCCACCTCATTGGTACACGCAGACATTTGCGCTGCCACCACGTCCAGCTCCATCTCTGAGCGTCTCAGATCTCTCATCGCGTTGTACAATTCCGCTCCAACCTATCCCGGGCGGTTATTGAGCCTCAACCCAGGGAAGATGGCGCCGACTAACCAGCAGATCTGCCGCGTGCGTCCAATCACCTTCACTCCCCGTCCAGCGTCAACACTTGCTGGGACCACCAGGCCATCACTTCAGGCAACGTGAAGGCGCTTATGACCAATGAAATGATGCGGTAGCACCTTGTATGATGAAGCTATACAGTATGCGGTATGGTACTTTGGCGGCAGGGCCACAGGAGAGGTTGTCCAAATACCTGGGGTCGCGTGTCTGCGAGCAAAGCCTCACATGCTTCTTGCGTTGTTCTCTCCTTATTTGCTCCTATACCATTCGACGATTTTCCGTGTTTCCATTCGTTCACGTGTGCTTTTCACCCGCATAATACCTTTCGAGCCCCTACAATAGAACAAAGCACAATCACATACGAATCTTGTTTCAGTCTCAAGTACAGTGTCAAACACAAAGCATTGTTCATCAAATGCTTCCCTGATTAGCATCGTCCTATACACAGTCTTTTCCGCCACTGCCACCCTACCAGATCAGCAACTTGAAAGAAAACGATTATGAATACTACACGAAGCGGTCGTGCTCAGCCACCCGCAGCACAGAACGGCTACGAGCATCATGGCACCCACGACGAGGACATCTTGGTACACCTCAACACACAGTTCGACGACGAACATGGCGGTCAAGAAAGCAGACAGTGGGACAGCGGCACCCAGCAAGCCGTGCGACGAGCAATCACGAAGCGGAGCTCGAAGTCTTACTCTGCACGCATGTCCCGGCAAAAGAGCCGGAAGCGGGACATGTTTGGAAGGCAGGGCAAGCCCGGCATTACAGTCGACACCAGTTTCGCTCGGCACCGGGGTACTCAACCACACCAAGTGTTTCCTCAGGAGGAGATGAGGAGTGGCGGATCCATCAGGAAGCAAAGCTGGTTCAGCGCTGGACGAGCATCCACCAGGAATAAGGGTCTCGGAATAACGAAGGGCACCCCGCAACCAGGACGAACGCACCGAGCTAAGCCAAGTGTGGACGGCAGCGACATGTTGACAGCGATTTCTATGACACCAGGCAGCAACACGTGGAATGAAATTTCACCCTGGGATCGCCGCATCCCAATAGGCATCTCTGTCCCTACAGACAGCGTCTCCGATTTCAGCTCATTCAACGGGGCCCGTATGCGATCGGGGAGCGACGCCACTTTAGTCACTCCCAGCATTATCATTACTCCAGCAGAAGCTATGAAGTCGGTATGGTCCCCTGACACGCCCTTTACTGAGTCCGACTATACTCCGAGTACATACTCCCGCTACACGTTTAACGGGCATTCTGCCGACCCCTCTGCTCCACCTGTCCCGGCCTTGCCCGCTGGAATGACCAGCGCATCGGGTATACAGGTCATGCCGAGGCCGAAAGACGACGCGGCGAGCACACCGAACCACAACAGGAACGATACACTCGACTCCAACGGGACCGCCTTCGAAGAGGATGACGATGTGAAGCGAAACCAACGGATAATGTCTACGGGCACCGTTTTCGAAGAGGATGAAACACCATTGCGGGAGAGGGCGTTGGACACACCGATAGCCGTTGACACATCCTTAGTTCCAACTCCACGTCGGTCACAAGGATGGTGGAACTTCATCACAACGCCGTTTGTGACAACACCTAATACCGCGGTTTTCCCACCTACCGGACGGGGCGAGGAGACCACGCCAACCGTCCCGAGTGTACCTGCAGGTTACGGTATAAGGCGAGAGGTGTCACCCGCGAACAGTCATGCAGCTATTTTCGACTCGACGCCCAGGTTACCGAACACCACTTCAAACGACGCGTCGGCGACGTTGATGCCACAAAACACTACTGTGAACAACTCCGTCGTGGTAGAACAAAACCAGACATCTAAATCCACGTCCGATCGAGGTGTTCCTTCACCTGCCAAAGTTCTCATGCCGCTACAAATAGAAGAGCAGCCTCGCACTATCAATATCAACATCGAACTTCAAGACCGCCGCGCGAACGCAGGTGCTCAAACGGCTTATGGCAATGCGAACAGCCTACCTGTGGGACACTACAGTCACACGTCTTCGCCAGCAACGCAAGCGAACAACACAACAGCGCCGATTTCGAGACCCAATGGTTCTCCACAGAATTTGCCAGTCTTTGCACCTCCTCCATCTCACGCAATCAAGAGCTCCCATTTCAGCTACGATAATATCAGCCGAGCTAGCTCACCTGCGTCGACACATGAGCTCAAGGGAAAGAAGCAGAAGAAGCACAGGAAAGTCTGCGACATGATGAGTTTCCTGCCATTCGGCAAGCGTAAACAGCAAAAGAAGGACGAAGAGAAAAAGAAGAAGAAGAAGGGTTGGTGCTTCTGGGGCTGCTGTTGCTGTCTCACGTTTCTCGTTCTTATTGCGATACTCATTCCATTGACCGTTGTTCTGACTAGGAGACGTGATGACGCGCCCACTGTAACACCTGGATCATCAGGCGCCCAGCCAGATCAGCCTGGGAACTCAGGATGGCTGAACTTGCCAAACTACCCTCCCATCCCTACCGGCATATCAACTATCGCGCAACCCGAAGCGGTGAAGGAGGAAAGCGGATGTGTTGCACCAACTACTCTGTGGAGCTGCGCACTGCCAAAAGAGCTACAGGAGTCCATCAAGCCAAACAAGCCAGATCAACCAAACTTTAGGATTCAGATCACATACGACAATGGTACCAAGGCATCTCCAACCAAGAGAGCTGCCAATCCAGTGTCCGCAGGTGCCTTCATTCGATCACTGCTCAAGATACGTGCGTTACCGTCTCCGTCTCCAGCTCCTCCGAGCGATGCGGACATGAGCTTCCTGGGACAGACCACTGATGGGAACATGGCGCCGTTTGATGGCGAAGACACTCCACTCTTCATCAGCTTTCAGGACTCGAAGAGGAGCGCGGCTAAGCTCAAGCGTGCTAACGCAAATGATCCGACGAACATCACAGCAGTGATACCACCTCCTATGCTTGACTCTGACGGGACTGCTGCTCCAGCGAACCTCATTCCACTACCTTCAGCGCAGCCTCTCCGACTGTATAACCGTGGGGCTGACAACGAGCATTACGGCTTCTACACGTACTTTGATCGGTCCATCTTCCTAAAGCAAATCAACGGCACCAACCGCGGAGGTAACCCTGCAGATGTCGACGGAGGCAGCGCAAAGTCTGCGGCCAGCCTTCGATGTACCTTTTCCGAGACCCGCTTCCTAGTACAGATCTGGACACGCAGCAAGACTAGCAAACCCCTACTACAGGGCTCGGCCCAGAGTGGACCAGATTCCACCAAACGACCAGGCACATTTCCGTACCCAGTGACGGTCACGCTCGACCGACATGGAGGAAATCCCGCAAAGAAGAACCTGTATTGCTATCAGATGGAGAGCGACGGCACGATTCAGAACAAGGACTCAAAGAAGTCATTTCAGTTCGAAGATCGGGCATTTGGTGGCAACCTGGTCAACGGTACGCAGGGCAAGACTAGCGTAACGGGGCCGATTGACGGAGGTACGGGAGGCTGCCGCTGTCAGTGGCAGAATTGGCTGAGCTAAATGGTCCAATTGGACGGCTTTCTCCACGGGTTTCCTATGTTTTCATTGCATTGGACGGCGTTTTGCATAGCGGTGCGAAGACGTTCAGATGGCTCCACCAGCACCATACCTATCATGTTTTCTTCCCGCCAGCATACGATTTCTAGACGTCTCTAATAAGCACGACCCACTGGATGGCTTCATGTACAAAACACTCATCAGATAGAGCTATATACCTAATAATCGTCAGCACGCACGCGTCCTCTCACTCTCCCCACACCAGTCCGTAATCATGTGTCGTAAGTAAAGCCGTGGATGTGAATAGATTCGGACCTTATGGGAGTTAAATGGAGATGTCAAGTCTTAGCATGATGAGCTCAAAGTGTAGGGACCCAATGTAATCCTGCAAAGCATAGGAGACAAGGAGCCGAGCACGTCCTCTGGCAGGATGACCGTGGTAAAAGTCGGAAAGTCGCCTTCTGCCATACCCTTATCGAGTTGTTGAACAGCAGCCTGCGCCGGAGATAAAAACGCGCGATGTCACTTCACGCATATCAGCAATTCGACGATGCCAGGATGCCGTGGTGGATCTCCGCAAAAGATGGCCGCGCTAATGCCACATCCCGGCCCGCGCAGTCGTGCTCGGCCAGAACGGAGTCGGCTTCTGGCCACTCGCTCCAGCACGTTGTTGTCTAGTCGAAGTTAATTGGCTGCGTGAAACTTCATCCTCTCGACGAGCTTTTGATGCTCCCCACGCCGGTGTGCGCGAAGGAACACAGGCGAAACGGCACGGACGGTGAGTTATGACGCCGTGCGCGGCAGTGGGTGCTTGGTTTTGCTTGTCCGCGGCTTGTTCGCACTTGGCCGGCGCCCAGGAGTTGGCAGTCTTCACGACGTGTAAAGTTGAAGATGTGCGAAATCTGGGGGATTGCCAGATCCAAGACGGCTCAAACGAAGCGCGTTGCCGCTTGTGGAGTAATAAGAATGTCTCTGCATGCATATCCGCCTGCATTTGTGCTAGCCCAGCGGCTTAGACAGGGCGAGCATGGCAAGATGGTCAGTGTCGCGTGAGTAGTTGCCGAATTGGGTGGGGACGTGCAAAAACTTTACAACCTGAGCTCGCAAATGGCGTGGGAAGCGAGTCTGTACGCTAGAAGATCTTGCGAACCCTAGATTTTCGCTATATAAACCCGTGAACCAAGGTTTCCTGACATGTGCAGCTTCGTTCCGTCTTGCTTGTGCTCCATCCCCCAACGCCAGCTCCTTCCTGACCACGAGCTCAGCCTCTACGTCGAGATCTCGTTTCGCACGTTACGAGCTCGATCTGCACAGTACCCACGCATAACGCCTCATTCCGAGACATTTCACGCTGTCATCGGAAGGTTCGGCAGTATTCCCACGCTATCACTATCGCCGCCCATCTTGAATTTTCTGGCCACTCAGGAGCATTTCCAGCAAACGTGCTCCGGCTCCGCATTACTTTTGGGACTCTGCGTGCAGACCACAACACCGTTTCTCCAAGGGTGCACCCATTACCAACGTCATCAAGCCCGAAGCCACGGACTCGATCTACCACGGTAGGAAATTAGCGCAAAAATCGACATCTTCTCCCACTAAGCTTGGCCCTCGCACAAGCATTTATAAACTGCATCTACGGCCCTTGGTATTTTGCTGCAGCATCAAACTCCGATCCACTCGGAATCTCACAGTGCGGCTTCAGTCTGCAAGTCGCCAAATATGGCTGCACAAAATAGCGGCGCTGATTCCCTTCGGGATTATGGCATCGCTGCTCCCCATGGACCCAATATGACTGGCGAACATGTTGCTACCCAGGACCTGGATATCCGACAAGACATGAGCGAGAACGAGCAGAGCATTTTCCACGCCCTGCTCCACCCTGACGACATGTACGACGCGACCGGAACGTACTGGGCCGACATGCCTCTTGGAAAGCGCTTGAAGTTCGTCACCGCCGTCGACAAGAAGGAGGCACACGAGGAGGCCAGCTACTTCTGGGCCATGTTCAAGAAAGATCCCCTCGAGCCTATGAGGCATTACTTGCAGGACCTGCGTCATCCCCGGTGCGGGTCTTGGCCTCGAGGGTTATGTTCTGTTCTCGATTGGAAACGTCAGGCCTCTGCTTCAAGCTGCGTTTCCCAGGTGCTGGAAAACAAGCCAGATTTGCAATAAGACTTGGACGCAGGCTATTGACTACCTGGAAATTTGCGGTATCATTGTCGGTATGTATTTCTCTGTGCTTACTCAAGTTGCATCATGCTAACTGAGGCAGGTCAAATTCTCGTTGGTATCCTCGGTGACTGGCTGGGCCGTCGCCACGGTCTCATCCAAAGATGCTGTCATCATGTTCGTCGGTCTGCTCATGCTGACTGCCGCCTGGGGTGTCACTCAGAACGGCTGGGTCATCTGCTACGTCTGGGCGCTCTTCTTCTACGGCATCGGTGTCGGCGGTGAATACCCCATGACTGCGACAGCCGGTATGGAGAATGCCGTTGGATCTGGGAAGGTTTCGACCAAGGAACGACCGTCTGCACCGTGGCCGAAAGGTCACGAGCGCTTTCTTGATGCAAGGATGGGGTCAGCTGGCCAACCAGGTAATCCCTCATCGTCTTGCTTTTGATCTTCCACTCTGGCGCAAACCCACCATACTCGAAGACTGTGGCACAGTGGACCTACCGCGTTTCCTTTGCTATCCCCGCTGTTGGTACGCTATGGCTCGTCTACTTCCGTTACTACAAGATGAAGTCTGCTTCCAAGCAGCTCATGCTGTCAAAGAAGAAGTCCAAGGTCACTGGCTACGACGTTCAGTCTTTGAAGCTCACCTTTACCTACTTCGGACCCCGTCTCATTGCCACCGCTGGCGCATGGTTTGCCAACGATGTCTTCTTCTACGGCAACAAGCTCTTCCAGAACGAGTTCATCAAGGTCATCACCCCCAACAACAACTCTGTCATGACCGGATGGCTGTACAACTTGATCAACGTCGGCGTCTCGCTCTGCGGATACTACCTTGCATCTCTGCTCATCGACAACAAGCTCTACGGCCGCAAGTGGATGATGATTGTCGGGTTTTTCGCTGATTTCATCCTCTTCGTCATCCCGGCCCTTTCAACTTCGAGTACTACAAGGAGCCCGCGCACGTCCACGCTTTCCAGGCCATGTACTTCCTATCCTCCTTCTTCACCAGTTCGGACCCAACAGCGTCACTTTCTTCGGTCGCTGCCGAGGTCATTCCCCACGTCTGGTCCGCGCAACTGGCCCACGGGCTTCT
>NW_001884554.1:426332-430439 GCF_000146915.1 Parastagonospora nodorum SN15 | reverse complement strand
GTTGGGAGGAACAATCGAGTGGAGGCACTTGCGAATGCAATGCACGCAGGCACGGCCAGCCCCAGCTTGCAGGTGCCCTCCCAAGGATCAGCCGTATATAGATCCGCATTCCTCTCCGTTTTCTCTTCTCCCTCACATCCACAACCAGCAGCTTTTACAACCAACAAGTCTTCTTCCCATCCTCACTTTTACTTTTAAGTAATACCAAACTCCAACACACACACAACCGCCGCCATGCGTTACTCATTCGCCATCTTCGCTGCCGTTGCCGCCGCTGCTCCCCAGGTTCAGCCCATCTCCCAGATCAGCGATGGTCAGATCCCAGGCTCCTCCCGCTACTCCTGCACCCAGGATACTCTGTCACTCAGTCTGCCATCGTCCCAGGCGTCACTCCCATCTCCAACCCCGTCTTGTCGGCCTCCGTTCCCGCTGTGACACCTCCCTGGTAAGCTTCCTTCTCATTCTCTTGTTTCGAAACCAAGCAATACTAACTCGACACCAGCGCCAGTTGTTCCTTCCGGCAACACTCCCGTCGCTCCCGTCCCCACTCTGAGCGCACCCATCGTCCCCGGTGTTAACTCCACCGTCCCATCTGCTGGCACTGGCATCGCCTCCAAGGCCTCATCCGCTCTTGCATCTGCCACATCCGGTGCTGCATCTGCCTCTGGCAGCTCGCCTGCCCAGGCCACCGGTGCCGCCGGCAGCAACTTCGTTAGCTTCGGTGGCCTCATGGTTGCCGTCGGTGCCGCTATGCTCGCATAAGCGTGTCGCTCACGGGATCGAGTCTTTGCTTTGCACACCACGGCGTTAATACGACCGCATCGAAAACCTCTGCGGCTTAATACCTTTTGTTTCTTTGACAATACCACCGGGCGGCAATGGGCATCACGGGGTATCTAATGCGATCATGGTCTTTTGATGACACATGAGGATCACTTTGTGTACATGGTTAGATAGTTCTTCACATGAATTGAATTGAACATCATTGGCACCCGAGAGGGACTGCCTTTCAAACTTGCCTGTTCTCTCTTGTTCATGACTCACCGCTTGTATATTGCCATCCGTTCTGGATAGTAGGCTCATTTACATTGTACATTGGTGGCGTCCAGACCGTTGAACGTTGCTGCGGCTCGGAACACTAGGCGCTGTAGTGTACCTGACGATCGCGGCATCTGGGCTTACGTGCAGCGCCTAGAGGCCCGGCGATAGCTTCTGTCGCAGCACGACGCGACTGACTGACCCAGCGATTTCTTTGTGCCAGGTCGCTTGCGATTTCGAAGACTATACCATACGACATCGTTTCGCGCAATGAAATCAATGCGCGATGGCTATTGCTGGGTACTTTCGCTCAACCGATTCTCACCCTTTTTTCTTCTTTTCCGCCACCACCACCAAAACGCGCGTTGCTTGCGCACGCAGCTCGCTACGGGCTAAAACGAAAATTGGAAAAATCCGCGTGCTGCATTAGCGAATACAGGTACGTTATGCAGGCGGGCCCTGGGACTAGAGAAGCGATGGGCTTTTACGTACGGGCGAGAGAATTCTCGTCTGCGTCTGTTGAGTTATTGAATTTTGGGTGGGGTGGGGTGGAGTGGCATGAATGTTTGGTTTGGGGTGTCTTGTTTCGTTTCGTTTCGTTTCGTTTCGATCCCGAGTGTGATGGATGGGTTTGTGAGTGGATGAGTGAGTGGGGTGGGTGGGTCTGACATGTGGTGATTTGGAAGTGAGGAAACACGTGGAGATGGATGGATGCATGTATGTGGTATCAAACATTGATTTGAACTCATCTATTTTCTGCTTTCAAGTCTATATCTCCCTGAAAGCCACTTCCTCCGGCAGCCTAAAGCTCGCGCAAAACATGCGCTTCTTGGGCGCCACATCGCGCACATCATGGATATTGACATCGGGTGTTTCTGGCGTCATCTCGCACTGCAGCTGTCGCGATATCTCGGCGCATATCTCTTTCGTCTCGGCGACGTTGTCGTCGCTCTTGGTGCTGAAGCAGTGCACGTGGATCATGGGGAGCTTCTGCTGCGTGTGTGGCGCGAAGAGCTTCTTGGCCTCGCCGATGGACAGGCCGGGGATGTTGGAGTACAAGCCGATGAAGGAGGGGAGGAAGGTGATTGCGGACGCGGGCAGGTTCATGACGTAGTGCTGGAACGTGCGTGGTTGGACGAGTGTCCTGTCAGGCACTGGTTTCTGCGTTGGTGGTGCGCTTCTCGAGAATTTGACCTTGGGGTATATTGGGATCGAGCGTTCGCTCTTGAGCAGGTCGATTGCCGAC
Source organism: Parastagonospora nodorum SN15 (assembly GCF_000146915.1). Lineage (NCBI taxonomy): Eukaryota > Fungi > Ascomycota > Dothideomycetes > Pleosporales > Phaeosphaeriaceae > Parastagonospora > Parastagonospora nodorum. Next base: position 428,155 of record NW_001884554.1, on the reverse strand, counting down.
TGTCGAATGAAGTCTGCGCCATCGGTGTTGCGCGGCGTCACAAAGTCTCCCACTTTGTTGATGCGGATGTTGTCCTCCAGCGACTTGTAGCTCTCGGGGTTGAGGTCGTTGGCCCATACGAAGCACTTCTTCTTTCCCGCAGGTATGGCGAAGGGTCCCACGCCGGCCATGATCGTCGCATATTGCCTCGCCTTCGTGGGAACAGGTTGCAGAGCCGCTCGTGTTCAGTGTGCAGTCTTGTGTTCCAGTAAACCTTTGCAAAGTCGAACTTGAACGTGCAGCCCTGTTCGCGCAGCTCAACATTCATGTCGTCGGGCCCATGCAGAACTTCGTATTGAAACGTGCGGAAAGCATTTTCTGTTCCGACGTTGTCCAGCTTGTTGATGACTGTCTTGACCATGGGGTTCTTGTCCGCCAGCACGTCTGCGATGAGGTATTTGTACGGCCAGTATCGCTCGCGCAGGTTCAAGTGCGCAACATGGCCCGCCAGCGCGAAGCCCTGGGGTATCTCGTCATCCTGCTTCGTCTCGGGCGGCGGTATTATGGCGCTCGTGATCTCCGAGTATGTGAAGAAATCGTAGTCGAGGTCGAGCTGGAAGGGTATGACGCCCAGGGTGCCGTCTTGTTCGAGGTCGCGCAGCTTAGGGCTCCACGTGGTGCGATCTGCCTGTTGTTCAGACTCAGCATGTCAGGACGTCGCGTGCAGTGCCAGACGTACCGTTGTGAACCACCTCTGGCCGCAGCACCAAGCATTTGCCGCCCTTCTGCGCCCTCTCCGAATCCACGTCCGGCCTGATCGGGTCCACGCGATTGTTGGGGAGGGTGTCGCGGCTGGCAGTAAGCTCTTTGCGGCATCGCGAGATGTCTTTGGCGTTGAAGATGCGGGCAGCGGAGGTGGGGATCGTCTTCTTGAAGAAGCTGCGATCCAGCACCTTCATGGCACGCGCCGCCGGGGGAGCAAACATGTCGTCGGTGGACATTGACGGTGTCTTGGCCGTAGGATAACTTTTGCGGCTGCGCTCGTGCTTGCTGGTTATTTTCGTTTTTCCGTGGTCGCGGAGCTGGTATGACGCAGGGTCCGATCTCAGGCACCGAATGCGTGGCTCCTGTCCCTCAACACCTGTCTGGTCGAGATTGGCGCAAACACTCTCCTACCCGTCTCCGAGCCGTCTGACCGTGTTTCTGGTGCTTCTGCAGTTCTGACTCTTCCTCGAGCTACCAAAGTGGGGTCAGGGTCGACTGCACGCGGGCTTGCCAGGATTAGCCTTACGGGAGTGCATGCATGACCGCGGCAAGGATCTCAAGAAATTGGCCTCGCGCGCGACTCAATAACACAACACAACACCCTCCTGAACCCTTGGACCCTTTCCACCACCAGCCCGACGTGACATGACGACGTGCGCGCATGCTGTAGTAATATAGACCGCGAACTGGCCGCTCTTCTCTACACGTTCCCGCGACCCTGAACGGGAACTATTCCGCCGCATCCACCATGGCATCTGGAGGAGGGAATATCAAGGTCGTGGTGCGATGTAGGCCCTTCAACGGCCGAGGTAGGACAGCCAGACATCATACCAAAGGCCTCCAACTAATCTTCTCCAGAAATCGACCGCAGAGCACAATGTATCGTGCAAATGAAGGGCGACCAGACCATCCTCTCACCCCCCAAAAACGTCGATGTCAAGGGAAAAGCCGCCAAAGCCGCCTCAGAGGGCACCAAAACCTTCGCTTTCGACAAGTCGTACTGGTCGTTTGACAAGAGTGATCCGAACTATGCCGGGCAGGATAATCTACACGAGGATCTGGGGAAGCCGCTGCTCGAC
>NW_001884554.1:337327-426232 GCF_000146915.1 Parastagonospora nodorum SN15 | reverse complement strand
TCAGTCGAGTTTAAGAATATTACTGTCGAAGGATAGCAATGGGCAGGAGTACGGGAATTATCCCCCCAACTTATGTCAAGACAATGTTCGAGGCACATTTAAAAGAGGGTCCAGGGCGAGACAAGAACTCGAGCTGCACAGTTCGAGGTTTTCGTCTTGGGAGATCTACAACGAGAAGGTCCGCGATCTCCCTAAACCCATCGAATAAGGGGGAATTTGCGAGTGCGAGAGCATCCCTCGACCGGGTCCGTACGTCGAAAGACCTGGCGAAATTGGTTGTACAGTCCTTCCCCGAGATTGAAAACTTGATGGACGAAAGGAAACAAGGCTCGTACCGTTGCCGCGACCAACATGAACGAGACGTCCTCGCGATCGCACGCCGTCTTCACCCTGACCCTTACCCAGAAACGCCACGATGTTACAACCAGCATGAGCGGAGAGCGGGTAGCCAAAATCAGTCTGGTCGATTTGGCCGGTTCAGAAAGAGCACAGTCCACGGGAGCAACTGGTGCGCGGCTGAAGGAAGGAGCTGAAATTAACAGGTCGCTGTCTACCCTAGGACGTGTCATTGCATCGCTAGCCGACATGTCGAGTGGGAAGAAGAGGACCCAAGTGCCTTACCGAGACTCCATCTTGACCTGGCTGTTGAAGGACTCCCTTGGTGGCAACAGTATGACTGCTATGATTGCTGCCATTTCCCCAGCCGACATCAACTTCGAGGAGACTTTATCAACCCTAAGATATGCCGATTCAGCCAAGCGCATCAAGAACCACGCGGTCGTCAACGAGGATCCAAACGCGCGTATGATCAGAGAACTCCAGGAAGAACTCGCAAAGCTTCGCGGACAGCTCACTGGAGGCGGTTCAGGTGGCAGTGGTGCCACAATGGAAGAGCAATATGCGCCTGATACACCTTTGGACAAACAAATTGTGTCCATTACACAGGAAGATGGAACAGTGAAGAAGGTTTCAAAAGCCGAGATTGCAGAGCAGCTCAACCAGTCGGAGAAGCTTTATAAGGACCTCAATCAGACATGGGAGGAGAAGCTGTTGAAGACCGAGGAGATTCACAAGGAACGTGAGGCTGCTTTGGAAGAGCTCGGCATCAGCATCGAGAAGGGCTTCGTTGGGCTGTCAACACCAAAGAACATGCCACATTTGGTCAATCTGAGTGACGATCCCCTCTTGACCGAATGTTTGGTATACAACTTGAAACCAGGAATGACCACAGTGGGCAACTCCGACATTGAGGGCCAGACTGCGCAGATACGCTTGAACGGCTCTCAGATTCTAGCACAGCACTGCGACTTCGAGAACGTGGACGGAAAAGTGACTGTGATACCCAAGGAGACTGCAAGCGTCATGGTCAACGGGATCCGAATCACTAAGCCGCGACTTCTCAAAAGCGGTCACCGGATTATCCTGGGCGACTTCCATATCTTCCGATTCAACAATCCGCAAGAGGCAAGGGCTGAGCGCGCCGAAGTAGTAGGCACGAGTCTGCTTCGTCACTCAGTAACACCAAGTCATTTCAACTCTCCGTCACCTGCACCACGGGCCTGGCCATGATCGGTCCTTCAGCACCATCAGCATAGCGAACTCGGATTTCGATTCGGACAGTCCAAGAGCTCGGTCTCCAGCACTATGGCAGCGCGGCCGAGAATCTGAATTTTCATACGCGCGGAGAGAGGCACTCACCGTTTTGGTGGGATCAGACCAGCGGGTTGAGGACCTAGGCGATGAGGAGTTTGACACGCTTTTCGAGGACCTGACTGGTTACGCGAAATCCGGTAAACGGCAGAAAGTCGCATATGGCAGAACAACGACGACGATATGGATTCGACTTCTTCCTACCGTGAAAAGTATGCGTCAGGGGGTACTCTTGACAATTTTTCGCTTGACACGGCTCTGACCATGCCTTCTACGCCGCAACACGAGGGCAGTGAGAAGATGCAAGAGATGCGCAATGACATGCAAGAGAGGATCGATCAACAAAAGGGTGACTACCACGCCAAACTCAAATCCGACGCAGAAGCCAAAGTAGAGCTCGAGGAATTACGTGCTGCAAAGTTGGAGATGGAAAAGCATATGCTGGAACAGAAAGAGACTTACGAGCGACAGCTGAAGGAGCTTGGCCACGAATCTGCAACCGAAGCAAGTGAAACACCAGCGACAGAGGAGCAAAACGACAAGCGATTGGAACTGGCTAAGAAGGTCTTCCAACAATGGCGGCATCGCAAGTATGTCACTATGGCCGAGACTATTCTTCAAAACGCGGCGACCATGAAGGAAGCACAGATTCTCAGCCAACAAATGGGCAAGCGGGTTGTCTTTCAGTTCTGCATTGTTGACGTCGGCCACTGCGTTCCATCATCATACGACCTTGTCAACATGGGCATCCCTGGTGAGGAGGATGATTGTCTCGAAAGCACTCCAAAGCCTTGCGTTGGCGTACGAGTGATTGATTTCAGAAATGAAGTCGTCCATCTCTGGTCATTACAAAAGCTCCGACAACGCGTTCGCCGCATGCATCAGATCAACCAGTACATGAACAGACCGGAGTATTTACAGCACTTCAACCCTGAATCGCCATTCTCAGAACCTTGCATGCCGGAATTCTCGCGGATAGGCGATGTTGACGTTCCCCTTGCTGCGGTTTTTGAATCCAGAGTTCGAGATTTCAATCTTGATGTCATTTCGCCTTACACATCCAACCCGATCGGCATAATACATCTGTCTCTAGAACCTTCGTCCGCCGAGGCTCCATCCACGACGCTGAAGTTCAATGTCGGTATGCATGAATTTATTGGCTTTCCTGAACGAGAGGGCACAAAGGTCCACGCTGTACTCTTCCTTCCTGGCATATCCGACGAAAGCGGCGCAACAACGACAACTTGGATCACCGACTTCGACGAGGGGCCCGTGCGTTTCGAGAGTATGCATAGCATGAGTGTGCCATATCCAAGTCCACGGGATACTTACCTAAGGGTTTCGTTGTTCGCAAAGGTCACTGAGATACATCTCGACAAGTTGCTCAGCTGGGATGATATGCGCGACACGGCAGACAAGCCGACACAGAAGCGCCGGACTGCGCGATTGCCAGAGTCTGAGTTCTACACAGAGGACAACCACGACATTTTTTCACGCGTCCAGATCCATGAGATTACTGATGATGGCACATACCAGCCTGTCGAAGTCACACAAAGCAGCATTATGGATGCTGGTGTGTATCAGCTGCATCAAGGTCTAGCTCGCCGCATTGTTGTGAATCTGACCCACACTTCCGGGGATACACTCCAATGGCAAAACGTCACCTCCATGCGTATGGGTCGCATCCGCCTCATCGACGCATCAGGCAACTCTCCTGGCATCGACTCACCAGTGAAGGAGGTACCGATTGATTTGGTCGCACCGCCCGTCGTCAGAGACCACGCCGATGGCACATCCAACGTGAAGTTCGTGGGTCGGTGGGACAGTACTGCCCATGGCTCGTTACTCCTGGATCGTGCGACGCAAGACAAGTACCGTGTCCAAGCGACATTGTTGTTCAATGTCAAGTCGCCCAAGCTCGCACAACCTATGCTCTTCTCGTTGGACCTAGGCATGCAGATTCGCAGCCGAACGTTCGTGCGACAAAACTCCCTCTTCGCTTTGGCAGCTCTATGGAACCCAGTAAAGATTGTCCACTCTACAGTCGGCATCTTCAACGTTGCCATTCGTCCCACTTCTGTCAAACGAGCGACCGACCTCTGGCGGATGAATACTCGCGATGACTACATCAAAGGCGAGGAGCAGCTCGCTGGCTGGACGCCTCGTGGCGTGTCTCTAGTCCGCGATTTCATCGACATCGAGAAGCGTCGGCGTCGCATCGCAGAGATTGAAACCGCTCGATCTGTTTTATCTTCCAAGGCCCTCACGGTTCCCAACCTCGCCTCCACTGCCGAACTCAATGAGGATCAAATCGCCCTACTGAAGCGTGTTGTAAGTCTCTGGCAAACCAAGAAAGCACCCGCCGAGATCATCCTCAATCCCACAAACCTCGAACCACCATCGAACGGCGCAGCATTTGCACCGCGCTCCCCGTCACCATCACCAGCTCCCGCGCCCAGTCTTACCGCCACTGTCCGCTTTGTGTCCAAAAACCCGACGCTCCTAAAATCCTCATACCTTCTCACTCCCGACCTCACCAATACGCGCTGGATCCGTCGCTTCGTCGAACTACGCAAGCCATACATGCACATCTATTCAACTGACGGCGATGAAATCAACGCCATCAACGTCAGTACCGCGCGCGTCGACCACTCGCCGCAAATTGCCAAGTTGCTGAACAGCAGCAGCGGAAGTCAAGGCCAGGGGCTGAAAGACACGATTTTCGCCGTTTTCGCAAAGAGTAACACGTATATTTTCCGTGCAAGGAGTGAGCGCGAGAAGATTGAGTGGATTTTGAGATTGGATCAGAGCTATTTTTCGAGCGAGGGGAGTGAGGAGAGTGCGTGAGCATCGTTGCGTAGCTAGACACGAGCGCTTTTTGGGACTGCTCGTGGTAGGAGCTGTATGTATGTGCTGCTTGCTTGTAAATTTGCGGCGTTTGGATCTTGGCATGGGATACCCGAGTGCGCCCTTAGGCTGGACTCTTTTCTTGTATGGATGGTTATTTGGCCTGAGCGATACTCGCTAGCTACATATGTGAATTTATCCGTTTGAATCATGTGTTGATCTTGCACAAAGTGCGGGTTGTCTTCATGAAGCGTGATGTTTTTATCCTTTTGCATCTAGCGTATCCGCGATGTTCACTATACATCTCACACAAAGCCAGCGTAGAACTATCAACAAGAACAGCCATTCGTTCCCTCTAGGCTATCAACTCCGTCAAAGTCCTCACACATACACATAGCACAAAGGACTTCCCCCCATCGTATCCAAAACGTCCTTAATCTTGACCGTCTTCCCATTAACCCCCATCTCCAGCGGCTCCTCCACCATCGCATCCCTCGTCGGCGGCCTATTCTGCAACGTCAAAGTCCCCGCGACCTTCCCGGCCTCCTTCGGATGCAACACCTGCCAAATCCAATAAATGCGATCCAGCATCGCATGATGCAGCCAAAACGCAGGATCGTTAACCGAGCTGTACAAATCCGTCGCGTCGCCGCCCATCGTATAGTGGCCCGATGTGTGCAGCCCGAGGAAGCCGTCGGGGTAGCGGCCTTGGATTTCGGTCCAGAAGAGGCGGTGCGTGCGGGAGCCGGGGCCGATGGTGACGTTCAGTAGGTTGGCGGTTGTGAACCATTTCTGCGGGATGTAAGGGGAGATGTCGCGGCGGAGACAGCGGGGGTTGAAGTCTGTTGTGTCGAGGGCGAGGTCTGTAAAGCCTTGCATGCCCGGGGAGATGGGGCCGATGTTTGCTTGCGTACTGTGATGTGTGTTAGTTTCTGTATCTGAGGATTAAAGCATGAGATGCGAGGTGTTTGTACTTCTTGAAGGGGCCGCTCTTGACGCAGCCTCCGCCTTTGCCTGAGGGGATGACGATGGTGCGAGCGCCTGCGAGACTGCCGTTGTGTGCGAAGAATTCGCCGTCGCCACCCATGCTGGTGTCGCTACCATCGAAGACGGGGGATTTGTAGATGTTGTCGGTGTTGGCGAACCAGTTCCAGTACTAGCGATGTCAGATATGTGTTAAGGATCAGTGCGATGATTTGAGACTCACAGGTTGGTAGCCTTTGTAGCCGCATTCATTTCGCAGGGCTTGCTCGTATGCCCATACGAAGTAGCGATGCCATGTGAGGAAGAGACCGTTACCATGGATGTACATGGTCTGGTTCACATGGATGGCGACGAAATCGTCGAAACGAGTCTTCGCTGCTGGGGCCCATGACTTGTCGGATTTGGATGGCAGTGTTCGAAGACACTGTACAGCCTTGATGTATGCTTTCCGATCCGGCTTGCTCATGTAATCCCTTGACAAGATTAGAAGGTACAAGTTCATGCGCGTGACAAACTTACCAGTCTTTCCGTATGGTTGCGGTAGCCAATGAGCAGCCCTTCGGAGCCCTTTTTGAGACAACATCGCTCTGTTCAAGCGTGTCATAAGCATGCTGCTGCAGTTGGGCGAGAGCCTCAAGAGGATCAACTGTTGGGTCGATATCGATGACCGGAGTGGAGGCCGAGTCGAGGGGAGCAGTAGCCACGAGGCCGGCAGCCAGTAGCTGCACGGCGCTTACAGCATGAAACAGACGCATTGCGAAGGGGCGTAACTCGCTATGGGCAAGGTTTGACAGCGTGGGGAGATAGCATAAGACGCCTCAAGTTGGCGATTATATACATCTGAAAAGTTCGCCTTCGAATCATGCAGGGGCTTTGCCGCGATCTTGCATCCATATCCCAAGGATCGATTTCGGAAGAAGGCGACTCTGAGGCGACCTCGGGAGCACGATGAGATTCAGGAAGGCTAAATCCGATGGATGCAGGTTAGAGTACACCTAAGCCGCGTCTAATGAGGGCTCGCATCCTGCATCCTGCTTTAGCTTAAGATTAACATGCAAGGAAAGTCAACAAATGTTACGGACTGCATACTATGCGTAGGTTAGTGTACATCCTTCGAGTGCCACAAACCCTGAGTACCACTCGATTGGGCCACTAGCGTTCCATCGCGTAGCCGTGGCCATGTCAGGATGAAAAGCCCATTGGACGTCCCGGCATTCCCTGAAGATTACCATGCCCACGTCCCGTGTGTGGTAGGAGCGCTAGCAATCCTCCACACGGGATGGTACTGTACGGGTTTTCTCTTCCGGTCGCTTAAAGGCAATTGAACAGCAGTCGCAATCTAGGCCTGGTGTACCGGTAGAGTCGGATGGCCTCTTCCGCCACAAACGAGAAGCCGTACCCAAGAGCTGACCCGTACGACTGCGCTTCTCCAAATCTTTTCTTCGGGAACAGGTTTGAAGCCCTACCTCTGCTCAGTTAAACGGGTGCGTGTAACTCCACACGCGGGGAAAAAGACGTTTATCACCTAAGCGGGCTCGGTCATCGATGCTTCTTAGGACGGTGGAACGATCCATAGACCCACCAGATGTTCGAATGCCCGCCGGGCCGTTGCGCTGGGGCGATCTTTCCCTGAAGTTTGTTACTCGAGCTAGTACATTTACGCATCTAACTCCGAAGCCTACTAAATGCAGACGTGAGTGCAGCAGCTCTCGGGTCGCACTCGCTACAATGCATTTTGAACAGTTCGGAAATGCAAATCTTACGAAGGGCTTTCGTCGAAGCCAGATGTTCCGTGGTAAGGATCGCACCTACGTCGCGTTATGTGGCGAACTGGCCAAGCAACCAATGAACGAGACCACATGCATGTGCTCGATTCCCTGGAACATCACCGTGCCTCATGCTTAACGAAGCATCCTGCCATGTTGGGGACCAGATGTTGTTGGATGGCAAAATGTCACACAACGAATCCTTCGTTTCGGAAAAACAACATATGGCACTGACTATCCCTCACTCTAAGTACCTTCTACCGCTTCTACCGCACTCTATTTTGTTGCCTCAACATGGCGCCGAAGAATACTGATCCGGCCCGCGCCGCAGAGAGTAACTTAGGCTACCTCCTCGGAGTGACGGCAGCCTTCCATGCTGTCGCTCTGATCTTCGTCGCGATGCGCACGTACGCTCGCATTGTTGTCGTGAAGGCATTCGGCAGAGATGACGCTCTTATGTTGGCTGCAACGGTGAGCGACCAAAATGTGTCTGCAATGTTTTGATCTAGTCGCTGACTACATCAGCTAGGCCTGTGTATTTCTTGGAGGCATGGTGACCTACATACTGGCTGGCCAGCACGGCTTGGGTCGTCACACTGACACTCTGGAGAATAAAGACCATTACGAGTACCTGAAGTTGACCTTCATACAAGCGATAGTCTCTTCCATTGGCGGCATGGCCTTTCTTAAGCTCTCCGTCGGATTCTCCCTCCTTCGACTTAGTCCTCCACCACTATACACGAGAATGCTCTGGACGCTCATTGGTAAGTTGTAGCCACCCTGATACTCAATGAGGTAGGCAGTGGCTGTCGTCTAACATTGTCAGGATTTGTGTGTCTGTATACAATCGTCTCGTGGGGTGAATGGGCCGCCGTCTGCAAGCCTATATCTGGCTTTTGGAACAAGGATCTCAGGGCAAAATGTCTGCCCGTCAAATTTCATAAGGGATTTGCGCTGATGAACACATGTAAGTCGTGCTTTGACTAGTTTGACTTCACAGTTCGTCTTCCACTAACAATACATAGCTTGCAATATTTTGACTGATATTTGTTTCGCCTCTCTTCCTGTGCCTATTATATTGGGCCTGCAGATGAGGCAGAAAACACGCATCTATCTCATCTTCATTCTAAGCTTAGGCTATATGTGAGTCTGCAGTCTTTGTATTTGTGCACGGCTACTGACGGCTATCAAGTGCAGTCGCGATGGGCGTCGTCAAAACAGTCGTTCAAAACACAAAAAGAGGTGATCCCGACCAATCGTTGTACGTCCCTAGTCATGCACCTACACCAAAGACTACCCACTAAAACATGTAAAGTACGAACGACATTCAATTCTGGGGTTTTCTCCAAGTCAACACTGGCATCATAGCCGCCTGCGCACCCTCCCTCAAACCTCTCCTCGGTGGCGTTCTCCGGCTCACTTCAACCCAACAATCCAAAGGCCCAAGCAACTACGGGACAGGCACAAATGGACAATCCAACAAGAGTAAGAGACAGAGCAGGATACGGGTCAGTACGAGGGCTTCGAACAATGGCTGGGTCCGGACTGATAGCGATATTGAGTTGGATGAAGCGGCGTCGTTCAATAGCCAGACGAAGATAACGAGCAAGAGGGACGCGGAATGATTGTCGTAAAATTAGTTGAGAAGAAAAATCGAACAAGAAGATTCCGAGATTAAGATTTCCGATTGAAGGACTACATCTCAAACTCATGCTTGAAGTGTTCTATCCATCTTATCAAAGACACAAACGCCATCGCTATGCGCCCATCCCAAATCCCAACTCAAACCCATTCATTACCCCAAACCAATCAAGTAATCCCAGACAAGCTCAGTACGTTCGGTTCGTACCAACTTCCGACCAATATTTTCCAGGTTTAGACCAACATGGCTGCAATCGCACCAACAACCATGCCCATGCCCACACCCACCGCGCTCGCCGCGCCCGTAGATTCCCTTGGCACCTCGCTCGTCTGACTGGCAGTCGGCCTCATCGTGCCCGAAGGCGTTGTCAAATTTCCACTCGGTCTCGGCGATCCTGATGGTGTGATGGTTTCGATCGATGTGACGATTGATTCGGGCGAGCTAAGTGTAGGCGCGGCGGAGACGACACTGGTTACTGTGTTGTTGTCTTGACGGCGGAAGTTGCCTGCGATTTCAGGGTTTGATGTGGCTGCGCATGTGGTGAAGAGGAGTGCGGCGGCGGCAGCGGCAGCGAATGAGGTCTTCATTTTGATAGAGTTGAGATTGTGTGAACGATTGGAAGAGGGTTATTATTATTCGTTGATAGATTCTTGAGCGAGAGACGTGTGAAGAATTAGATGGATGGTTGAAATGCAAGGCTAAGAATGATGGTTGTTAAATACTGAGGTCGAACGAAAGGCTGTCGAACACGGTAGAATCTCCATATAGAAGCATTACGTACCACATGGCGTAGCAAGGCCCCCATCGTTGCCCTTGCTGCTTGCCCGTTGTGACGCGAATAGAAACAAGTGCTGATCAAATGTGGATCATCATGCGATGTGGGGATGGTAGAGCCGCATCGTTGGCTATGTCATGTCGGACAGCGTGGCGCGGGTTCGTACACCGCGTAGAACGCTCGTATAAGCTCAGCCCATGTTTCAATTCACACAGCCCGCATCTCGCATCCTTCATGCTCACTGTAAGATAAGCAACACCAAGCGAGCTTGAATAGGTGCATGTCGCACTTTCATGTGTCTTTGGACCCATTATTACTGTACTCAATAAACGCCAGCTACTGTGTGGGTATCTCAATACAAACTAAAACAATGCAACTCCTACAACTCGTCAAAGACCCTCAACCGATCGTCGTCACCAATACTTTCTGCTGCATGTGTCAGTATTGGCTCCAGTTCAGACTTGCTTGTCGTCGGACCGATAATCGCTTGCTTCGCTATATCAGGTATAGGCGCATTGATGATCTTAGCTCTTGATGCGAAATCTGTAGTAGGTCTGTCGTCATGGGTGACATCGATCGGCTTCAGCTGGTGGAAGAGGATCAGAGCGAAGACGAGGGCAGCTATCGAGCCCAAGATGGCCCAGAGTATGCGCGTGCGACCTGATACATGTCAATAAATGACTCTGCAGGTGTGTTGGTGGGGTACCATACGGGTGTTTCCTCGCAGCCCATTCCTGCTCAGATTGAGCTCGCGCATCGACACGCTCCTTGGTCTTTGCGAGCCGATGCGTCAAAGAATCCGCTTTCTGCTTGCCCACGTGAATGCGTTCCTCCAAGTCGACAAGTTGTTGCTGCTGATTGTCAAAACTGTCGAACCCGTCGTATTGTCCCCGAACGTCGTCGATCAGCTCCTTCGTGTCCGACTCGAAATTGTCGTGGAGCTCTTTGGTTAGCCCAGACAGTTCTTGCAAAGAGCCTATCGTCTGCCGTAGCACCGATACCTTCTCAAGTATGGAGTAATATGTATCATCGAGGCGGCGGGAAGTCTTGAGCGACTGGTCGGAGAGGGTTTTCAGGGCGGTGCGAAGGTCTCTAGTAGTCTTGTTAATAGACCGTAAACCCATGTTGCGTTGTTGTAAAGAGGTGCAGTACCTTTCCCTAGCTTCGACCCTCTTCCGCTCAAGCTCCACATCCTCTGGCCGGAGGGGTCTCCGCGGCGGGATTGTAACGCCTACATCACGGCTCTCCTTTGATTCGACATTGCCGTCTGTGCCTGGCGCAATGCTTCCTTTGCGACTGTGGCTGGGGCTGGTGTCTTTGCTGCCTCGTGCTTGCTTCAGCAGATCCCCAAAGCTCGTTGGCGGTTGTAGTTGTATGGCCGACTGCACGACTTCTCTTGCGTGTCGGCGGCTTGAGCTGTGGCGGTGTTCCTTGTCCTTGTCATGGCGACTGCTGTGGTGGCGGTGTCGGTGTGACTTGTGCTTGTCGTGCTTGTCGTGCTTTGACGGCTTTTCTTCGCTGTTGGATGTCGCGAGTTCACTCACTCGGGATGCCGAGGGCGCGTGGTACAGATTCTGGCGGAAAGACTGGTGGCTTGCCAGGCCCGCATGCAAAGTGGGCGTCTGGGCCATTTCATGGTGGTGGTCGAGTGCTGGAAGTGTTAGCGCGCAGAGACGTGGTGACCATGTCCGCGCGTTCCAGGGTCATGTTGACCGTGCACCTTTTGATTGCAACTCACGACAACATGCAACATGGTGGACATTTCATACACAGTGACAGGTATTGCGGGGTTGGTAACTAGATAAGACGTTGTTTGATTCAGAATTGGCATCATGAACGAATCGTGCTCGACACAAAGTGTGGTCAAATACACCAGCTTTACTTGGTATGCGCCCGAGTTGCCTGCGCTCGAATCACTCGCTTCGCATTTGCGTGAACACGGCACGCTGTAGCTTGCACTTTCCCGTCTGTGGTCGCATGGGCATTGTCATGCGCCATCCTAAAATAAGACCTGTCCGCTGTCGTACGCGCGCAAACATTCGCAGTCACCGTAACGACAAGCTCTCCCGAAGGACACTCTCGGCGCGCCGTTCTGTCGTTCTTGCCAATAGCGGTTGCGCGATGAAGTTCCACCCAATCGTTGTCCTGCTTCACGTTCAAGACTTCAGCATCTTGTTGCGCTTCTCTCTCCGCTTCAGACGCTCCACGCGCCTCTTGTGCATCTTCTCCTCCATCTTCTGGAATCTCTCACGCTCCTCCTTTGCCGCACGTTTGGTTTTGATAGCATCAATTCGACGCTGAATTACAGTCAGTTTAAGAGTTTTCGCGACGTAACACAAGAACGCACTTGTCGCTCTGTCTCCTTCTCTTCCTTCAGCTCCTTCTCTTTTGCTTTAGTCGCTGCGAGCGCCTTCCTCTCTGCTGTGCGCTTATCCCAGGATGTCTGATTGGCCCGGGGCCTGAACGCGGTCTTGTTGTCGTGCCATTGCTTGCCTGTGAAGATTCCGGTCAGTTGTGGAACGTCTCGTGGGTCCAAGGTGGGGTAGGTACCGTTTTTCTTCATTCCCTTCACGGCGCTCACGGTGTCCGCGGCAGGCGGCTGGGTTTCTACTGCTTCAGACATGTTGGCGGCGCTGTTTGCTATGTGCTGCTATCGCCGTGCTAAACATGTCGAACTTGTCGGCGAACGAAAACTTTAGCCGATATCGATAGCACAAGGGCGCTAGGACGTTTACGGCACCCCCGCGATGATGAGAGAAGATGATTGCAGGATCTGATCTGATAAGATTGTACGATTACGTCGCTCTGGGACCTTGTGGATGCGCCTTTTATTGTTCGTTACACTTAATCTTTGCACCCGTATTCTAGATTCACGGCGCTGCGCGCTTTCCGCTCCTTGTCCCTCGCTTCTGATTGCAGCAGCATCTCCGTACCTAGGTAGGCTAATCGGAAAACTTTTGCGTCCTCGCCCAGCGTTGGGCTCAGCTCGCCTTTTTGCACATTCACCCTTCTCCCGTTTGTGCATTCACCCAGCACACCAGCGTCACACCCGCACTTTGCTCCCGTACCAAGTTTCCTTGTACCACCTCGGGTTCTGCGTCCTCGACCACTCACGAATCTTCACACCGGTCCTGCAGCACATATCATCATCACTCTGAGTTGATGGCGTAAACTGCATACAACGCCCTCCTCACCGCCTGCTCGACTCTTCGCTCATATTACCATGATTACCTCTTCATGACACATCCTATACACGAATAATCCATACATCTTCCACAATACGCCCATATTGAAAGCAATCCATGGAAGTACACGGGAGTCCGGTGTCGGCGGTGGGGGTCAGGAAAGGCCTATCGAATTCAGCCGGGGCCGAAGAAAAGCGCCAGGAGGTAGTCGAACATACAAGTGGACAAGGAGAAGAGGCCATCAAAGACATTGTCTGCGGGTCGACGGCTGGTGTCGTCGGCAAGTACATCGAGTACCCATTTGACACGGTCAAAGTCCGCCTTCAATCCCAACCCGACACCGTACCCTTAAGATATACCGGCCCGCTGGATTGCTTCAAGAAGTCCCTGCAAAGAGATGGGTTCCTCGGCATCTATAGAGGCATCAGTGCGCCATTGGTGGGAGCTGCAGTTGAGACCAGCACACTGTTCTTCAGTGTGAGCATCACCCTCATAACACGGTCTACAAAGTATGCTAATGACTGTAGTATCGCATCGCATGCGATGCCCTGAAAGCCTCTGGGGTCTATCCTGACTTGAAGAGACACCCCGAAAAAGATCTGCCTTACACTGGAATGTTGTATTGTGGCATGGTTGCAGGTGCAATCACGTCCCTCTTCTTGACTCCGATTGAACTGGTCAAATGCAAGATGCAGGTACCCGTGGAAGCCTCGGGCCGTGTTGTGTCACAGCCTGGCATTCTCAGTGTCATAGCCTCCATCTATCGCCATCAGGGCGTCCTCGGCTACTGGCACGGCCAATTCGGGACCTTTATCCGCGAGACTGGCGGTGGCGCGGCATGGTTTGGTGGATACGAAGGCATGAAGATGCTGTTCAAGAAGAGCAACAAGTCGGCGAAAAACGACGATGACCTGCCGGTCTGGCAGCGCATGGCATCTGGATCAGTCGCAGGTGCCGCTTACAACTTCATGTTCTACCCAGCAGACACCATCAAGTCTCGTATGCAGACGGAGGATGTCAAGAAGCTTACCGGCGGTCAATCTACATTTGGTGCAGTCGGAAAGGCGCTCTGGAAACAGCACGGTATCAAAGGTATGTACCGTGGCTGTGGTATCACAGTTGGCAGATCGATTCCCAGTTCTGCGTTCATCTTTACGGTGTATGAAGAGTTGAAGAAGCGCTGGCCCGAGAGGAGGCTTGAGTGAAGCATTCCGGCATTTGGTGTACCATTTGAAAGAGACAACGTAACAGCATATGGCGTTTGGAGTATGTACGGAAAAGCATTGCATGGGACTGCAGCACAGAGATACCATTGACAGCAAGCATCATGCACTTGGATAGAACAATGATTGATAGAACAATAATTATGAACTACAGCCTCATCACAACTGAAAGCGTTAACACGAAACAAAGCACATGTAAATCCATCGACCCTTGATCTTCACATGCCAACACCCCTGGTCGATTCACGGGCGCTAGCGCGAGATCGATGTGGGGAAGCTGCGACCGGCAAGGTGACGCGCGAACCTCGGTCAGCTGCAATTCATCCCGGGACTCTACCATGCTTGATCCCTTCGCTTTCGGCTCAAACTTCAGCCTCATGGTTCAGGTCTCGTCTTTCCTACTTTCTCTTCGTTCACTTGCGATATCTTCTTCATTCGGTCATTGCCGCCCAAGATAACGGCAAACGTCATCGAACCGAGGTTGACGCTCTGGTTTTGCGACGATAACGATACAAACACAACGTTCACGTTCACATTCACAACTTCCAAGATGGACCGGTTACACGCGCTGGAAGCAGCGCTCGACAAGATCGTCCTCGACCCCAAATACCACGACGTCCTCACGCTGGTAAAAGGCGTGCGAAATGGCATCGTGTACGGCTGCAAAGTGCGCTTCCCACACGCACTCGTGTACGTCTCCCCAGTATCCCCATCGCCAATGCTCCAAATCTAACTCATCACTCTAGCATGATGATGCTTTTCCGCTCCGGCAGCTTCCGTTCAAAATTGTTCCTCGTCTACAAAGCCACGCGCCAACACGCCCGCAACCTCGGCCTCTTCGCGCTCGTATACAAGTCCTGCATGTTATTGCTCAAACACACTTCGCCCACAGGGAAGGAGCGACATTATGACGCCTTCCTCGCGGGGTTGGCGGGCGGATACACGGTCTTCGGCCGCACGATTCACAACTCGGTGTCGCAGCAGATCGTCATATACGTCGCCGCACGTGTATGTTTGGCCCTAGCCAAGCTCGCAGTGCAACAACGGCATGCTGCTGGCAAAGAGGGCGGAGGTGGGTTTGAGTTGTTTGGAAACGGGGAGTTGAGGAGGTCGATGGCGAGGAATGGATGGCCGGTTTTTGCGAGTTTGAGTTGGGCGATGGTTATGTATATTTTCAGGTGGCATCCTGAGAGCGTGCAGAGCAGTTTGAGGAGTAGTATGAGCTATATGTGGGTATTTTGCATACTTGGCGTTTGGATGAAGGCTAATGACATGACAGTTATGTTCAGTCGGATGATTGGGATTCGTTACGAACGCTGGTTTGGCACAACAAATGAGTGCGCGCGCCTTACTTGTCCTGGTACGATGCACCATTGGAGTTATTTGGTTGCGAGCATACGCTTCGTACCATTATGCACGATGCAGTGTTGCAAGTCGAAACATCGAGCACACAAGTCCTACAAGACTATTAGAAACATCGATACAATTCATGTACAATCAATTATGCCGCCGACATTTCTGACACACTATTGGAATGGGCGAGGTCTTCCTACCCTTCGAGGCGGAGTACTCTCGTATCGCTGGTGGCTTGCAGCAACCATGCACGTCCCACTTTTCCGTTGTCCTCCCCTTGCGGCCACCAACCAGAGGCGTCTCGAAAGCTCGGCGTCTGACCTACACCTACTTGCGAACCCCTTCAACTTTGAATTTCGTCTTCTCTTCTGCAGCCACTGCAGACACGATCCCCCTCTCCCGCCGTAGAGGCTGCCCAGGTGAGGCTTTCTCAGCGCACTTTCTGCGCATTGATTATCAAAGCTCTCCGTTCAAGCTACTGAGCTCCTCAACTGCACCGCAAGACGTCATCTGCGCTCTTTTCCCTTCTACAATCGAGCACTTTTCAGTGCGATTCCGGCATTTTCTGCACCGCTAGGTACTGTGAGGCGGCCCAAAGTAGGCCGCTCACACAATCAATACCTACAACTAGTACGTGTCGATACTTAAGCCTTGAATTCTGACATTGTGCTGAAACAATTGCCAGTGATCATCGCATAAGACATTTCGGTCTATCGCCCTATTCCTATACGGCAGAAGCCTCACTTCTCCGTCCTAATGAATCGATACATAATTCTACTTCTACGATAGCTGGTCGGATATCTGATACCTTTTTGGAGAGTAACGATGGTCGTTCGCTACATGTCCCGTGGAGGTGGACAGACTTTATGGACGATGTGCTTCCTGAGTGTTTATCAAAACCTCTGGAGTATATCGATCCTTGTCTGTTAGCCACACAGGAGCATGAACATCAGAATTACTCCCTGTCAGAAATCAGTCAGCCTGCCATAGAAGCCTTGGCCCAAAATTCTCAATCGCAATCCATGTTGGACTTTTACTATCCTGAAGTACAACTACCTTTACCGGCCCCAAACTCTTTCCAAGGAAGTCACAGTAGCAGGAGAGAAGAGCTTTTCTCTAGGTGCCCTCGCCCGGCGCCTCCGCAGACAGCAAGTTCCTCGAGCAGTGGCGAGGCTCACAGTGATGCACCAGACGGCAAGATGGAGATTACTCCTGTACAACACAAATCTGTCTGTCCAGCATGCAAGAAAGCATACCCGTCTCCCTCGCAGTATAGGAAACACTTGCGTGTTCTTGGCTGTCAGCCGTCGTTTTCTTGCGATGGCTGCGATAAGAAGTACAAGTACAAAAAAGATCTCCATCGTCATCAAGGACACGAGAACGCATTGCCGGCATGCAAAAAACCCAAATCTGGACCCGACACCGTGGGCACCCAAGCCAATCCCTTCGCGTGCAGACACTGCCCGAAGGTTTACACGCGGAAAGACTCTCTCATACGCCACATGCGGACGCACAGTCAATGACGAGTTTGCATACTTCCTTCTTGCAACCACATAACAACCGGCACTCCTGTCGAGTCGTTGTACCTTCTCCAACTCTCTCCAGCAATGATTGCGATTGCGATTTTAAGCGTATTCATGTATCTTTGGATAACGTTACTCATATCTGGTGCATGACACCATCATTTAGGACACTTCTGTCGAAGGATAGGGCGTGACCATGTTAGCATGATCATAGCTCTAAAAACCCTCTTTCGAGAGGTCGCGATTATACCTTGGGGTGTTGTGAACCGTGATTGGTCCTTCTCGCGTTGGACAGTGCAAGACAGTTGTGTCATCATTGACCTCTGTTGCTATTGATGGAGTGGATTGTGGAAGTCGTGACCGCAATTCGACACTAAGAGAAGGGTTCATAATCGGGGGGTATACATTGGCGAGCATGTTGTTGTCTTCTCAGGTTGCCAGGCATCTATAGGCTGAAGTCGTCAGTTGAGATGCAGGCCATGTGGCCTAGTTGGCAGAAATTCATCAAAACGTCTTACGATGTTCTCAACAGGGAGCCGCCGCCAAAGAGTCAGTTGATTGCACGCAAGGTGCGCCTGGCAGACGTGGCGCGGACAGGATATCCTATCGGTGACGATAGAGGTAGTGTGAGTAACACTGCTCTTGCCCATGGGCAACTCGATCACTCCAGCAACGAATCAGGTTAGGATCGCGAAACGCGTTCGCCTGTTGTATTTAGCATCAGTTTTCCCTTGTCATTTGAAACGTTCTAGCCTTCATTTATTATTTCCACGCTCTAATCTGCTATGACCACAATGCAATGAACAGATATTCGATCCGCTGCCGCTACTCCGGTACTCTACCTACCTTGCTACAACTCGCTGACGTCCATAGGCATCTCATCAAGCAGCGCTAATGATCTTCTAGAGTCCCGCTGGCTTTGTCTCTTTTCCTTTTGCTTTACCCTCTTTTTTGTTCTGAGCAACTCTTCTGCAGTATTTCGCTTCACAGGTGTACCCTTAAGCACCGACGCATACGTAATCATCTTACCATTTCCATGCTGTCGTCGACCCGCCTTATTCGACCAACCTTTACGAACAAAAAGAGCTGGGAACTCCCCGGAATCCTGCAACCTAAGTCCTGGAAAATCCATCACTACGATGTTTCTATCATCAAGCCAAAAGCTGTCTAAGTAGTCTTTGCTGTCAATCAGGCGTTTCTTTTTCTGTTGTTGGTATTTCTGTGACTTTGCGCAGAGCGCTTCGTGAAAGACATGTGCTTCAGGTCTCCCATCGTGATCTGTTGTCGGTCTGAGAAGGTATACATCCGCATGCACATCTCTGCGTAATTTGTGGCACACATGCCAACCTCTCCGTGATATGAGCTCGCCCCGCAGAAAAAGATCTATGTCCTTTTTTTCAAGCATTCGTCAGCTTGTTCGTCGGAACCAGTTATGAGACATGTCTTGTCGGAGCGTACATACCGAGCTTTGGTCGTCCTCACAATTGAGATCAGAAGCGGGTGGAGAGTGACTTCCATGTGCCACCTCATCCACGTCGAGAACATTGATGTCATGATCGATATCGACGTCTTGATGCTCAGTTTGGCCACGCGACTCGTGCCTCTGCACATATCTTGCCAGTTTTGTAGATCGTTCCAATCCTCGGGAGCGTATGTATGCTGATGGTATCCACAATGGTGATTGAAAGAACTGGTAGCCATCATGATGTGAAGGCTGCAAAATTTTCACATGCCTTTCGGAGCCGGCAAGCCTTGTCTTTGGACATCTTCTCCATGATTTGCTTCGGCCTGCGGATCTCCGCCAGAGCTTCAGTGATAATTGACCGCTGACATCACTGTCGTTCTGCCCTTCTTGCACTTCTTTTGCATCGTAGTAGGAGGTTGCGGTATCGTCTCGACCATGCTCAGTCGTCACAATCAGCGTTCTACGTTGACTGGCTTCTGCAAAAAGCGTTAGACGCATTTCCACCCTGCAGTTGGCAAATACGGCGGAGCTCCAGGTCTCCATAGACAAGAGTTGTTGTTTTTGTCGTTGGTCTAAATTTTTCAATAAAGTCAGGATTCGTCCGATCCTCTTCCCGTAGGTTTTAACTCTGTCCAATGGAGGCACATTTTCGAAAAGTCGAAGGATTTGCTCATACATTCGATACTGTCCGATGTGCGGGTTATCCATGTCATCATAGAACAATTCACCTCGCTCCCTGTGGCTCTCGAAGTTTTCGAACATTCGCTGGTATTTATCTTTGAGCTGTTGTGCCTTGCTCTTGAACACTCGGAAGGCACTATGAGACACCTTGACATTGTAGCGTAGGTTATTGAATAACGCATTCACGAGTTTCTGAAACGACGCAGCGTATGTATCTTCTGAGGCTTTTGGTCCGTGTGGTAGTGTCCAAATTCTACTGAAATTTGATAGACTCAAGGTCGAGGCATCATGAGGGCTTAATCGCGGAGGCAGTGTCGGCCATGCTGCAAATCCTAGAGAGCCATAATCCTCGAACTTATTCCAGACATTGAGTCCGTAAGAATACGGCTGAGGTTGGTTATATGATTGGAATAGGGCTGAAGCCTTGTGCTTGGACAGTGCCATGTTAACCAATATCTGAATGTAAAGGGTACCGTAAAGCACTAGTGGCTTGCAGAGCGATGCGTTCCCGATGATTCATGCAATGCGTAAGAATGGAAAGTATGAAGAAATATTCAAAACGAAGAGCAAGGCTGAGATGCGGGCATAGTGTTGCTGCGGCTCCTTCGCTCGACCAATCGCTAAAATCTTCCCTTGTAGGTATGGCCCGACTTACGTTCCTGATGTACTTGGTAAAATTGCACTTTGGCGGCCTCCAATAATATTTTTCCTGTAGCCTCCAGCCTGCCGCAATGAACAATAGTTGTTTGCGGCCCCGAGTTAGCTTCGAGCCTCATGATTCGATCTGCCACTGGATGCGCCACATCAATCCAACCAACAATTTACCACCTGCGGCCACCAATGTTATGCAGCTGAATCGGAGCTAGGGCCACATCATACTTAGTAGATCGAGCCTCTAGCTCTGCGGCCCTCATCGTAAGCCTTTGCTTCTTGTATGCCAACGTCCCCATCCTTGCATGCAAAGAGCGGCCACCAATACGCTACCTTGTAGAAAAGACTTGCGGCCGTGATTTATCCCCAAAGGTTTGAAATTTCTGCGATATAAGTAAAGAACAGTCGAGGATGGACTCGGACATTGATAAATTGTCGTTTGCAATTTCAAATCTCACCAGATCAATATTCAAGCTACTTGATATTCGACCAGACAGTTCTCTGAACCATGACCAAGGCTAAGATTGCATCGAACGAACCCATTGCGGTCCCAGTACAGCTCATCACCAATCTCTTATGGAAACCGAGAAACTGACAGCTTTCATTCGTAGAGCTTAAAGAGCAAAGATTCCCACACCATCAGTACAGAGAATTCTAGAACGAAGAACAAATACAAGAAGGATGATAGAGGAACATATCACATGGACCGATGGCTGAACGAGACGGGTAAAGAGGAGGCCTGGAGTGTGTACGCTCGGGGTTGAACACAACTTGACACTATAATTAGAGGTGGATGTCACGTAAAGCGCAAAGAATCATTCCACAGCATATGTTACATTCATCTCTTCGTAATTGGTCGCTTCAAATGTTAGCCAGCCTCTTGTTTCAATGTAGTAAGATGATCGTTCTGCGACTATGTGTTTGCTGTGCATGTCAGTCATAACCATGTGATTCGAGCCACAACATAGCATTGCCTAGAGATCGAAGGAAGGCATTGGATTATCTACGCATCGATTCTACCCTGGGAGAGGCTTTCGTGTTTTGGAAAAGCTGGTGTCGACCCGATAGAATGACCTCTCGTATGAAACTTGGCATCTTTCGTTCCAGCGATTCGTCTCTTGCTGTAACTTGTTCACACTTGAAGACCATCGAGATAATCCGAACATCCTGGATAGTGCCCCTTCTCTAACCGCAAGTGCGGGCTCCACTGGCTGTAGTAACAAATTAGTAGCTATGCGATCATTCATAAATACGAGAACGTATGACTGACCATAAAGGCGACAGACGACGTTAGGAGGGCAATCGGCGCTTGTTCGACCTGTAGGTCTCTTAGCACTGGAAGTTGAAATCATTCGGAAGTCTTCTTACAGTTCTGCTGAGCTGCCGCGACAGCAACAATAGCAGAGATAACAGCAGCGAAAGTGAACTTCATGGTGAAGTGATGCCGAAAGGTGCTGGTAAAGATTTAGGTGTTGGTAAATCGTTTTAGTAAATCGTGGATGATGATGCTCGGTTAATCCAAGAAGACAGACAATACTTATATGTAAAAACGTTTCAGGGGTTACCGTGTGTATAGCATCGTCATAATTCTAATGTAAAACCGCTAGAGGCCTGCTTTTAATTTGTTTGAATTCTGCCCAGGGTGTGCTAAGACTTTGACGTCCGAGGTGCTTCCGAGCTGATCGCTTCCTCGAGCCAATATTGTTCCAAAATCTCACCTACTCGCAGATGCATCAAGGCGATCAATTTTATCGGAAAACTCCGAGTTTTTTTCTAGTTCAGTCTTGATTTGGCTCTCCACGCCCTCTGGCTTGAATCTAACTTCAATGGAGGAAACCGTCAGGAATTCATCAAGTCAAATGACGGCCCTGTTTGGTGACAATGCTGCGAGTTTATGCATACAATTTCTACCAGGGCTAAGTCGAGTTAATTTCTGATCAATGTAGTCTTCTGATATTCTACCCTCCAGCCCGAAGTAAAGGCGTGTCTGAGGCGCGTCCTCGCCGCTTCACTGATCAGGCCACCCGCTTTCTCTATTCTGTACCTTCCGGTCGGTCTTCCCTTCACCGCATTTTATATTCTGGCCACTGCACCTCTTCTTATACCCCAGAATTTCCCCCGCATTGGCCGGGTTATTGGCGTTCTTCTCATGCAAGAGCCATTCCAAAGGTATAAGCAAGATCGGGTTGGACAAATTCCCCCGCCTTGGCTGTTATACAAAGAAACACACTAACGTTTCATTCATGATCAGGAGAGAGTAAGACGGAATTTCGGAGTCCACTTCGGAGTCCGGACATGGTAGGAGTATACGGGATGGACATGCGGTGGGGATGTATTGACGGAACGACCCTGTGTTCGAAGTTATAGTTTACAATGAGTTGCAGCATGGATCACCGCTAGACTGAGCAGGAAATTCAGGTACAGATCTAGATTCAAGCATCAAACAAGCTCAACTCATTGCGAGGAGCTCAGGGAATTAGCCCATGCATCGTTAGTGGACCTAGATAGCTAGAACGGCTCCCATTCATTCATAGGTCTCAGAACGCGACTAGTGCTTCTTTAGGCCCACCACGTTGATATGTAGGTACTCGTGATGGCTAGGATTTACCAGGATATGGCTCGGTATTTGATGTCCCTGTATATCATTGGGAACAAGGCCGCAGCGGTCCGAGACAGAGCCGTACTACAGCCGCGGCGGAGCGAGGGATGGGCCGTACCGAAGCTAGAACGTTTCACTCAGCACGATACTTTTCCCTGATAAAGACCCTTTCTGCCTGAGCCAAAATGTATACCATGGGCGGATTAGATCTTAACGATGCGAGACAGTGTGCATGCAAGTTTGATATTGCAACCTTCTTATAGCAATTGCAAGAGTGCCTCGACGACAACATTGTAGAGTTCGGTTCCCTCCACCTTCCGCCGCTGGAGAATATCTTCTTCCGCATTGATTGACACGAGTAAGCAATATTTGGTAAAATTCCGCGAAGTTTTCCTGGGGAGTTTTGCGAAAGATTTCGATATCGGATACTTTGCGCAGCTTCAACTTGGCCAACCGCTCTCCCGTGCATCCTATTGTAGTGAATGCACATCTCAGAGTGTGGTGACTCATATGCTGCGACACTGCTTCGGTCTTTTTGTGAGACAGAACGAACAGTGCTGCTTGGAGGCTGTATCGAGCTTTCCGGTATGTAGTTTGGTGCTCTCGTTACGTCTAGGCCTCAGCGCAGATTCCCGCGGATAGTTTCGTCCTGGTCGCTCGCACGAACCGTCCCATGGTGATAGTACCTCACCAAATTGACCACGTCCTTTTCGGTTGGCTCACGCAGTAGCTCACACTTCAGGGTATTGCCACGAGGCGTGTTGGCGTGAAGCTTTGAGAGCTCCTACACCAGAAACCATAGACTTGCGTTGTCCGCGCTAGGCGCGCAATTTTTCTCACAGAATCAAAAGTTCGTATACCAAAGACCTGCATCAAGGGGCTAGTCGCGAGGCTTTCTGACATGCTGCGCGATCCGGGGCCTAGACCCTTCTATGCCAAGCCGATGTATAGTTGTGGCTGGAAAATCTGCATACGGGTTGGGTCTCAACCTACAATCGTACTAGACGCACGACTCCGAGTTCATTCTCTCGACGGTCCATTGTGGTATATGGACATGAGTACATGGATAGATATTCAACTATGGCAAGCTTGAGGCTAGTCCCGTACCGCGTTCCATAGGTTCCTCGTCATTGTGATATCAATCCATCGCCTGAGTTTGGCGGCTAGGCATGTTTTGAGATATCTGGAATAGTGACAGCAGCATGTCAGACTTGAGATTGTGACAGCGTCTGGCATGACCTCGGGATGTCAGACTTTGGACATCATTTCAAATACTTAACACAAGACAGCTCTTAACAACTAGCTATCACAAGACTATATCGAGAGATTTATTGAGAGCTAAGATATCTTACAAAGGGCGAGAGACGAGAGGGGAGGGGGAAGTTCCCTAATCTTGGCACACCTCGGTTGAGCTCCTATTCGCTCAATACCTACTCACGCCAGACCCCTGCACGCATGCACAACATGCCCAAAGTGATCAATTCATCTTTTCTTTGCACTAGGTCTATGTGCATGCTAGATACAAGGGTAGGTACCTGTCATCGCTGCCTTCTTCTAAGGTGAGATTCAGATTTTAGGTTCGTCACCGGTCACCATCTCAGAAATCTGGATCGTTCAATCACAAGTTCAATCTTTCACGACCCTAAGTGTGTAATACAAAGCTATCAACGTAGACATCATGCCAGGATCTGGCTTCATGCCATCAATATAGTAACACGCGATCATGAATACCCCTCAACGCGGTACAGTCAGAGCCACTGCCCGTAAGTTACCATCCCGTCTGAAAAAGGACGTCCGTGAGCATTTTTATGCTCACCTGCGTAGAAACAATTAAGTCCTGCACAGATACGAAGCTTACTTCAAGTTCAGCGCAGACACGAGGCACACTTGAAGGTCTGCTACGAACTATCTTGCATCTAGATCATTGGCAGAGAGCAGCATGACTGCGTCAGGATAGAATGCCTACCTAACTCGGAATTTCAGGCTTTTATTGCGTCTCCAAGATAGAGTCTCTTACTCATGTTTTCCTATATAAGGCGCTGCCACCTCGAGACAAATCTTGCACCAGCATCAACAGCATCAACAGCATCACTAAACCCTCGACACCTGACAGTTACCAACCTTCATTGTTCAAGATGATCTACTCCAAGCTCCTCAGTATCTCCACCTTGGCCCTACTCCCTCTGTCCTTTGCAGCTCCAGCTCCAGCTCCTGAGCCCCTTTCTGCCGCTACTGCCGCAATTCAATGGATACCGATCGAATTCAATGGCAAGACACTCTATCTCAACAGTGCAGTAGTAGCCGTGTCTGCAAACCCCGCTAAGGGGGCGGACGTCACTATTCTCAACAACAATGCCCCTGACTCTGACACCTGTGATGGCACCACTCTCGACCCTCATCCTGCTCCTTTCGCCAATACCGCAGACTGCGCGGTGATTCGTGACTGTAAGCCTGCAAAAACCCGAATTCATTGCTCTAGAGTAGTTATGTCCGACTGAGCGATGGACTGACCATTCCCCAGGGACCCGCACTCAGAACAGCTACTGGGGCGTTTGGGACAACACTCCCGACACACACGGCCTCTTGTACTACGGCACCTGTGTCTTCGAAGCAGGCACTCGGAACATCTATGAAACCTGGATTGGGTCTTCGAACATCGCCGACATCACCGAACTTGCTCTCAATAGGTGGCAGGTATGTTCTAGCTCCCCTGATCAAGTGCCTAGTTTCTCTGCTGACAATAAAAAGTCTGGTGGCGTCGTTGCTTCTCAGGGACAGACGGAGTGCGACAACAGAGGCATCGGAACGTCAACTGTCAGGTGGACTATCAAGCATTCTTGAGTAGTCTCCAGTGAACGACCAGGCGTTTTTCTCTGGCCGATTGTGGCAACTCCATAAGCCTAGCTTTGTCGAACGTTGACAAGCAGGAATTGAGGGTAGTGTTGTTCTCTGTACTGCGCAGAATGGGTCCAGTAACTTATAAATCTGTAGATGTTAGTAATAAATATGTATTGGAAATGTTTTAGCGTGTCTTGATCAATGTCCGAGCTATGTTAGACTCGGCACGATAAAATATTGTAGAAGAGTCACTTGATGGGAGACATCTGGATTCCTGTATCTCATATTTCTGTACGCCCCGAGGAATTTGAGCCAGCTGAGGCAACGGATTATCCTTCATTCCCGTACCCCTTCATCTTCAGACTTACAGCACGGTGCTCATTCTGTAGCGAACTCGCAATAAACCTTGATATCATGGTTCTCGAACACCGCACGCACGTGGGCAAGCGACCTGCGCGGGCAATTTTGGACAATAACAAGCTTCAATCCCTCAACCCCCTTTGAGTGGTGCGGGGTAAATCTTGGTGGTTTCTTGAAGTATCGCATAATGCTGTAGTCGATACGTAAGACTGTGAGGGCATTTCGGAACACCTCTGGGAGTGAAAAGCTCAAGGTATACACGCTGCTTGAAGTAAGACAGAACGATTTGAGCTGGAAGGGAAGGAGACGCGTCTCCTTGTACAGGCAGCGACACACAAACATGATGCGGCAGACATAATGAAGCTCTCGCGAGGAGGAAGTGACTCTGCCCTCCTGCGCGACCAAGTAGTCCTGACCGCCTTAGTTGTTTCCTAGGGAGATGGCGAGCTCACCACACATGTAGCTCTATATGTGATTGCGAAACTCTGCAGGGAGACGAAGTAGGGGCGACTGTGTTTTGTTGCGTGCTACACTGATTCAATGTCAGCAACTCGCTACAATTTTGACAGGCTGTAGTTTCTTGTAAGCTTACACTTCGATGGCTCCAGATGTAATCAATGTATTGCGCTCTGACAATTACGACATTGCGGCAAAATTAGTGATGCTCGAGGTTCCGCGCTGTATTGTAGTTGAGTACTACAGTAGCGGAGATCACAAGTTCAAGAACGGGTGCAGCTTAAGTATGGGAAGCATGTTTGACTAGCGTTGATTCCTGGTAGTCTGCGTCATAGGTACAAGGGTAGAGGCATCTAGGTAGATTCACATCACGGAACTCGAATTGATGAGCTTAGTGTGATATCTCACTTTCCTCTTGTCGACTAATTACTTGTATAACTAACTGGTGACGGTTGGACTCAAAGACGCCTATGGGTTCATTGCCAATCTGCCGCTATCGTATTATGGAAATCCCCAATCACATTGTCTTGAGATTCAGTCTCCGCCGAAAACAGTGTCAATATCCCGATCCCCACCATTGCAGATTCTGATGCCACCACGAACCCATTCCTTGTCAATCTCAGAATTGGCCCACTCAAAATCCTCAAGAAGAATACGCTCCAGGCCTTTAAGCTTATCGAGTCCGAAGTGGGGAATCCAAGGCTGACGGACTTCTGGAAACTTATACCTCAACCCGATCATCTTCGCATCACTCAAAGACAGTCGAACAGCAGCGATCGCAGCGTTCAGGGCTTTTGTGGTTGCGCGCTGCAAAATACGGAACGCAAAGGAGTCAGTGAAATAGAAAACCGCCTTGGGAATGATAAGTTGAACTGTCTCCGCATGTATCTGATGGAAAACTCGAGACATGAACAGTTGCGACATTATCGGGAGTCTGTTCCTGAAATTGTCGCTGTTGGGCTTGGATTTGTAGCTGCCGCTGGCCCACAATCCGTTCTGCCACTCCTCTTCCCTCATTTCACTAGGCAGGAACCGGTTCCATGGGCGTTCGCTGTCCATACTGCCTGCAAAGACGGTCCATCTGTTGCACTCGATAGCGAGAGGGTTGAAAATGTATTCATATATCTTGTTGCGCAGCTCACCGGGGAGCTGAAGAAGAGGCGACTCTTGCTGGTTACGCAGAGTGCTGTGTTTGTTGTCAGCGTGATATACTACGCAGATACACGGTAAGTTTACACAGGATTTATTGACGATATAGACTCGTTTTCGAGGCTTGTGTCGAGGCTTAGGTCGAGGATTTCGTCACCTGTGTTGACAGTTGAGCGAACACTGGACCTGGTAAAGTAGCGAGACATTTGGGTAGAACAGAGTATGCATGAAGACGAAAAAAAAATCTGATTTAAGGAACAAAGCGTGCGTAGAACGCGCTCCTTAGCCGCTACAGATGACATCAGTTGTTGGAGTGAGCTTAGTCACAACCCGACAACAAACGTTCGAGCAACAACACTACTAGTGAAAGTCGAAAAGATATCATTGGAACGCCAGGAAACTCCCCATCTCCTCACTTTCAATCAGTAAAACTGCTTCCAATCACCCCACATAATTTCAGAGTCATACTTCTTCATCAAGTAGCCCGTAGGATCTTCGCCCTTGACATACGCCCAGGCGCCGGCGAAATGTAAGACGAATGTGCCATGCTCCCATGCTTTCTTCTCTTCGTCGTAGCAAGAGATCTCCGTGGGGAATGCATTTAATTTCGTTTGTGGTATCACAAGCACCCCATCCATTGACGTTGGGTCGTCACGCATGAGCTTGACGATCGAGTCCTGCTCGCTCATGTTGATGTCCGCAGCCTTCGCATCGTCATGTATCTTTGTTGAATCATGCATGAATTTCAGCGATCGCTCGTGGCCACGGATCAAAAATGAGCCCCCGTTAAAACCGTTGCAGTCGTGCGTGATTATGTAGTCGATGTCTTCGGGATTCGGGACTGACTCCAGTGCATCGTGTATAACGTCGGTGACCTTGATGTCTGTGTTCGTGATCAATGTGTCAAAGTCCATCCACCATATCCAGTCGTATTTGCCTGTCTTGATGAGGCGCTCTGCCATTTCGAACTTCCAAAACATCACGCCGCGCTCGCTGTGATGTTCGTAGTCAAGGATGAGATCGTAGTTATGGCGACGCGCATAGTCTAGCACATGTGAGCTTTGGGCAGGTGGTACATGAGGCTGAAGGCTACTTACGGTCCTTATTTTTGAGAACTATATGCAGGTATGATCGCTGC
The DNA here is from genome assembly GCF_000146915.1 of Parastagonospora nodorum SN15. Lineage (NCBI taxonomy): Eukaryota > Fungi > Ascomycota > Dothideomycetes > Pleosporales > Phaeosphaeriaceae > Parastagonospora > Parastagonospora nodorum. The sequence goes on along the minus strand of NW_001884554.1, from coordinate 397,947 downwards.
TCCGTCACAAAGGTCATGATCGCGATGCGGGGCCCCGTCTTCTCTTCTTGGGGAACGACCTCGTGGCCCACTGGGCCCTCCTCGTGCTTCGTGCCCTGGCTGAGCTGCCATCCGAAGAAGGCTAGAAATAGGACGACTAGCAGGAGCGACGGCGGAATTCTCCTAAAGGACCGAAGAAGCATTGCGACGGTTCAACAGCCTCCGGCTGGCAGGCGCAAGAGTGATAGAAGTGGTGGAACCGTGGCATTTCATGCGGACAGGACTTGTTCGCGTAGTACTAGGAATGCGCCGCCAAGGGAGGCGGGATGCAGCTGAAGGAGGGAAGGGCGGGATTGGGTGGAAGACAGGAAGGGAGAGGAGGCGCAAGGCTATTTGGTCGAGACCCCGGCAATGCCGATCACATGATGAACATGGCGCTTTTGGACGCGACTTGTCTTAAGGGCCTGGGGATGTTGAGGATAGGCTCAAACGTCACGATCATGTTGAAGTATGAATATGGTTATGGATGGGAAGCCTTCTAAACGGACCGAAGCCATGGGCCCACATGTTCCCTCGTGATACATGTAGTTAGACTAGGGTCCAGCTGGAGGGTCCAAGCTTCTTGCCAGCCCTCCATCACCAGCCACGTACTTCGTACAAACCTCAAAGTAGAGAACAATATCGCGAGTAAGGGTTGGGGGGAGTTGTCGCTGCAACACAAAGCTCCCTTCCTTTAATAACGCGCAACAATCACCAGCCATGTCTACTTCGAAAGGCCGAGGTCCTCCAAAGGGCTTGTTCCAAAACGGGGTTTGGTACTGTAAGGCAACAACAACAGTATTACTCAACGACGACGCTGACGGCTTACACAGGCGATTGCACTCCCCGCAAGCCGGCAGTCCATTTTGAGGTTAAAAAGCAGGGCGTCAACAAGGGTCGTTGGTGTAAAGACCCACTTCCCCGCCGTCATACCAGCTAGTTACTAACAGTGCCTAGTTCGCTCCTGTCAGAAGCAACAGACCGACGAAACGCGATGCAAATTCTTTCTTTGGGACACGGATGCTCACCCGCGTGAAGCTGCCGCCTTGTCTGCCAACGCTCGTACTGAGCCTGGCCCTGTGACTCCGTCGAAGCACCGGTCATCTCCTCCTCCACCCTACACTGTCGACACGGGGGCATCGGGATCCAGTCGCAAACGAGCCCATATCTCAATTGACTCGGACGATGAGTATGGCCTTGGGCAGATGGATAATGCTTTCAACAACGAGCTGAGAGCTGCGGCCGATACTCCAAGCAAGGCAGCCAAGACGTCCGAATATGCGACACCATCCACCAGGCGCAAGCTGCCATGGCAAATGGATCAGCCATCAAAGGGGAACATCACTGGCTTGCAGACCCCCCAGACTGGAGGCAGAGCTTATGACGCTCTTGGTTCCAGACTGAGTGCCACATCCTCGAGGCATCACGATGCTGAAGATGATACACATCAGACAGCAACACCTTCTTCCTCCTTCGAGACGCCAACACCGAACCGCTTCCGTAATATCCCGCCTGACGATCTGACGCGAGATGTGTTTGAACTCATACAGGACAACAACGTTCGGCTACCAGCTGATATCCAGGCTGATCTCAAGGACCTGTTGTTGAGGAACGCGAAGAACATAGAGGGGTTGAGGAGAGGGCGTGACGTCTCGCGAAGCGCTATCAAAGCAAAAGAAGCGAAGATTACGGAGCTCACCTACCGTGTGAGCACACTGGAGGCCGAATTGGAAGCCGAGAAAGCCATGGTAACGCATCTGCAATGGGAAGCAGGTCTGCAAGAACCTTAGAAGCTGTTGGCTCGCGAATCTGCGAAGATACGTCAATCTTTAGTACGGAGACATGCTGTCGTTCTACGATTTTCACGCGTGAATGTTAGCATTGCTTAGCACACGCATCCCCGCGCCTTACCGAAGCTCGCTTCATCCTGTCTAGGCAGTTCAAGTTTTCCTTGTCTGCAAACATTCGCGGACGTGCATAGGTTTCTAAGCACGCAACGGATCCGCTGCAGCACCATGTCCTAGAGCCTCAAGTTTTTTATGTTTGGGATGATGGGATAGAAACTAGCGTTGCGGCGCGGGCCAAGATGTGCCCAGCGTTGTCAAGTCGGAAGACGGCACCGGAGAACATGCATGATTAGCCCAACGACGCACTTTCACACTTGTTGACGTACGCCGCGACTCCGCTCTCCACTTCGCACCGCGGGAACTTGGCTTCGTTTGCAACTTTCTCGCTGTGCTTATACGACAAGACCCAGCCGATCATTATCTTCTTGCATGTTTGCATGCTCGAGAGATCCTTGAGTCGACGAAGAGCTTAGTATTGATGTGGAGACATCGGTCCAGCCGGTCATCCCGCCTCAGTGGTACCATGGGTCAGTGTTTCGGTTACGCTTGATGTCAGGCTACTGTTGTAGACGAAAATCTACCCTACAGGCGGTTGCTAGTACCAACCAGATACCGTAGGATTCACGAACCGATCGCCTCTGCACAGTTCGATCATTATCTTGGCGGCCTTAGCATGGCTGGTCTACAAACAAGGATACAAAATGCAGCCTTCACCTACGTAGTCTCACTTCGCTCTGCTCCCTTTTGTCTTTCTCAGTATCCATCCCTTTCACCTCATGATGGATTTCCTCAGGAAAGTTGGAGCGTGGATTGCACCACCTCCGGCAAAGTCAGAGGATGGTCGCGACCAATGGCCATCCCGGGCAGCCTTCTTACTCGCAGCCATGGGAGGCTGCGCCGGGCAGGGCAATCTTCTTCGATATCCTTCCGTGCTATACAATAACTACGGACTACAATGGTTCATTCCATATCTGCTTGCAGTGTTCCTTATCGCTATACCTGCACTTATACTGGAGGTGTCCATTGGGCAAGCGTACCGTGGAGGTACAGTCATCGCCTTTAACAACATCAACCGTCGTCTCAAAGGTGTCGGTATGGGCCCTGTGATCGTGTCCTTCCTGGTCGTACAGTACTTCACCGTCAACCTGGCCTGGATCATGAACTACTTTCGGTACAGTTTCACGAGCCCTTTGCCATGGGAGAACAGAATAGAAGACTTCTACTGGAACGATATCTTGCAGGTTGGCGACATTATTGAAGGAAGTCTCAGTGCCGATGGAAATTCAGTCGCAGCCTACCAGCAATATCCGAACAGAGCGCTTATTGGAGAAACTGTTGGCTGGTCAATCTTCATCTGGTTTTTAATCTGGATCTCTATCTTCCGCGGCGTGGGCATGACAGGTCGTGTCGTCTACGTATGAACTCCGAAAGCGTCGAACAACAGTGAAACATACTGACTCCAACCACAGTTTACCATGGGTCTACCGATCGTAACAACTATCATTTTCGTCGGCCGCGCACTGTCTCTTGACAACGCCAGCGAGGGTGTTGCACTTATCTGGCGGACCTGGAGAGCCGATCAACTGGCATCAGGCACTGTCTGGCAAGTCGCAGTCGGTCAAGTGTTCTTCTCCACCGGAATCGGATTCGGCTACTTTACTTCCTACGCATCTTACAACCAGAAACACAGCAACGCGGTGATGGACGCTATCCTCATCTGCGGATCTAACGTCCTTTTCGAAAATTTTGCAGCTTTCGCTGTCTTTGGTGTTGTTGGGTACCTGCGCAGATGGCCTACTGATGGCGTAAGACTTGGGGCCTTCGTGGTCGGATTTCTAACATTACCGGAGGCCGTGCTGCAAATGCCAGGCGCGAACTTCTGGGCTGTACTCCTGTTCTTCACTTTGGTAGTCCTCGGCTTCAGCTCCGCTTTCGTCATGCTGGATGTTGTCGTCACCTTAATCTGCGACTCTGGAATGGTCAAGGCTTCGCGCCCGACCGTCGTCACAGTGCTCACGATCATGTCCTTCCTCATGTGCCTACCGTACTGCACGGAGTTCGGATACTACCTTCTCGATGGAGTCGATCGATGGGTGAACAACGTAGCATTGATCTTCGTGGTATGGTCCGAAGTGTCCAGCGCTACGACTGTCTACCGCTGGAGAGACATAGTCGACCAGACTGGACTTCCTGCTTTTATTGTCTACAACGTTGGCTTCTTCGGAGGACAAGTTTTCGGCATATCGCTGGCCCACGGAATATCGAATGCCGCTGCAGGCGCCGGGGCTGGAATCGCATTCTGGGTTGTCATGTCCATCGTGGCTGTGCTCGTCGCACGCTCGCCTGATGCGTCGGCGCCTAGCTTCTGGAATTGGAACAAGCTTGTGCGAAAATTTTGGTTCCTTGCATTTTATTCGGTAAGATCATTGCAGACATACCAACCTAAAGTCTGAAGACTGACATCCATAGGGCAACCAAATCCGACGCGACTTGAACGTGATCGTCGGACAAGGAAAAAATTGGAAAATTCCCTTCTTCCTTCCCGTCCTGCTCCGCTACATCTCAGGGCCCGTCCTCGCAATCATCTTCTCATTCGCCTTCCCAGAGTTCCATACCTTGAGATACGACCCGATGATGATCACTGGATTCATCCTCTCCATCTTGACCATCATTGTAGTTTTGGTGGGCGCCGTGATGCCCCGGTACTACGATGCATTTATTCCTATAGAACGAAAAGACGAAGGCACCGAACCAACGATCGCAATGGAAACCAAAGGCGAAGTCGCAGGATTGCCTATCAGCGAGGTGGCGAATGCTGAAAGTGGACATGGAAGCATGATGAGAGAGTCCTCTCTGGAACACGACGACAAGGCTGTGAATAGTGATGAACCACCGCCAGCGTATAAACCAGCGCGTTGAAAGGTTGAAATTGCCGCTATTTGTACAGCAAATTGTCGCGATTGGCAAGCCATCAATGGACCACTATTCAGTATTGTGTACCCTGGGAAAGTTTCTGAAACTTTCAATGCTAAACAAGTTGTCGATTTCAGGGTGCGAGTATTGACTTGTTGCACTGATGTCGAGCCCAGAAACCTCGTCAACACAAACGAAATATTAGTCAGGGCATCGCTTGCTGCAGCACGGGAAGTGGACATGAAGCGCGGCAAGTATCATGAGATTGAGTGTTTACAATGTCCAATTTGATGCGCCACAAGCCCTCCGTATACCGATATAGCTTGGCGCATATTCGCCGACAGCCGTTGTCGATTCTTTATTCAGCCATGGTTGTCCAGGTTACACCAAGACGGAAGACCGGTAGTGCCCTAAGCAGGAAGTGAAATGCTGGGGAAGCGAGAAGCTTATTCCCGCCAAGATCACCAGTCCAAATGCATACCGGTCACGCGACGAGCGCCTTGAGCCTGATGTTACTATCGCGATGTGGAGTTTCATCTACGAGTTTGCTGACATATACAGTCTTTGAGTCGTTGGGTGGCGATCGGTGTTCGTGGTGGACCCACAGAAATTTCGCGATGCGTCAATTGTGCGAGTGCGTGGATTGTGCGAACCCACTTTTCCACGATGAATCAAAGACTTTACAGTATGAGGTTAGATTTTGCTAATATGTTACTGCCTAGTGAAAATCGGCAGCCTTGTGGTTGCACAGTAGTCAAATACCATGCTTGGGTCGTGTTCCTTCCTGCATTTGCGCCCAGTCGCTTCTCCCATCACTTAGATTAAGACTATCACCGTTGGCTACTGCCTTGCTGTCCGTTGATATTACCCCATCACCATTTTACACAAGAGCTGCCGCGTAACCGGGACCATCATTACTGCACCACACACGTACCGACTGTCAATCTACGGACCACATGTCACCCTCCACCCCCAGATTGCGCGACCCGCATCGGGAAATGACCACGACAACTTGCTTCATATCGAATCTCCACTGCCCGTCATGTGTCGATGCGATACAAGCGTGCTTATACGCACTCGACCCTAGGCCCGAGGATATCGTTGTATCTATTGTTTCTCATTCCGTTGTGGTACGACACGCTGCATTCCTCGCTATCGACGATATATCGGCTTCGCTAGAGGCCGCTGGCTTCGAGATACACAGCATTTTTCAAGATAAGAACGAGGAAAGCGATCCGGTCGAGGTCAGGAATCCCAAGGAGCCTGGGAAAGATTGGTATACTAGTTTAGAGCGAGCAGTGTCGCGTTGGGGCAAACCTGAAGATCTTCACAGTCCAAACGGCGATATGCACAAAAGGGAACTACACGTCAAGCAATGTGAACAGTGCAAGAGGAAGGAAGGCGGCGTCAGTCTGGAGATTAACAGCGAGGAAGTGCTGCACTATAAGCCGGGACCTATTGTCACAACCTCGCCAAAAGCTAGCTACGATGGCTCGGCTTCGTTCGATGAAAAGTCGCCCGTATCGGAGGACTTCGTCTCAGTTCAGTCAGCAAGCCCGTCAACACTCTGCAAGGCGACACTTGCGATCACGGGCATGACATGTTCGTCATGTGTCTCGGCCATCACGCATGCGGTAGAGCAGCTGCCAGTTGTTCAATCAATCAACGTCAATTTGCTGACGCATACTGGCACTGTTGTCTTGAATGGCAAACATAATTGCGATGAGGTTGTAAACACAATAGAAGACTGTGGATTCGATGTCTTCGTAGAGAAGCTTGAGGATATTCCCGCGCCAAGTTCGAGGAGTATGGCCACATCGAAACAATCTGAAAGATGGCGAGCTACTTACGCTATTGGTGGCATGACATGTAGTCGTTGCTCTGGATTCGTCAATGACGCATTGATACAGCATCCGTGGATCGAAAAGGTGGATGTCAATCTTGTGTCCAATACCGCAGTCGTTGTATTCAAAGGAAAGGAGCATCTCGCTGAAATCAAAGAGAGTATCGAAGATGCTGGCTACGACGCAGACCTGGATCAGGTCCTTCCTGAAGGAGCCACAACAAAAGACGCGACAGAAAGATCAGTCGCAATCCGTATCCATGGCATGTTCTGTCAACACTGTCCAGATAATATCAGACGGGGCCTCCAAGAAGCTTACCATGATCGTATCGTTGTTGAAGGATGGAAGTCAATCTTCTCACTCCATTCACCTACCCTGTACATCAGATACGTACCCGATGCTCCAAGCTTCACGATCCGGCACATCTTCAAGACGATCGCGAGTCTGAATCCAGGATTTCGGCCCTCTGTGTTCCACCCTCCGACAATTGAAGCGCGGGCACGGGAAATGCATGCTCAGGAGAGAAAACGCACTCTACTCCGTTTGCTTCTCTGCGTCATCGTTGCAATACCCACGTTCGTTCTCGGAATCGTCTTCATGAGTCTGATCAACTCGACGCATCCCATACGGAAATACTTGATGGGGACGATGTGGGCTGGCAACGTGACACGGCTCAGCTGGGCACTCTTTATTCTCGCGACACCCATCTACTTCTTTGCGGCTGATACATTCCATCGTCGAGCGATCAAAGAAGTGAAGGCCATGTGGAGACCTGGAAGCCGTACGCCATACCTGCACCGATTCACACGATTCGGCAGCATGAACATGCTTATTTGCCTCGGGACGAGTATCGCGTACTTTGCTTCTGTCGTTGAGCTAATTTTGGCTGCGACAAAGAAGACCAAAGGCTCCATGGATGATTCTTACTTCGACGCGGTGGTCTTCCTTACCATGTTCCTTCTCCTCGGCCGATTTCTCGAAGCGTACAGCAAAGCTAAGACTGGAGATGCAGTCACCTCTCTCGGAGAACTTCGTCCAGATGAAGCTGTACTGGTGGACTCGGAGAAAGGAGATGGGCAAGGTTGACACAGATCTACTGGAAGTGGGCGACATTGGTTCGCGTGTACCATGGTACCTCGCCTCCGTTCGATGGTGTTGTCCTGGACGGGAAATCGAATTTTGACGAATCTAGCTTGACTGGCGAGTCGCGTCCTGTCAAGAAGGCCACTGGCGACACTGTGTTTTCTGGAACGATCAACAAGGGCGCGCCCATCACGATCCGAATTACGAGTATATCGGGCACCTCGATGCTGGATCAGATCATCGCCGCGGTTCGAGAAGGCCAGACTCGTCGCGCTCCTGTGGAACGTGTAGCCGATACCATCACATCCCACTTTGTTCCTTTTGTCATCGCCGTCGCCATCATCACCTGGCTTGTATGGCTCATACTCGGTACGACCGGAGGCATACCGAAGAAGTGGAAGAATGAAGGTGCTGGTGGCTGGGCTCTTTGGTCCTTGCGCTTTGCCATCGCAGTCTTCGTTATCGCATGTCCCTGTGGCATCGGTCTAGCTGCACCGACTGCCCTATTTGTTGGTGGCGGTCTGGCGGCGAAGCACGGTATACTCGTCCGAGGCGGAGGCGAGGCCTTCCAAGAAGCAAGTTCCCTGGATTGCATCGTCTTTGATAAGACGGGTACCCTAACCGAGGGTGGTGACCCGGCTGTCACGGACCACAGGTTCTGTGGTATCCGGAACAGTAGCTTGGTCCTGGGTATCACGAAAGCTTTGGAGCTCCAGAGCAATCATCCCATCTCGCGAGCGTTGGTGTCTTTTTGCGACAAGCAGATCCATGACAGTCCGACAGCGGTGGACGTTGATGAAGTGCCTGGCAAAGGCTTGAAGGGAACATTTAGGGTGGACGCACATGAAATCGTGGCCATCATTGGTAACGAGAGCTTCATGGCAGACCATCGTGTTCCCATGGACGCGGAGAATACGTTGGCATTGCAGATGTGGAAGTCGCAGGGCAAATCAGTCGCCTTGCTAGCTCTGCAACTACCACAGACAGAGACAGAAAAGGCCGTTGCTTCTGATGCTTCCGCACAACCTTCGGCGCCAACTTGGCAACTAGCCTGCATTTTCTCCATCGCAGACCCTCTCCGTCCCGAAGCAATCAGTGTCATTGCTGCTCTCAAGCAACGCGGTATCGACGTCTGGATGCTCTCCGGCGACAACCCTACCACCGCCAACGCTGTTGGTGAACAAGTCGGCATCCCAGCCTCCAACATCATCGCCGGCGTGCTCCCCGACCAAAAAGCCGAGAAGATTAAGTATCTTCAGCAAACGCTCACCAAGCCTCACAAAACCGGTCTCTTCAACATCCCTTTCATGAGGTCGAAGAAAACACAACGCGCGACTGTCGCTATGGTCGGTGATGGCATCAACGACGCCCCAGCACTCAGCACCGCCGACCTGAGCATCGCGATTGGTAGTGGATCCGACATTGCGCTCTCATCCTCGTCGTTCATCCTTATCAACAGCCGCCTCACTACCATACTCACTCTACTCGACCTCTCACGCGTCGTCTTTCGCCGGGTGTATTTCAACTTTGGATGGGCGCTGGTGTACAACATGATCGCCATGCCAGTCGCAGCCGGTGTCTTATTCCCAATCACCACGGGCACGGATCACATGGATATGCATCATAACGGCGTGGGCATGAAGGGAGGTATGGCCATGGAGACGAGCGGGAGGAAGCATGTTCGCCTGGATCCGGTGTGGGCGGCCCTGGCGATGGCGCTGAGTAGTGTGAGTGTGGTTTGTAGTAGTTTGGCTTTGAGGAGTCGAATTCCGGGTGTAGGGTTTAGGGAGAGGAGGGATGGGGTGGAGACGGTGAGAGAGAAGGAGAAGACGGAGGTTGTTTGAGAGGGAGAAGTGGGTATTAGTATCGACATTGTCTCTCCGAAGACTTTGATCAAGGGCATGTCAATGTGTTTCGCACGTTTCAATGAGCAACGCGTTTGTAAGATGCATCGAATCAAATTTTTGAAAACTGCCAGTCATCAACTTCTCCAGGAAGTGAACATTGGGCATCCAAAGCTCAAAGCTGTACACTGTATCGTTAGGTTTTGACCGCAGTAACCTGACGCACTTCGGTCGCATTTCGTCGTAGTTGACAACAACATTTGGTGCTTATTCAAGTCAGGCCTCAAAGCTCTGTGAAAACAAATGCTCGGATCGCGAATTACATTGGTGAAGTCGAACACGAGGTATGATACAATCACACATTTCGGTCCACAGTGCACTCGGCGTGTTGCCCATTCCAAGGCGTGATCATCATCTACGCGATACAACCAACTTACCGAGTATTGCTTGGAAATGCGCTGCACAAGCAAGGCCACGTCGACGTCGGTCTTTTCACGTGAAAAATGGAGCCGGTGGATCCTAGAACGATTTCTTGTCCCTGGGCAAAGCGACATTCATCGACTTGGCGACTTGCAGACAGTAAGCAGAGACTCTCTTCCTTCCCCAGCAAAAGGATCGGATCGGATCTGCGTCTGGAGAAAAAAAACTGGACTGGTGAGATTCAGTGGGTCGCACAGAGCTGGCCATGTTGGAGTTTGCTGGTGGTGCCCCCACGGAGGGCGACGTGGAATGCAGGGGTTGCATTGATGGCGTTTGAGTGAGATCGCTGGGCGACAAGTAAGCCACGGTTTCCCTGAAACGCTGCCGCTGGCTTCCGCGATAACGATAATTGCTACCGGATAAGAAATAAATGCAGTGAAATGTTAAGATGGACTGCTTCGCGACGTCGTTGAGGACGCGTATGGCAGAAAGTAAAGTTTACTAGACTGTCGCGCGACTTCTACAGTGTATAAATAAAGTTGTTGCATAATGCAGTGAAGCAAGCGTGCCAATGGAGAACAATGGCGTTTTGTGTTTTGGTACCTTGCATCCGGAATGACGTACGCGCCAATACTTGCCGGCTGGCGTTCAACGGCTTCAAAATTCTCCCAATACGTCGCGGCAGACTAGAACATGCCTTTGCCTCCCACCAGCGCGCGCACTTGACGCGATCGGGATAGAAGTTTCTATAGGCGTCGCGGCGGCGGCGGGATGTGCAGCTTGACGCGGTCCCAACAGCATTTTGGTCGCGGACCCACCCGACAGCTGTGCGCCATTCACGTCAACTGCTCGGTGCTTGTCCCAGTTTTCTTCGGCCATTGAGCAAGGAGCGATTGTCTTGTCGAAATGAAATCGCAGATCGGGGCCAGCCAACCCCAAAATAACCCTGTGCTTGTGCTTCTTGTTGCTCCTCTTATTACGGCCAGAACGCGTGCCTTCTCCACACGGAGTTCTATTTGCAACCTGGTCCTGGGCCATCTTGACACCTCCCTTTCACGCTCCCCAACGACAAAACTTTCCAACCTCTTCAAACCTTTCTTGTCACTCGCTAAGAAGATCGGTTTCACGACTCGTATAATATTTTAAAAGCAAAGCGGATCCGATTGCGACGTCATCGGGTAGACTAAATTTATAGCTTCCATATAGACTCGCACGACCCGTCCCGAAGCCATTCGGCACACTCGTTTACCTTGACCGTTCACTCTACCTCCAAGGCATTGAGCCTTGAACGACAACTGCAAGCATGCCTACGTCCGTCAACGACCGGCCCGAGCCAACATACGAGATGGACAGCAACAGGCACATCCCCCAACAACGCTCGTCCGACGACGATGGCACTTTCGTCGGAGAAGATCTCAGCCAGCAACAGTCGTGGACACATACACAGCCAGGAATTGGGCATGGACGATCACGCTCTGGCACACATCTGACCGTTGAGACGGCTCATGATATTCCGCGCATGAACTCGGTGACTTCGCCATCTCAGACACGAGAACAAGCTAGCCGACTTAACGACGACTTGACGGTCCTGCAGATTGAGCGCGGGCTCGATGCACAGGAAGCTCTGCAGCGAGGAGCCTCGCTCAACCGCTCCATGACACGCCAGAGATCGCGCCGAGAAGAGCTGGTCGACGACTTCGATGCAGCTACGAACCCGCTGCACGAACAAGCTGCCCGATACTCGCCACCCGAGAATCCGACCACGAATGTATCCAAGTTCTTCAAGAAGGTGCACAATTCGAGCTGGCTGGTTAGGTACTTTACGTACATCACTCCATTGGTCCTCTTGATCCTTGTACCCATTCTGGTCGGAGCATTGGCGTTCCCGAATGCTGATGTTGGCGGTGTCGAACTGTCTTGGTTCGGAATCTGGTTGATGATCGTTTGGCTGACTCTGTGGCTCGGCCGAGTACGTGTTCAGCTCCAATTCTTGAGTGCACTTGCTAATGTTTACAGGTCATTGCGAAATGTCTCCCCTGGCCCATCGGTATGGTCTCGAGCCTCTTCACGAACAACAGCAAGAAATGGAGAGATATGGGCAAGCAGCTCGAGCTGCCAGCAACCCTGTTTTTCTGGTGGTTGGCCATTGAGTGTTCATTCCTACCCACGATGAAGAACCACAACATCAAAGGCGACCGAACGACCAAGCCCTGGCAAAACACCATGAACAAAGTCATCGTATCCTTCTTCGTCGGATTCACGCTGAACTTTATTGAGAAGATCATCCTCCAGCTCATTGCCATCAGCTTCCATCTCAGGACCTATCAGGACAGGATCGAGCTGAACAAGTTCCAGATTGGCAGTCTCGCGAAGCTTTACAAGTACTCGAAGGAAAAGATCGCCATGGATGATTCCGAATTCGAAGGTGAAAAGGGACGATCGGGCGCGCGTACCCCTGGCCAAGTTCTGAACGAAGCCCAGAACCACATCAAGGAGGGTATGACCAAATTTGGAGACATTGCTGGAAAGGTCGCTGGTGACTTTACCGGACGAAAAGTGACGAACAGTGGCCATCCCAACCAGGTTGTTCTTCAGCTTATTGGCTCCCCTGGTGGCGCTCAAGTCCTTGCTCGACGCCTGTACCGCACATTTGCCCGCCCTGAGACTGAGACCGTCCACTCTGATGACCTCAAGAACGCATTCGAGAGCGACGAAGAGGCGGACGCAGCATTCAGCATGTTTGACAAGGACATGAACGGCGACATTTCCATGGAAGAACTCGAAGCTGTATGCGTTGAAATCGGCCGCGAACGCAAGTCCATTACCGCATCGCTCAAGGATCTCGACTCAGTTGTCAGCAAGCTCGACGATGTGTTCATGTTCATAGTCCTGATCATCACGATCATCGTCTTCATTTCTTTGATCTCGACTTCAGCTGCCGGTGTCCTCACGTCCGCCGGATCTACCCTCCTTGCTCTGTCCTGGTTGTTCTCTGCCACCGCACAGGAGTTTCTGCAGTCTTGCATCTTCGTTTTCGTCAAGCACCCCTACGACGTCGGCGACCGTGTTCAGATCTACGGTAACACTGGTGACCTTGGTAGGGGCGATGACTACTTCGTCAAGGAGATCGCTTTGTTCTACACAGAGTTCAAGAAGATGCAGGGTCATGTCGTCCAGGCACCGAACAGTTATCTGAACACATTGTTCATTCTCAACCACCGACGTTCAGGCGCCCTTGCGGAAGCGATCCCCATGATCATTAAGTTTGGTACCACACTCGAGCAGATTGACAACCTCCGCCAGTGTCTGTTGGAATTCGTCACAGCTGAGAAGCGCGAGTACCAGACTAATATTCTTACTGAACTGCGTGCTGTCCAAGAGGTGCACTGGCTCGAGCTCAACGTCGTCTTCTTCTACAAGTCCAGCTGGCAAAACGAGTTGCTCCGTTTGCAGCGACGCAACAAGTTCATCTGTGCTCTCACTCTTTCTATCCAAGAATGCGGTATCGGAAGGACCTCGCATGCGCTACCCTGGTCAGAAGGAGTCTTTCCCTGTGTATCTCCAGAACATGCAGAACCCTGCCACACCTGGTGTCGGACACAATGGAACCCCGGATAACCCGAACGGAACCGTCAACAACCGTCCGATGGATGAACCCTTCGTTGCTCCGGCGATGGATGGAAATGCTGAGGTTCCCAACACTGGCAGCGGACCAGCTCGCCAACCATCGATCCTGCGCAATGCGAACTCGAACGGTCGCCGTGGCGGAGAAACGATAGCGGCCATGGGGAAGCGTGTCGACTTCTCACTCGGAATGAACGCCATGGGCGGAATAGACCCTAGTGGCGATGTCCTCGATGACCGTGAGACCGAAGCCCGCAACAGAGCCACAGTCCTGAGGGTCACATCTCCGTCACGTCACTCTCAGGACCGTAACGGGGACAATGGCTCGCGAGTATCCAACGATAGTGGCAGATCGACCGGAATTCAGCGCGTCGGCACCAACGCTAGCTTGCAGACTCGCGAACGTACCCACCGTAACCGCTTCTTCAGCCGTAACCGCCACGGTGCTGATGAAGAGGCTGGCATGGCAGACATTCCCGAGGTTGAGCATGACACCCCATCAAGAACCAACACGCTTGATCCTCGAACCGGTTTGGTTAGCTCCCAGGCTGTTAGAATGAGCACCGACGACTCGCATCGCACCGAAAACTCGCATCTGTTGCATCATCCAACATCTTCCGGCGCTCTGCCAGCCACAGCGGATTCCGACAGGACATTTGCTCATCCTTCTCGCGCACAGACCGATAACATTGAGATGAGGCGCATGCACTGATATCTTCGGCTGCAATGCAAAAGTTTTCCATTTGTTAGAACCATAGACACGACAGCGTATTATTGCAGAAACAGCGAGTTTCATAGAACAGCAGTCTGTTGGCAGTGCGCTGAGACTTGCTTGATGGTGTATCCCACAAATTGGCTCGACTGTACCCCATATTAGTATTTACACATTCATGACAATCAGAATATTTCAAAATTGTGTGTTCCGAGTATGATGCTCCCAAGTCCAAACACGTTCATTGTCAAAGTTCCACACAATCAGAACACTTTATGGGTTCCAACAGCACGTGCCTAGGATGTGATATGTCTGCAATTCCAAAGTTTGGTTCTCTAGCCCAGAGCCCACCTTGACACGGTCTGAAGCACAGTTCCCGGGAGTGCTGTAGTGTCAAGTGGGGCGGCTCCGGTGTTGTTCCGACATTAGCGCGATTCTTGGCGACCCCAAAGTCGAGACGAAGCTCGGGAGTGTTCACCGCCAGACGACATCCTCGTTCACAACCGCGTCCGACGGACTGACGTTCAAACTCCTTCAAACATCAATCGACCTTCAAAATGCGTGGCGAAGTAAGTGCATCTACATTGGCGCAGCCCTTTGTTATCCAAGATCACTTGGACCCTGACTTCCCCTCCCCTCATGGCGCCTGCGGAACGGTCCCATAGCCGCTAGACAGCTTCGACGGAATGAGTGGAACAAAAGTCCTACACAATGTGCTAACATTAAGCTTTACAGATTTGCCATCTTCACATCGGGCAGGCTGGGTACGTTCAAGTTTGATCCCCCTCTACAAGACTCTCACTAATATGGTCTCACAGAACCCAGCTCGGAAACAGCGCCTGGGAGCTGTACGTACACGAAAATCACACGTATACCTCGAATACGAATTGACGCAACCTTCACAGGTACCTGCTTGAGCACGGCCTCAAGTCGGACGGCCGTCCTGACCCCGATGCGAAGGAGCTCAACGAGGGCGGATCTTTCGAGACCTTCTTCACCGAGACTGGAGGCGGCAAATACGTCCCGCGTTCCATCTTTGTCGATTTGGACCCGTCTGTATGTGGCGTTATTCTTATAGCAATGGTGGCAAAAGCTTATAGACACAGCCTATTGACGAGATCCGAACTGGACCCTACCGCCAGTTGTTCCACCCCGAGCTGTTGATCAGCGGCAAGGAGGATGCTGCCAATAACTGTGCGTAGCAGGAAAAGAACTGGAGTGTATAGACGTGCTGACATACGCAGATGCTCGTGGTCACTACACCATTGGCAAGGAGATGGTCGACAGTGTCATTGACCGCATTCGTCGCGTCGCTGGTAAGATCTACCCGCATGCCGGCGAAACTCAGATCTAACATGCGACAGATAACTGCCTCTTCCCTTTCAGGGGTTTCCTAATCTTCCACTCTTTCGGTGGGTGGTACAGGGTTCTGGGTTTCGAGTGCGCCTCCTCCTTGAGCGCCTCTCCGACCGACTTACTGCAAAGAAGTGCCAAGCTCGGAGTTCGCCCGGGTATCCCGCTCCTCGCGTTTCCACCTCCGTCGTCGAGCCACTACAACGCTGTCCTCTCGACTCACAGCACCATCGAGAACTCCGACTGCACGTTCCTTGTCGACAACGAGGCTGTCTACGATATCTGCCGTCGCAGCTTGGACATCCCCCGTCCCAACTATGAGCACCTCAACAGGTTGATTGCTCAGGTTGTCAGCTCCATTACCTCCAGTTTGCGCTTTGACGGAGCTCTCAATGTCGACTTGAACGAGTTCCAGACCAACTTGGTGCCATACCCCCGTATTCACTACCCGTTGATCAGCTACGCACCCGTCATCTCGGCCAAGAAGAGCTCTCACGAGAGCTTCAAGGTCAGCGACCTTACCTTCCAATGTGAGTCGCAGAAATCGAATACATGCCGAACCGCATCTAACAGCTGTCAGGCTTTGAGCCCAACAACCAGATGGTTGTCTGCGACCCGCGCAACGGAAAGTACATGGCCGTCGCCCTTCTGTACCGCGGAGACATTGTTCCCCGCGACTGCAGTGTCGCCGCTGGTCAGCTCAAGGCCAAGTCTTCCTTCAACCTGGTCGAGTGGTGCCCTACTGGTTTCAAGCTTGGCATCAACTACACCAAGTATGTGCCCTTCCTGCTTTGCGCAAGCTGTATGCTAACGTATATAGGCCCATCAGCGTCCCTGGAAGCGAGCTCGCTGCCGTCGACCGAAGCGTTTCCATGCTTAGCAACACCACTGCTATCGCCGAGGCCTGGTCGCGTCTGGACCACAAGTTCGATCTCATGTACTCGAAGCGTGCTTTCGTTCACTGGTACGTGGGTGAGGGTATGGAGGAAGGAGAATTCTCCGAAGCTCGTGAAGATCTTGCAGCACTGGAGAAAGATTACGAAGAGGTGGCCAGTGATTCCCTTGATGACGAGGGCATCGAAGAGGGCGAGTACTAAGCTTTATACCATCGTTGCAAGCGACTTGAACAATTTTTTGGGTTTGCTATGCGGACTCGCAGCGCGATGTTTTCAAGATAATATAGTTACATTCGCACATTGCTGCACTTCGGTGCTAGTTTGATAGGAATGCATAATTTTGTGGAAGTTTGTCTCCAATCTCGTAATCAGAAGTAAGGTGACTATGCTACACCTATGCAACTTTCCGAATCCATGGGCCGCTTTGGCTCGGCGCTGGAACTAGAAGTCGCTGGCATGCGGCTCAACTAGGGTATGGTTGCGAAGACGCATGTCACGTCATGCCTGAATGAGATAGCTCCACCATAGCTCCATCCCCGCATTAATTCCGCGCTCGACAACTTGAAGCTCAACACACCACCATGTTCAGCTTGCCAAAGATATCAGTCCCATCCTTCCTGCGCCTCGGAGGTGGCCACTATCTCAAAGCCTCGATCCCATCCGTAGAAATCCACGACATCGAGACATCCGCCGAGAAGCGACCGCGAACCCTCAAGCACCTGCTTAAAGCCAACCATGCAAACTACTCGATCATATACCATGACTTGCGCTTCCACAACCATACACCGCACGTATGACTGCCCCGATGCTGTGTTCACGTTGCTCTCAACTGGCTAAAGCTGGGTTGTAGTTCCTGGGATCCGCGTATGTACTCGGAGGTACGGCGGAGCATTTGAACGAGATATACGAGAGAGAGGCGGAGGGGCTGGAGCCGTGGAGGGACTCGCCGGGGGAGATTTCGAGGGAGGATTGGAGGGATTTTTTGGGGAAGAGAGAGTGAGTTGTGGAAGTTGTGGAAGTTGAGTGGATTGCTAATGGGTGTAAAATAGGTATCAGAGAGCGTTCATCGATTTCTTCGAGGATCAGCTTGTTTCGACACGGTATAATCTCGACGAGCTGCTTGAGGAGTATTTGTTTGGCGGAAAGGAGCCGTTGATTAATGGGTTGGTTGCTGGACGTATGTATGTTAGTTCAAGCTTGGGGTTGTTTTGCTGATTATGACAGTCGCGCATCCTCTCATCCACCTCGGATACGCATATGAACTCGAATCCAAGACAGTGGCAATCGAAGCGCTTGCACTTGGAGCTTGCTTCTACAACCCGCTTCACAAATATATCGACGATCCCTCGTACACCAAGCCACACAAAGGGGACGGCGCCAACGCAGATCTCTACAACTTACTAAACAATGTCCGACACGATGCGCGCTTCGACGGCCTATACTCATCTCCCAGCGGCGACATCACCAAGATCTTCGAACAATGCGAAGAAGCCTTGCTAGAACACTGGAACGCATGGCCCATCACGGACCCAACCTCACAATTCGAACAAGCACAAGCTCTCGCTGCAGTATTAGTGCTAGAGAAGGACGAGACGGGAAAATTCAGTTTCTTCTTCGTACATGCGCTTACTTCGAGTCATGCGATTCGCGTATTGCTACCGCTTGTGCCGGCAAAGTTCCATGTCGGGTTGATCAGGCAGTGGTGGCTATTTACGCTCGCAGTGTATGTGGCGCAGATGAGGCCGGTAGTAAAGAAGGCGAGCGGCGAGCAGTATGATGTCAAGGACAAAACGTGGAAGCATGTCGTACACAATGCGCTCGAGGGTCCGCATTCAAAAGATGCGCATTATGTCAAGAGTAAGTCATACCCCTTTCTTAGATTGTGAGTTTGGGAAGCTGACCTCGTCATTCTAGCTCTGCGTTCCTTGAAAACTTGCGCCGAGACTTGGGGCGATGAAAACAAGAACTATTTGGCTGCGGCAGTCAAGTTTGCGGATGAGTTTGATGGCTGGGGTGGGTTTGGGGCTGAAGAGGAGGATGTGGGTTTGGCGTATCCAACCAAGCAGTAGACACGCAGGTTTCTGCTGAAACGTGGCGGTCGATAACCTTGATTTGTAGGAGTAACAGGAGCAGTTATCTTAGAGTCCGGAATTAGTGTGACGCGAATATGACGGAACATGGCAATTTGCGCGCTGCCTTGTTCTATAACATGGGAATCATGGTTCATTTCTTATGCGAAACATGGTGCTATTGATAGCAGTCCCTGAGCCGTGTCGTCTAGCTGGACACGCGACGGGCCGGGCTTCCGCGTTGAGAATGAGGTTAGGAAGATTGACACGAAAGGGTAGTTCCCGAGGTTAACAGAGATGACTGCTTGAGTCAGGATTTGCGAGCATTTGGAGAGCGCTGCAAAGTCCTTAGAATGCACATGTATCCAATCATCAGATAGCCTGAGCGATGGCTTCGTAGCGGGTGCATTCTCCCTATTCGGCACACTAAGAAGAGTGTGGAATGCTGTGTATATCGTGTCTTACAAAGGCTTACTTGACAATTACTAGCTTTATCCTCTTTCAGAAGGAAAAGCAAATGATCACAAGTCCAAAAACCAAGGCGAAGATATTTGCCTTACTGTAGTGGTTGCTCGATTATATGCAATGTAGTTAGAGGCGAACTTTGGCTCAACTTCGTGAGGTCCTCTTGTGCAAATACGTGCCGGCTTTGCCGAGGAGGGACGAAGAGATAGGAGGATATCCAATCAAGCAGTAGGACAACAAGTCAGCCGAAATATGGAGACGAAGCATCGACCGATCTTGGACAAGATGGCGATGAAGCACAGGAGCAGTACCTGAAAATTGATATTTTCGTGACGGAGTTATGACGTTTGCGACGGGGGAGGAGTTTTACAGCGCACATGCACATGCGCAACCTAGGCTTTTGCATGCTCTTTCGTCAAAATGCCATCCAGGCCGCCCATCTTGGCCGACAGCACGCGCTTTCAGCCGATCTTGGATAGAAACTGGGTGGCCGATGCTCGCGATGAGATTGTGGCGGGCAGACGAGAACCTTTGCTTGGTGCAGCATGTCAGCTTCGCTTGGGAAGCTTATTTTACAAATGCTCCTCTCTGCATGTGGCCACATTCCCGTGGTAGCCGCTCGGAACGAGAAGTAGACTGCTGCTGCATAACCATACCTATTCTCAAGGCGTGCAGTGCATTGCCCCGCGGTGAAGTCTCTCTGGCGCCCCTCTAGTATCCCCGCCTCCAGACCTGCCTGGCCGCTGCATGTGCAGATAGTAGGGAAAGCTCAAAGCGGACACGATAATCGCAGTCAATACACAAGCATCCTCACCAAGCGCGCTAACAGGCAGCTGTGACGTCAGAGCAGCATCGTCGGACCACGCGAATTGCGAGCCGCCCGCTCCCGCGCCCTTAACAGCTGCCTCGTCCCTGATTTTGCTTTCCACGAAACAGACGCCTATCCCTAGACTCACTCTGCACCCGGCAAAAGCTTACCCCGCTCTGTGGTAGTCTAACCACACGCACTTTTGGGTACAGCTCGCGCAATCCAACCGCAAACATGTCTCTCAAAAAGGCATTGAACAAGCTCAAGCCGGGCCACCACAGCAACCCGGCCTCAGACGACGAGAGCAACAAGGTGCCTCCCGTGGCATCCGGCACCACCGCAACCTCCAATGGCTTGCCTATTAGAGCCCAGTCGCCAAATGCGACCCCGCGTTCTTCTGGCATCTTCAGCCACAGGGCCAGCGGCGACTACAAGCGCAGCGAAGTCACTTCTCCCACAGATAGCAGGAGCAGTTTAGAGGGCCCGCGTCACTCTCTGACCGGACTCCTCGGCCGCCGCACCGACAGTCCCAACCGTTCCGGTACCAAGTCGAGCAACAATCACCAGCGATCCGGCTCGCTCTCTACGCACAGCCCCATCCGTGCAGTGAAGGAGAAGCTGCATATTGGAGGCGACAACTCGTCCAGTGATGAGGGAGTCCCGCTCAACCGCGATGGCGAGCCCATGTCCAAGAACCAGGCGCGAAAGGCCGAGAGGCAAGCCCAGCAGGAAGAGCGCCACAAGCAGAACATGGAGAAGGAGAAGCTCCTTGAGCAGAGGCGGAAGGAAATGGACGCGCAGGCCGAGGCTGAGCTCACACCAGAACAAAAGGCCAAGTACGGCAGCTTCCACCCCAACGCCTATGCTGGCGAGTGGAAGCATGAGCCCCGGATGAAGATCGAGGAATTTTCAGCCAAAGACGTTGGCAAGGAAGTTGTCTTCCGCGCTCGTATCCACCACTTGCGGAAGATGAGTTCCAAATTTGTCTTCTTCATGTTCCGCCAGCAGCTCGCTACCATCCAGGGTGTCTTGATGGAGCATGCAGACATTTCGAAGTACATGCTATACTGGGCAGAGCACCTCGACGCCGAAACCGTTGTGCTGGTCAAGGGTATCCTTCAGGAGCCCAAGGCCAAGCAGGGTGAGGTTCTTGGAGCCACCATTCACGACGTCGAGGTCTCTGTACACGCCATGCACGTTGAGGCTGCTGTGACCGAGAACCTTCCCTTCAACGTCAACGAGGCAGAGGTCTCAAAGGCCGAAGTCGATGCCGAACTCGCAAAGTCGGAGCACAAGGAGGGTCACAGCCGCGTCAGGATCTCAGATCGCACACGTCTCACCAACCGTGTCATCGATCTGCGGACAACGGCTTCTCAGGGCATCTTCCGCATTCAGTCCGGTATATGCAGCCTGTTCCGTGCCCAGCTGGACTCGGAAGGCTTCATTGAGATCCACACGCCAAAGCTGCAGGGTGGTGCCACTGAATCCGGAGCCAGCGTCTTCAAGATTGACTACTTTGGCCGCGGCGCTTTCCTCGCCCAGAGTCCTCAATTAGCCAAGCAGATGGCTATTTCAGCCGATTTTGGAAAGGTCTACGAAATCGGAGCTGTCTTCCGTGCAGAGAACTCCAATACGTACCGTCACTTGACCGAATACACAGGTCTCGATCTCGAGATGCAAATCGACGAGCATTATCACGAAGTCCTCCGCGTCCTCGACCGAACATTCAAAGCCATCTTCAAGGGCGTCTACGAACGATACCGCCCTGAGATTGAGATCATCAAGAAGCACTTCCCTCACGAGGATCTAGTGTGGCTGGACGAGACACCTGTTCTTGCATTCGCAGACGCAGTCAAGATGCTGAATGAGTCGGGGTGGAGAGACGATGAGGGCAAAGAGCTCGACGTAAATGAGGATTTGGGCACACGAGACGAGGTACAACTTGGTCGTGTTATCAAACAGAAGCTCGGAACAGACTACTACATCTTGGACAAGTTCCCCGCCAATGCCCGACCCTTCTACGCGATGCCAGACCCGAACAACCCCAACGTCACGAACTCGTTCGATATCTTCTGTCGTGGCCAGGAAATTCTAAGTGGTGGCCAGCGTATACACGATGCAGACATGCTTCTCGAGAAGATGCGCAAGATGAAGGTCGATCCCCAGTCGATGGAAGAGTACATTCAGGGCTTCCAGTGGGGTGCTCCCCCACACGGTGGAGGTGGTATCGGACTCGAACGTATTCTCATGTTGATGATGAGTCTTGGAAACATTCGCCACGCGTCCATGTTCCCTCCGAGACCCCAAGAGTCTGCCGGAGAGGCCGGTCATCAAACAGCTACGCCATCCCGAGGCCAGCACCATGCATCCCCCATGGGAAGGCCAAGATCGTGTCGCCGCCAAAGTCGACTACCAGCCTGTCGAGAAGCTCATCGCAAACTACGGTGATGCGACAAATACCTCATGGCTTGAGCCACGGACAGAGATCTGGCGCGACGAGCACACTGGAGCTGCTGTTGGATTTGTGCCTCAGGATGGCTATGCTATTACTGTTGGTGATCCTCTCTGCCACCCGTCTCAATACCTGAAGACTATGACTGCATACCTCAAGTATATCAAGAAGGAGCGCAATCTCAAGCCGCTGTGGCTTCTTGTTGGTGGTCCAGTGGAGGAAACCTTGGCTACCAAATTCAACTGGCGTACGTTCTCCGTCACTGGCGAGCAGCGTGTAGACCCTATTCACAACCCCGCCGAGAAGGACAGTGATGTGCAGCGCAAGATCCGACATGCTGAGAAGGAAGGGTGTCAAGATCACCGACTATGAGCTTGGTTCGCCGCCACCTCCAGAGATCAAGGCCAAGGTCGATGCTCGCGTTGAAGACTGGTTGAAGAACCGCAAGGGCAAGCAGGTACATCTGACAAACATTCACCCATGGCAAGATGAGGAGCATCGCCAATACCATATTGCCTATACTTCCGACGGCACTATTGCCGCCTTCGTCGCCATGGCGCAACTCTCCCCCGACCACGGCTGGCAAGTCAAGTACTCGCTCGACTTCCCAGGCCGCACCGGGCGGGTTCCATCGAGTACATCGTCACACACGCCCTCAAGATGGTCGGTGCCAGTGGCGCAAGCACTGTCACTTTCGGTGGCGGTGCTGCCTCCAAATTCACCCCCGGCCACAACGTCAAGGGTACTCGTGTCAAGGTGCTCAGTCGCGCGTACCACGCCATCGCGACTGAACTCAAGCTCACTAACAAGACTGAGTTCCGCGAGAAGCTTGGCGCCATCGACGACCCGAGTTACATCTGCTATCCACCACACGGCCTGGGACCATTGGCAGTCAAGGCCATCTTGAACTTCTTCTCAGATGAGGACGATAACTAAGGTCCTATATTCACGGGACGGAACGTACACGCTTGGATGGAACATGGGATTAGAGAGCAGCGGAAGGATGTGTTGCATGATACCACCGGAGTACGCATGATGGAATAAGGTTTGTTGCGCGGGAACAGATCATCTCTTTTGTTTTTGATAGCTAGATTACCCTTGGTCTTCTGAAATTCTATACCCCTCTATCTTATACTCTTCTTCGTGATTGTGATGGTGGTCGTGGTTGGATGCTTGAGAATTTACCGGTTTGGTGACATTTCATCTTCACCGTCATCACTCAAACAACACTAGCATTTCTCTCTCTCACCATCTCTCTGCGAGGGATGGTACCTTCCTAATCAGGCAATCGATTCTAGTGTCGACCGCTGCAAAACTTTGAGTGAATACACTGCTCTTTTGGCACTACCCTTTGTGTCACCTACCTACAAGGCTTCCTTAAAGTACGCTGTCGCCGCCTGTCGAAAATTAGGACACCTAAAAGTCCACTACAATCAACACTTGAAATCAACTGCCCGATTAGGAAGGTACCAAGTCTCTCTAAGTCATGGCGAAAACGCAAAAAGTTTGAGAGTCGTAAGATAGATTATAATAAACTTCATGCCGTGGAGAAAATTTAGTGAACGCAGCTCAGTTGGATTAGAAACATTATTTAGATCGATGAGATGCATCAGCTTACGCCTGAGTTGAAGATCAATCTCTAGTAACTCCGTCCTTTCCCCTTCCCACCACCGACTCTAATACTCCTTCGCCAACTTACTCCGCGCGCGCAGCAAATGTCCATACTTGAACATGACAAACGGAATCAAACTCAACAACGTCCCAAACAGCGCCAGAATCAGCCCCGCATACTGACTCCCAACATTGTGAAAGAAGGCCGACGCAAACAAAGGCGTCACAGCTCCCAGCGTGTTCCTCATGAGTCCCTGGCCCGCGATCGCCGACGAGGATGCCTCGCCGTAGCAGTCGGCCGTGTACGAATACGTGCTTTCAAACACGAAGAAAATGCCAAATGCAATGGGCGCGAGGCCGATTACGGGTCCGACCCACGACAGGTAGCCGTACTGCGTGAAGGAGTAGATGAACAGCCCGACAGGCAACCACACGGCGCCGAACATGGCGCCGTACAGCCTATGCTCGGGCACGATGTTGATGTTGGGATCAGCTTGGAGGGCGTTGTATTTGCGCATTTGCAGGTGGTGCGCTGCCCAGCCTAGAAGCGTGCCGATAGCCAGTGAGATGTAGGGTAGGCCCGAGACGCCTTCGTTCCAGCCGCGCTTCTCCTGGAACGTGATGGGGATCACGGATAGGAAGAGGAAGACTACCGCCCAGCAGAACGCGATCCAAAGGCCAAAGGCGAAGACTACCGGCTCAGTGACGAGCATGCGGATTGCCTTGACGGAGGAGGCTTTGAGCATGGATTTGACGTCCGGGGTGTAGATGTCGTCTTCGGCGACGTAGCGCTCGTCGCCGGTGACCTTTTGCAGCTCCTTGGCGCGCTTGTGCAGGCGTGCACCGCCGCGGGTTTCGGGGAAGAAGACGAAGATGCAGACGAGGAGCGGGATGTTTGCGAGGCCTTGGATGCCTTGGATCCAGCGCCAGCCGAGGGCTTGGTCGATGAAGCCGGCGTAGATGGGCGCGGCGACGGTGCCGAAGATGGCGACGAAGGCGAACATGGCCATCGGGCGGCCGCGGTGGTGTGGTTCGTACACTGGGGGTTGAGTTAGTATTTTGCGAGAGATATGAGTGGTATTTGAGGATGGCTTACTGTCGTCAAATGTTCCTCCGACCAGGATCGTTCCGACGCATCCAAAGAGACCAAGGAGGAGACGAAGACCGATGATGGTTGATATGTCTTTGGCCAGTGCAAGGCCGATGAAGATGAGCGAGAAGCATAGGAAAGCACTGCTGTAAACCACTTTCCGGCCGACAAGCTCGCAGAACGGCGCCAGGACCATAGGAGCGATGGCACAAGCAATGTTGAAAGTGAACAGACCAAGCTGACCCATGATCTCAGGGACGCCGAATTCTTCGCACATGCTCCCGATTCCAGAACTGTACGCCGTGGTCGCAAGGCCGATAAACAGTGTCATCAAGTTCAGCATGGTGGTGATGCTACGCTTGTACCATGGGTTCCAGTTGAAAGGGTTTTCCTTGTCGCCAGTAGCAAACGACAAGACGATGTATTCCTTCTCGTTGTGAATAACCATCTCCGTGAGGGTCAACGGCATGTCGCATTCGACGGTCTTGATTGGACCGCAGTCCGAGTCAATGTCTTCGATGTCGGCATCAATGTATTTGCCGCCTGCAATACGGCCGATCATAGGCTCGCCCTTTTCATTTCTCTCAATTTCAGAGTTTAATGACGTGCGTTCTGTTTGGGGCTGCTGGGCTTCATTCTCAAGCTTGGTGTTCACTTCAGATAGCAAGCCGGGTGTGCCAGGTCTACTGTTGGGGGCCGTGTTGGCTGCAGTGTTGGCTGCGGTGACTTGTGCAGTATGTGCTGCAGTTGTTCCGGCAATCGTATGAGCGAACGATGCATTTCGAGGGGTGGCAATCGAGGCATTTCGGGGAGTGATGGGTCTACTGCCGGGAGCAGTACGAGGGACTCTGTATGAAGAGTTTGCTCTCGATGCTGCCAGAGACCCCGGTCTCGAGGGACGATTATAAAAAGAGGGACCGTAGTAACCAGACATGATGGATGATGGATCAAAAGAGGAGTAAGAACTAGAGAGACATGCACGAAGAAGTCAAACCCATTGTTTATGTATATCGGCGAACAGTCGGCATCGTTGCCCGTTGACGACGGTGAAGTGACGACAGTCGCATGGTCCATCACCGTCTTACCGCAAGTGGCCGACAATATTGGAGTACTCGGCTAGGTACACTTATACAAGCCCACTGTTCAGTCGCAGCCGACGTCAGTGCTTTGTTGGGAGCAAGTCTGGATAGCTCCCTAGCGGTCTCGGAGTAAAACCTCGAACCCTGCCAGAGTGCTATCTGTAAGCCCTAACAGGTTAAAGCCTCGGTGGGTGGTTTAGTGCTTGAAGAAACTTTGTTGGTGTTGAGGCTCTGCGGTCTTCGGGAGGTCCACTTATTTGATCGACATACGCGTGAGGCTAACGGAATGACATCAGAGAGGTGTATTTGCGTGCAGAATCTTTCCGAAAATCAACGTGCAGCTCAAAAAGCTGTTGCACCAATAAGGGATTTGGCTGAAACACGTTGTCCTTGCCACTTACTGCTCACGCGCAGCGCGATGTCTTCCCTGCCTGCCATGAGCCAGCCAAACGTGTCGATAAAAGTCACGCCATACGACGAGCTAGCACTCGAAGGACGTCTCTTTTAGGGGTGCAATAATACACGTAGGACCGTGCAATGATTTACCTTGCGATCAGACCCATTGTCGCGCCACTTGCATATTCGAAGTTGTGCGTTTTCCATTTTCCTTCCACAAAATGGAATCGGTAGACGGTAGCGCCCTAGGGATAAGTGTGTGACACTCATCGTGAATCTAGAAACCTGTTTCGAATGTTGGAGACGGTTGTGCGAAAGTGGACCTGGAGAAGTCTGCGTAGCAGTAGATTGCCCTTCTCAATTCAGCCATTGATGTATCTTTTGCGTCATGTGAATCTGGCTTCCGACGCACAAGTTGTCATTCGAGAGCCACCAATCTAGAGGTTTGGGGGTGTCGACTATTGCGCACATACGGAGTACATTTCCTTGGTCAGTGTTGCCTTCTGAACAGCAACCAGTTGATCCAGATGGTCGTGCGCTAGTGCTGTGTCGTGGTGGTGTTCGCGTTCGTGACTGCCCTCACAGATTTGGACAGGCCCTTGCTCCGACTTTGAGAGCCATCCATGTATTGCAACATACATCTGCTGAGTCATTGGTGTCGCCTCATGTCGGAGTGCGCATTTGTGAGCAGATTTCTAATTCTGCTCGTGATCGTTCTTTATCGGTACCACTCCTACATGTCGCACTCTTCCCGCATCCAACAACTCAGCGAGCTCAAATTCATGTTCACCACATCTGACTTCTTGCCTGCTTTACTCTAACTCTGGTGGAAATATCATTCGACTCGGGTTGACTTCGATATGAATCATCCGCTTACCGCCGCTGCGTCGCGCATTGCTCGGGCTTACTCGACTTCGCTCGCTGACACCGCCATGGCATTTCACAGTTCCACAGCAAACGGGAGACATCCTCGGGAGTCTCCTGCCTCGTCGCAACAGCTTTCCACGTCACGGTCTCCACCATCGCAGCAAACTCGGTCGACCAGAAATGGAGGAACTGCAGCGGCGGAACTGCAGCGGAAGCTGGGTGAATGCGCGGGGTAATTTCGGGGCTCTCTGGCTCCTTGATGCGGCCCATGCGGGGTTCAAACCGACGGAACTACTTCACGGCTTTGGTGACTTTACTACGGCCACGACATGATTGGTCAATTGCAGCTCAGCAGTCCTGTTGAGATGGATCTGACGTTTGGAGGTCTCGTGCTGGCATCGGAAGGCTTATTGAGGAGGGAAACAAGACTTACGCAAGCTAGTTCCTCAAAGAAGGGGAACAGGGCTATAAGAGCTGGTGGCCATCTTCTAGATTCGTTTCTAGCAAGCACGAAAGCAGCCACCGAGGTGTTGAGTGAGCTAGCTGAACCACACCGAAGAGCTTCCGTCTGACCTCTCGACAGCCACCGCTTCCTCCATTCCGACTTGGACCTTGACACCCTCACAAGAGAGCCAAGGGAGCCAAGATGTCGTTGACCAACTACCTCCTCTCGCCGTATACGCTTCTGCTCGTCCCGGTCCTTTACTACATCCTCCCATACATCCGCAACTGGCAGATTCGCAACATCCCAGCGCCGTTCCCCGCCGCGTTCACCAACTTATGGCTGGCTGCTCAGTGCCGCCAGGGCAAGCGCTTCCTCTCAGTCCACGCTGCGCACGCCAAGTACGGAAAGCTGGTTCGCATTCAGCCACACCATGTTAGTATCGCCGACGCCGACGCTATACCGCTTATCTACGGTCACGGCAATGGGTTCCTCAAGAGCGAGTACTACGACGCTTTCGTGAGCATTCGTCGAGGACTATTCAACACGCGAGACCGTGAGGAACACACGAGGAAGAGGAAGACCGTGAGCCACACCTTTTCGGCAAAGAGTGTTGGACAGTTTGAGCAGTACATCCATCATAACTTGGAGGAGTTGCAAAAGCAATGGGATGTCAGGGCGGATCAGAAGAAGGACGACTGGTATCAAATGGATGCTTTGCATTGGTACATCCAGCAAATTCACTCTAGTTATATCTCGCATACTGACAAAAAATCACAGGTTCAATTACCTCGCCTTCGACGTAATCGGCGATCTCGCTTTCGGAGCCCCCTTCGGAATGTTGGAAAAAGGCCAGGACTTCGCTGAAGTAACCCAACTCGACGGCACAACTACTCACGCACCTGCTATCGAAGTTCTGAACCGCCGCGGCGAGGTGTCAGGTACAATCGGATGTTATCCTTACATCAAACCGTACGCGAAATACCTCCCCGATCCATTCTTCAGCCAGGGCATGAAAGCAATCCAGGACCTCGCTGGTATCGCTATCGCACGTGTGAACGCACGTTTGGATAAGCCGTCTGACCGCGTGGATCTACTAGCGCGATTGATGGAGGGAAGAGACGAGAGCGGACAAAAGCTAGGCAAGGAGGAACTCACTGCTGAAGCATTAACGCAACTCATCGCCGGGTCGGACACGACTTCGAATACTTCTTGTGCATTGTTGTACCACTGCCTAACGCACCCGGAAGTCGTCACAAAATTACAACAAGAATTGGACAAAGCGCTACCAGATATCGATGCTGTACCGACATTCGCCGCTGTCCGCGACCTCCCATATCTCGAGGCTGTCATCAAGGAGGCGATGAGGATCCACAGCACCTCTTCGCTCGGTCTGCCTAGGATCATCCCACCCGGTCCCGGTATTACTGTGTGCGGTCACCACTTTCCACAAGGCACAGTCTTGTCCGTCCCGGCGTACACGATCCATCACAGCAAGGAGATCTGGGGACCGGATGCGGACGAGTTCAGGCCCGAGCGCTGGGAGAAGGCCACGGAGCAGCAGAAAGCCGCGTTTGTTCCGTTCAGCTATGGACCCAGAGCATGTGTGGGCAGGAACGTGGCGGAGATGGAATTAGCGCTCATTGTAAGCACGGTATTTAGGCGGTATGAGTTTGAGCTCAGGCAGGGTGAATTGGAGACGAGGGAGGGCTTTTTGAGGAAGCCGTTGGCCCTAGAGGTGGGTATGAGGAAGAGGAGCGAGGCCAGGAAGTAAGATTCGGGCAAGTGTTGATCACGTTAGATTTGTGCGGGATGAAGTCACATGGACATACGCAAGGTTTTGTGCAATTTCTTTTTTATAGATTTTCGTGCTTCGCGACGCAAATCAAGTTGCCTGTTATGAAGCCTTGGAAGCTCAAACCCACTGAGTGATGCCTCTTTGCTCTTCTGCGATGCAAGACCATTCAGTTCATTTTAACCCACGTCATTTCCTATCCCACCCATTTCTGTTCATTCGTACGTATCTGCCCCCACTCACATCGACCTGAACTGCCTCACTACCTCAAGAGTTTTCAAGCGGACCCATTCCCTGCCACCTTTGCGAGCCCGCACCCTCACGCCTTCGATCTTCCACTCGACACCAGAATCGCCACGTTTAGGGACCGAATCCTCAGCGCTGATTTCCAGCCACAAATAAGGTTGAAGGTGATCGTATACCGGCCGGAGTTGCTCAAGGTCCAAGTTTCCAAACTCGTCCGGGTACAACATTGCCAGAGATGGCTCACCTTGGAGATCACCGTCGTGTTGACCATATGTTGTGTTGGACTCGAGCATGCCGGCAATGGAGTTCTTGACGGTGCGAATCGACGCTTGATGCTTGCGATTCGCGTTGATCCAGCGCAGTTTGATCGCCTCGAGAATGCGATTAATCATGGCCAAGTCGTCGTTTTCATATGCCACGCGAGCGAGATGCAGTGGGCGCGCCATGTCACGGAACGCCGAGGCCATCCACGGCTGGAAATTGTTCTTGTTTTCCATGCGCAGAAGCTGGACTAACGCATCTAGTTTGTTAAGAGCGCTTCGCACCGCGGGCTGGGGGTTCTGCGGTCTGAATACACTGGATGCTTCAGGGTTTTTGGAGACGTTGAGCCACTGCTCGCGAAGTTTCGGGTACGCTTTCCTCTTTTGCATGTTTGCAATGTAGATGGAGTTTTGTCTAGGCTCCTGTAAGAACAGATGGCGACCTCCTGATACCGGCTTGGTGAAGAATCTACAGTCGGCGGAAAGCAACTGTAAGGGTTCGACTATGAGGAATAGAACAGTAACTAACTCTTCCGAACTCCATGACCAATCCCTAGCCACCGAGACTGACACCTTCAGCTTCTTGAGGACATTCTGGCTACCTGTTCGTGTGCTGTGCGAGGTGAAGTAGTCGACTACTTTGCGGACGGAATCCCTGAATATGTAGAGCATGTAATCTTCGAGGGAGATGCCATCGGAGCCGATTCCCCTCGGGGCTTGTAGATGTTCGCCCACCTCCAAGCGTATGTTGAGGTTGCGAATCAGGCGTGAGCTTCCAGGTAAGAGCGAATCCAAGGAGTAACTGTCCTCGGACTTAGCAGGTGGGTCGCGTTTCCACTGCTTGCCTTGCAGTTTGATCGAATGTGGATGAACTTCGGTCTCAAAGTAAGACTCGCCATACAACACCGACGAAGCTTCTTGATGGATTTGACGGTTTGCCTTGAGGATAGCCACTTCGACTCCGTGGTCCCTGTAATTGGAGACTTCTTCAGGAAACAGATATCGAAATACCATGAGCCGAAGCTCAGTCGGGAGTTGCATGATGTGACATGGCAAGTGGATGGAGCCGTTCGAGTGGTACCCACAAAAGTGGTATGGGTTGGAGTAATTTGCTAGTCGGTTGCAGGTGTGGCCGCATTCTGAAATAGCTTGACACAGCCCAGCTCGCAGCTCGGCTCTGGAGTTCTTATAGTCGTCTGCAGCGTAGTTGTGCCTCGTACAGACTGGAAGAAGTCCGGACTCATAGATCTTGGCTAGGTGCTTGCATGCATTGCCTTGATTTGTGATTGCGTAACAGAGGCCTTGGTGCGGCTCGTCGTGGAATGGGCAATCTTCGTGGTCGCTGGAGCCTGAGGATCCCATGCTGGTGGCGGAAGTGTCGCTCATGGTTTAGGTCGCTGCTCGAAATCGCTGTTTGAGGTCGTTCAAATGCGAAACTGCGGAGAGACAAGAGGCTTTTATATAGAAGAGGGCGAGAAGCTCGTGCTTGTCTAGCGCGGGAAAGAGCTGTTAGTAGATGCGATACGCTAGGTTGCGGTCGAGCGTGGCAGACGTGGTGAGGGAACCTAGTGGGATGAGATATGCTCCAATTCCATGTGGCAGCAACAGGTCGACCATGGAAACGGAGGTCTTCTTGTCTCGATGTGTACTGTAAGACTAGGCAGGCAGCTTGTACGATATGTACTATTCTGCACACACGATCGATGTTCATCGAATATTGTTACGTTTTGGTATGCAGGCGTGGTGGGAGCAGACGTGGATCTGCACGTCTGAGATGTACGAGGCAAGGTGAAGGAAATCGGCTCACGGAAAGCACCTTTTATCCCATGCAGCAAGCGAGAAAGTGGCTCACCATGATAATAAGCGAGTGTCTTGATATCCCACTGTATATACACCAAGTCCAAAGCCGTACTCTCACCTCCAATTCAACGAGAATACATCTACGACTTGCCCAACACCCAAAGCTCACCATTGCTCGACGTATCACTGGTCATGTACAATCTACCCTGCGAGTCCCACCCCAGCCCCGCAGGCCTGAAGCATCCGGAGCTAAAGCTCGGTCCGTTACCCTGGCAGCTCTCAACCCTGGGGTTGTAGAAGATATCCTTGGCTGCAGTCGTGCTCGTGATCGGTTCAGTTGGCGTGTACAGTCCATCAGCACCAAGCTTGAAGCTGACTGCGACAAGCTTGAAGCCCGTAACAGGTGAGCGGTTCCAAGAGCCGTGGTACGTGATATACATGGTGCTAGAATCTGCGTCGAACTTGCAGTCGATGGGTGCGGAGTGAGGGAACAGTGTCATCTTGGGAGCGACGGCCTTTTGGTTGCACGTGTCGTCGTTGAAGGTGGTGTTGGGGGACGGAACGAAGAAGTCGCCGACCTTAAAAGTCTTGTCGGTGAAGTCCGAGGGTTGCCACACGGTGAAGCAAGATGGATAGCCGTACCAATTGTTGTTGGGCTTGGTGACGTCGCCGATGTAGTGGATCTTCTCACCTGGGTTGTTTTGGTGGATGTCTTTGGCCTGGCCGTTCACTGTGCGCTTGAAATCATCGCCGCTGTTTTCGACACCCCAGAGCCTAGCAGACGGTTAACATGTTAGAGTTTAATTATAGCATGATGTGGGACTTACATGTTGTTTTTGTCAAAGCACATACCGACCTCATTGCGCTGTCCATAACCAGCAAGGTAGCCACCAGAGACGTAGTTGTACCCACCGCTGGGTACTGCTTTCAGGTCGAAGACTTTGATGATGGCACGACCAGTCTTTGAGTCACCGGTGGCCGTGTCGATGTTGGCGTTGGAGCCATGTGATACTACGAGCAAGTTTGGGGATTGTGGCGCGATGGCCAATGTACGTGTCAAGTGGGAGCCTCCATTGTACATGCCCGTGATGATGGTCGCTCGGGTACCAACAGTGCCAGCAGCAGCATCATAAGGCCATGAGTAAGCCTGGGTCATGGAGCTGGCATACAACGTCTTGCCATCAGGACTCATGGCAATACCATGGTTCAGGTTATTCTGGGAGAGGAGCATCTTGGTCGAAGCGACGCAGCCATCCGTGCCCATCTTGTGGTATGAGATGCCCTTTCCAGACTGAACGACCAACATGTTACCAGCGCTGTCGAACTGTATGCTGCGTGGGCTTGTCAAACCACCCGCGACTTTAGTCGCCTTCCATCCGGAGGCAAGGCTACCAGTAAATGCAGGGCTTCCAGCGCCCGAGCAAGAAGCTGGAATGGCAGCCGCAAGTGGCTTCGTAGTGGGAGTAGTCACGACGCTTGTCACGATCGTGGATGGCGCTGCGGGGACTGCAGGTGCTGTTAGCAGATTGGTCTTGACCAATGAATCGAAATTATCAATGCGCGCAGCTCCCAGATCATGAGTCCATTTTCCCCATGCTTGGTGGACATTGAAGGCTGAGTCGTTTCGAGTGGAATCTTCTACTTGGGAGACGCCATATGCCCAAGCGAATTGTGTCGTTCCGGTTCCATTGAGTGCTTGTCGGGTATCCTCATTATTTTGCCAACCAGTACATCCTTTACATAGTGCGTTGACAGTCCAATGCGTACTGTTCGTAGTTGTGCCTTTGAGATATGTGTGTTCAGCTCCATCGTACCCTAGCGGTAGTCCTATAGAGCTGCGTAGCGTGAGCAAGGGCATAGCAAGCTTGTTCTGAATTACCTACAAAGCAAATCGGGCTGATATAGTTCCAGATTTCCCATTCGGCCAGGCGACACTGAGTGGGTTCCAGACCATGTTTCCACCCCAAGAAAAGCCGGCCCAAGTGTTTGCGATAGGAGCGGTGATCTTGATGACTGCATCGTAGGGATCCGTAACGTTCTTGGGTAAGGCGATACCAAAGGTCATTCCAGATTCCGCATCCGAGTAGGAGGAATAGCAAATCTTCGTATCCGCATCGCAGACAACTTTAGATTGAACCTCACCTTCTTGAGCGACAGCTGAATGTCTGTTAGCAGAAGCGACTGATGAAATATGGGTTGCTTACCATATCCGGCGAGTGCGACAGCACTGCTCAAAACTTGGGAGTAACGCATTCTGGGTATCGGAGATTTGCAGAAACAAAGTCAACCTGGTTACCGATGCAGATGGTACACTATCACTTCTTTATGTGGCCGATCTGAATAGCCACAGCGCGATTGCTGGCTACAAGGACCCCTACCGCGACATGCTTCGATCTTGTCACTCATCAATATCTACTTCATATGCCTTGTATGCCATAGATGAAAATGATGGAGAAGAATATGGAGGTTTGGACTCGACTGGCCAGCCTGTGCATTTGGAATTGTAATCTGCGGCGGGTCAACACGCGTACGGGATCCTCGTGGCCTCCCAGGGTGAGAGGCCAATGATGATAGGCTTCAATCGTCATGGAATAGTGAGCTTGAATGTCTAATTGGACTCTTTTCCTTACGCATATGCTTGGCTGCGCCATAGTAACGTCAAATCCATCAAATTTGATGGCCACAAGCTGTGTGCTAACCCGGATTCGTTGACGACACCACCCAGCATTTGTACTGAGAGTCTCACAGAAAACACTCAAGGAGTGTTTGGATGCTGGGCAAGGACGGCAGTTGATAGGCGAAGCATGCCATGTGAAGGCTAATATACCCTGTTCGTGCATAGACGTCGTTTAACGGATAGTGCCTCCACGATGTGCCGCTCAACCTTGGATGGAAAGATTGTGGGGCAGCAAGATTCTTGTATCTGACTCCTGAATCGAAGTCATAAACCAGGTCACGAAAAGTACTGCAAGACGTTTGTATGCTCATGGGTTCTGAGTATGCGCCCGGGGAATGGATTATTGTGCTGGGACTCTGCTACATTGAACCTGGATTAAGATTAGAATCAGCTCGAAGAAAGTAAGCGACTACATACCTTGTCAATTCTGGCTCGGAGACTTTCTGTGGGGTCCTGTTAGAGCTACAAGGAACATTCTTCGGATCTCTAGGATTATCCGTAGATCTGCTGCATATGCAACTTGATAGACAGAACGTGCCACAGTGGCACATGGGACTTATATTGCTGTGCCATCAGGTGTCGCCATAGTCTGTGGAAGCTTTCGTATCATAGAAGCCCGAGCCCTTTCACAGAGCAATATTGTCGATACATGGTTCCAATCCTGGAGACTGGGCTATGAATCAGAGAAGTTGTCAGAAACCAAGCAGTCAGTAGACAACAGGCAAATATGGTCGAGCTACACGATGGTGTAAATTATCGATTCCTCCATTACATAGTTTACATATCGCATGTCTTGCTCTTTTGCGCGTAAATTTTGCACTTATTTTCAAACAGTTCGTTGGCGATTCACAAACGCATTTCCAAAAGTCCAGAGCCCGAACGTCGCCAGCACGCTCAAGCCGATAGGAAGTGGCTTTCCGCTCTTGATCGCGCGAGGAATTGAGCTTCCGGCAAGGATGACTGACGCAAGTAGCGCGAGCTTCGGTTCCGTAGGTAGAACGGTTGGAGATGCGCAGACCTCCAATGATGTACTGGAGTTCGATTAGCTGTTGGAGCATATTATGGGGAGATGGGCTTACCAGTGCGCCGACGGTCACACTGCTATGACTGAGGGCAGGGAGCCGGTTCGGACGTAGCCGGTTATGCCTCCGCTGCGGTGAGGGCACCGAGGATGAGGGCGATATGGGCGATGGAACCCTGAGTGAAGTGTTAGCTTTTGGGTGTTGATATGCGACAACGTGACCAGCTTCAGGAACATGGGCCTGTGAAGCATGACGTGATATCATGGCTCACTTACCATTTCTACTTTGTATCTGAACTGTGAGATTGAAGACGAGTGAAGACGATTGTCTGCTGCACGATACCAAGGGAGAATAAGAACAATTCACAAGCCGAGGATCGAAGTGCTTCCGTCCAGAAGCTCCCAGATGATGCGATGCTTATTATTTGCGGGGAGAGCTCCAGCGCTCTCCGTCATCCCATAAACGCCGAACGCCGACGCGCGCACGCACGGCCGCAGAACATCTGGCCTCAAGCTCCGCGAAGCTCCAATTCAACACCAGAAACACGAGTTGCTTACTGCAACCACACTCATTACCCGCTTCCTACCTCGAATATCACAATGGCTCCCAAGCAGCGCACGCCCGCCTCCACGGCCCCCCAAACCACCACAACAACTCCCTCGACGCCAGCGCGATCATCCAAGCCCGCGAGCAGCGGCAGTGCACAGGACATTCTGCAGGGAATATGGAACAAATACGTGACCAAGACGCCGCAGCGCGTCAAGTTGCTTGACACATTCATGGCGTTCCTGATTGTCGTGGGCGCGTTGCAATTCTTCTACGTGGTTCTGGTTGGAAACTTTGTACGTCCAGACACTCACCCACCACGATTGCCTCTTGCAAGTATGCAGAAAAAGACACGTGCTGATCTAGTTACGTCTAGCCCTTCAATGCCTTCCTCTCGGGCTTCAGCGCCACCGTCGGCCAATTCGTCCTCACTGCCTCGCTGCGCATCCAGACCAACCCGGAGAACAAGGCCGACTTTGAGAGCATTTCGCATGAGCGCGCGTTTGCGGATTTCGTGCTCGGGTCGTTATTGCTGCATTTCTTTTGCGTCAACTTCATCAACTGAGCGGGGCGGGTTTTCGCGCGTACAACAAGACAGACGAGGAAGACCGGGGAGCGAAATCATTCAGATGTAGAACTAGGTATTGCGGGCGTCTGGCGAGCACAAAAGATTGCATAGACCGGTCTTAGGGTACCAGAATCAAAATGCTCGGAATTTGGTTGTGGATTGATCATGTATAGCCGATTCCGCGCAATGGAGTACAACTATCAAACCCACAACCTTCATTTCATCTCCTTCACTTCTTCCCCAACCCAAACTCCTCCCTCACACTCTCCCCAAGTCGCCTAATCCCCTCCTCCATCTTATCCTCCGGACTAGCCGCGTACGTCGCCCTGAAAAACAGCGTATCATGCTCCTCGTCCGCATCCGCATAGAACCAACTCCCCCTCATGCACATCGTCCCATGTTCAATATTCCTGTAGAAAATGCTCTCTTCGATCTCTTCAATGCTCTTCTCAGGATACTGCGGATGCTTCTTGAAGTCAATCTGCATCCAATGGAACATTCCCGCCATGGGCGGTTTCCAGCTCATGACTTCCGTCGGGAGATACTTGGTGCAGGCTTGTAGGATGACGTCCCGCCGCTTGGTGTATTGCATGCGGATATGGATGAGCCAGTCGAGATAGCCCGCGTGGCCCCAGTGGTCTTCGAGCAGCTTGAACAGAATAAGTTGAGACATGCCAGACGGGTTTTGCGTGCTGACGTCTGCGTGCTTGGTGTATTTTTCCACAATCTCGGCGCAAGCTGTGACCCAGCCGATACGCGCGCCGGGCGATACTACTTTCGAGAAGGAGTCGAGGCGCATGACGCGGCCGTCGACGTCCATGGAGAGATAACTGGGGACGAGAGAATTGAGGAATTCGTCGTGGGAGGAAGGAGGCGGGACGACGGGGGCGTTGGGGCCGGTGTAGGGTTGCATTTGGAGGAAGTAGTATGGCTCGTCCTCGATGATGTAGATGTCGTGCTTTTGGCATACGGCGTAAAGAGCTCGTCGACGCTCGGCGCTCTGCGTAGCACCGGTTGGATTCTGGCCGGTGGGAACTGTGTAGAGGAGATGTGGGCGTCGAGCTCCCCGGACGTTGACGTCCCAGGTTGAGAGTATATTGTCGAGTTGCTCTGGGATCAGGCCTTCGGCATCGAGGGGGATACCACAGACACGTACACCCATTGGGCGAGCTGTCTCCACAAAGGCGGAGAATGTGTACTCCTCGGAAAGCACCACGTCTCCAGGCCGCGCGAACATGCGTAATGCCATGTCCAGAGCAGAAGTACTACCGATGCTCATGCAGCATCTCCAATCCTCATATGGGGGGTTATGAACCAGTTCTGTGTGCTCAGTCATCCATCGCAGAAGCTGAGCCGACCCAGCTCCTTGCCCATAATTAAATGCAGTGGCAATGTCGAAAATTGATTTCCCATCCGCGAGATCATGTTTGCCAGCTTTAATGAGCACACCCGACTCTTTTGTTTCTGCTTCCGAGAAATGGCCGACCTGGGGTACCCTCATCGACAGCTCCTCAAATGGAAAATACTCGCTCGATGGCAGACCACCGCCGAGCGATATGAGACCTGGCGTTGCAAGAAACTTTGCTGCTTCCTTCAGGGAGTTACCTTTCCGGATGAGAGCCTCCTGGCTCAAGATGTCTGCACCAAAGTATCAGCGATGCAATCACCGTGCAGAATGTATTCCACGAGACTGAACTCACGATCCCATCGCTTTGCCTTGGGCTTATTCTCATAGGACTTCTGTCGGAAGTTTGCTGTATCTGACGCGGCAGCAATACCCCATTGCGATTGAAGTGCCTTCTTTCTCCTGCCGAAAATGTCGTTACTTGTGATTGGCGCAGTCAAAGGGTTGGGAATCGTGATGCCAGAAGTGTCCGTCTCGGCTGAGACCTCAATAGCAGAGGGTGGGGCCATATTCTGCTTCGATTCAGTCCGTGGTGTTATTGCGAAACCGCGGAGTGGAGACAGATCCTTCCAATCTTCTCTCTTTGTGAGCTCTTTGTGTTGGGTTGTGGATGGAAGTGTCGATGCAGGCGAAGTGGGACTTGAGATCTGAAGCCGTTTATAATGCTATGGTTCTTGGTTTAAATACAGTTTATCATTTTTGGTCACGTTTACCGGCACAACCACGCCCTACCTATGTAGCAGTTGCATTGAGCAGCATCGTGCTTGCCGTTTCGGTCGCGGCTAGCAACGGTCGGGTCAAGCGGCTCCAAGGAATGCCTCTCTGAAGCGAGAACTAGCATGGACTTGTCCTACCATACGCCCTACACGATCGTAGTCCGAACTGCAGCCGCAGTCGGGACGATTAGAGCAATGTGTTTGATAAGATGAGATCTACAACGATAAGTGTC
Source organism: Parastagonospora nodorum SN15 (assembly GCF_000146915.1). NCBI lineage: Eukaryota > Fungi > Ascomycota > Dothideomycetes > Pleosporales > Phaeosphaeriaceae > Parastagonospora > Parastagonospora nodorum. The sequence continues at coordinate 358,846 of NW_001884554.1, read as the reverse complement.
CCAGGTCAACGACATAGAATTGTGCATGTTGAAATGGATTTCTTGAATTCATCTGGTTTTCCGCAATAGAGAACCGTGCTGTCGTTTGACCGTACTTAAGACGATAGTTGCCCGTACTCTGACCAATCGGTGTCGATTTTAGGAGGTCATTCGTACAATGGAGGGGATGAGAAAAGCCGCGAACAACCGCTTCAAACAGACATTATCCATTTCTATCTATATATCGTGACTACAGCTGCAACTGCTGGTATCAAGCGCATGAGAACATCTTGACGCTCATGCTGAAGCCCTCTGATGCAACAAATATGCAAATCGACCCGTTATGCAGAACCCAATGTTAATGCTATTATCGAACCAGTCGTAAAAGACGCCGGGAGGAGGATGACGATGATGCTGGGGATACACAAGAAATTCTTTCAGACAGAAACTGCTCACATAACCATGCAGTTCTCATCCTTAGTCCCCTTCTTAAGTTTGTTTTTGTCGTTCGCGCTGGTGGGAGAGAGAGGCGACTGGCCTGACGCCGCAGCTTGAATAATAGCAAGGCGCTGTTTTGCTCGTTCATCCCCGTGATCGGCGGCCTTGACGTACCACACATTGGCTTCGAGTGGATCGCGGCGGCAACCGATGCCCATTTCTGTGAAGTATCCACAGGCATATTCAGCTTTTGGTAGTCCTGAGATTGTCAGCATAGTTCGATTAACTGCAGAAAGTGTATTCACCATGCTCTGCCGCCTTCTTCGCCCACTCATAGGCCTCGTTCTCATCCTTTTCTAGCACAGGCTCGGCACCCACCATATACCAGGCACAGAGGTTCATCATCGCTTCTGGTATGTCGGCTTGAGCAGCGGTGTTGTAGTAGTGAACAGACAGTGCAGCATCCTTTGGACAGCATAATTGTCCGTGTTCGTAGGCTTCACCCAGCTTCAATGCTGCCAAGGGATGCCCCAATTCTGCAGCTTGTGTGAACAGCTGCACGGCGTAGACCTCGTCCTTGAAGATGTCATCGCCATATCCAGTCTCGTGCAAGAGACCTAGCTCATAGGGTGCGCTGTTGTACTGAAAGTCGGCAGACTCGGTTGCGCGTTTCAGCCATTTGACACCCTCTCTGTATTTGCCCTGCAGGGCCCATATCTCCGGTCAGACACGCCTTTCCTAATCTGATTGCGGCACCTGGGTGGTTCTTCGATGCGGCAGCTCGATAGAACTGAACGGCTTTGGCGTAGTCTTTGCGACAGCCCCAGCCAAACTCGTAACAAAGAGCTGAGCGATAGCCAGACTCTGCGTGCCCGTGTTTGCTGGCAGCGATGAAAAGTGGGAAAGCACGGTCGTAGTCCGGCTTGTCCTTGTTAAATAATCCTGACGCGTAACCATCAGCAAGGTAGTACTGTGCGAAAGGATAGCTACGGTCGGCTAATTTCTGTAGGATCTGTCGTGCCTCTCGAAGCATGTCGGCCGGAGCCAGTCTGTGATCGTCGGTGGAGGAACCCGCCGCCATGATATCGCGTGCGACCTGTACCATGAACAAAGCAAATTCGTACTGCACAGCACTATCTTGGGTTTTCTTAACATTCGCCCTGTACATGTCCAGGGTCTTCTTTGTGTCAAGAAGCGAGGCATTTTGGCCCACGGCAGTTCGCAGTTGCGCATTGCTTAGATTTGCAGCTGGAGCAATCTGCTGGTTGTAGGGCAGATTGACTAGATCGATGTACGAGATTGGTCTCAGGTCAGGGGAGCGTCGGCTTCCGGAAACCTGTCTGGGCGATCCATTGGAGGCAGGAGAGCCGCCCACAGATAGGCGTGGGGACTGTGTGTAACCTCGTGGACTCAGTTCCGCACCCAGAGTGTATGCTGAATTCGGTCTCGGCAGGGTACTGCGGGGTACCTGTAGTGGGACGTCAGGCCCAAAGTTAAATGTGTTGCGACTGCCGTTTTCATTCATAGAGTTCGGCGAGTCCGCACCTGGAGAATCTCGCGGTGAGTGTGCCATGGGTGGTGGCGTCGGCTGCTTGTACTGCTCCGGCCGATACTGCTCCCGAGGAGTGTACGCAGAATCAGGGTCGTCTTCCATGTTTGCGATATCCAACTCGCCAGCATGCGAGTACCGACTTCGATATGACCCGTCGTTAATGTGCAGCTGTCGAATTGGAATATCCTTCGTTACTGGTAGCGAGGTGCCCGAGTCCCTATTGTTGCCAATGTCTGGGGTCTCCCGCGATGGTGTTCTCGAATGGCCTGCAGAGCTCGGAGAAAAAGACGACTCAGACAGTCTCGAGTCGCGACCCCCGGCGCCCGTGTCCTCGTGCTCGTTTATGCTGAACGAAGGGATTGGAGGCTGTTGTGCAACACCCAACACGGGTTTACGGCGAACGGAGCCACTGGAGCGCTCGGAGTGGTTCGAATTGTCCTGCTCGGCAGGCGGAAGTGGCGGCAGGGCCCTGTGGGGTGGTGGTGCCGGGGCGGTGTCTGCCATTATGAAGAGATCTGGCAATGCTGGGAAGATTGTTGCAGGTGCAGTGGAAGTATATCCTCCGTCTCTCCGCTTGACAGAGTGACGGGACCTCGCAGGTGTGGTGCAAAGGAAGAGACAGCTGTCAGCATAAGCAGTAGTGACACGCTGCAGAGCTCCTTGCGAATCCTACTGCATGTTAGTGTGCTCGGCACAGTGTGAATGCTACATGTCTTGCGAAGCGGCGTCGTTATGTAGGATTGTGAACCCTGTAGATCGTCTGGCGGGCCCGGGGGATATACACTTACAGCCTAGTAGTCGCGGTAAGCCAGGGTCGGCTATGACTGTAGGCGACTGGCTTACTTTCGTCCGCTGCGTCCTGCACAAACAGTATTGAAGATGGTCAAGAAACAGAGGCAATTGCGCAAAGGCTCGCGCAACAAAGCACGCGGCACAAGTCGACTACAAAGGGCCGCCCCACGGATGCAAGTCCCGCCTTTTCTGTGCGTACTAGCGAAGGCAAATAGGCGGCGTCGGATGCTAAGCAGCTAGAGTCTGTGTGACCGAACGGGAGGTGGTGATCGCTGACTCGGCTCGATCGGACAGGGCCTAGGGGTCCAATGGTCGTAATTGCGGCTCAAAATATTGACCGAGTCGACGGGTGTAGCAGCAAAATGGGCCAGGAATTGGGAGTAAAAAGGCCTCAGGCCGGTGACAGAGGGCCGTGGATTGGTATTTGAATGCCCTGGGCGGATTGGGCTGAGCTTCGTGTTTGAGACAGGCACAACCGGGGAGCCAGGTTTCTAGCGCACTCAAACATCATGTGCCCGGCAAGAGGAAGTGCTGGTCTTCCGTCATCGCTCGCAAACTGCTGCAATAATGCTTGGAATGGACTACGGCTGGGATTGGCTGCCGAGTCTGCATTATGCCATTGGTGGTGTCAGGAATGCAAGCCTCCTAGTTTCATCATTTGCACTCACACAGCTGAAGCTGGTGTGCTAACTGGCCGACACGGTGAACATAACATCACACTGGCCGAGCGCCCTTTAGCCGTGGGCCGTGGTGGAGCGGCCCTGCAGTTCGTTCAAGATGACCGCAGCTGTGGAGCTTCAAGACCTGGTTGCTATGGGCCCTTGCTACATGCCTGTCTGTCAAACTTGCCTTGTCCATGTCAACACTACCACTAACTCATTGCTCCAACGCAGTAACGGTGATGTACGATAGGCAGCCAAATTGGAGGATGACTACTACACAGCCCCGCGCGTGTTCGACACGCCAAAAACGAAGGATGCAAACAGCTCGTCCCCAATAAAGCATTTGTCAAGCGCTCGAGGAGTACATGCACGTATCGGGGCCACGATGCTGCTACCATGCGCATTGCCTACCGCTCAGCGTACCAATAGCGAACGACGGTCCTCCACATGCCTTGCCAATACGCGCATCCTGTGCGAATGTTTCGACAATGTCTTAGCCAACGGGCAGACGAAATGACGATGGTCAAGGGGGCCGCGCCAGGATGAAGGATTTCGCGAACGGAAAATATACAGGCGGTCGGCACGGAGTTTAGGACATATTGCACACATGGAGAATCCGGACAAACCTTCACACCGTCACCTTCCATTTGCAAGATTCATGTGATACCAATGCTGTTATTTTAGCGCTTTCAAATACGAATGAGTCTATCGTAGTCTGCTTTGGACCCCTCTCGGGTGCCACTCGCCGATCGCCTTATTCCGTGGGAAGCCATGCGCGAAGTGCGTCTAGCCGCATCGTCGCGTTTTCTACTGCAGGGGCGGACAGCGGAGACAAGCTCGAGGTACATGGTAAAGACCCAGTCCCGAGGATCTCAGTGCCACGACGGCGGTTGCAAGAACGAGCTCGATCCGGCGACTTCTTCAACATGACTTCGTCCACATGTAGCCAGCCAGACTATCGAGATAGGCTGCCCAGACCAGTCGGCTTGGAAAATATTCACTCTGTCTGGCGGCGCGCCCCTACGTACCAGCCTGTTCGGCTCTAGTGCTGGGGAAGTGGATGAAAATAGCTCAGGAGGCCCGCCATAATTCGCGGATGGGTGTAGTCGCCTGGCACCACCGGGCTGGCAAGGGGCAAGTTGCCGCCCCATCACTCGAGGCTATCGGACCTTTCGTTGACCTCGCAACAACGGCACGGCCTGTTCTGTCCAGCTCTCAGATCTGCTGTTTTCCCTGCCACTCGTTTGTGCAGCTCTCCACCACGATCGTTGTTTCCCGCACGCTCGTTCGTTCCAGCCCAACTCGGCTGCCGCTCGCTGAAACACAAAGGGAAACCACGCCTGCGCACCTTGGCCGCGTCTGTTTGCCCCCCCATAAACACCAATTGATCGCTCGCATCAAGCTGCCCGCACCCGGAACCTGTTGCAGCGAACCGCACGTGCGGCACAGCAGCTACACAGGAGCTGCGACGTCTATTCTTTAGGGCTTAGACAGCCCCCCGTGGTCTGCCTGTACCACGCCAACTGGCTGCATTTCTCGCATTCCTCGCATCACAATGTCTCTTCCCCGGCGACCCGACGACTCCTCGCGAGGGAGCCGAGACAACCGCCATGTCTTCCGAGAGTCGAGCTCGCGCCGCCGTAGGACGTCGGACCTCGAGAACACGCGCACCCACGACCGCTCCAACAGCAAGAGCGGCGCCAACGAATACGCGCGAGCACTCCCCTCGCCCGGCACACCCGTGCCCATGGAGCGAGACCCCATCATGCGCTCCGCGAACACCACGCCCGCTCACGAGCTGGGCAGGAAGCGTAGTCTGATCCGTCCCGAGCGCCAGCGGATGGACCCTAGCCACCCCAACTATCACTACAGCAAGCATGCCCAGCGAATGGCCGTAAAACCCTCGACCACCGGCAACGACCCCATCATCGAAGACAGCCTCGAGAATGAGACGGTCAGCTCCGACAGCACCGACTTGAAGCCCTCGCACCTGCGCAATGCCTCAGGTGGCGGATACCACGACAAGCAGGCGCCCCTCGACGACGAAAAGCTGCAGCGCCGCATGACCCGCAGCAAGACGGCCGAGGCTCGCGAGATCCAGCGGCAGAAGGAGAAGGACAAGCTGCGGCCCCCGAGTTTCTGGAACGTCTACTGTGCCATTATTACCTTCTGGTGTCCGGATGCCCTCCTGAGGTGCTTTGGAAAGCCTGCCAAGGCCCAACAGCGCGCCTGGAGAGAGAAGGTCGGACTCGTGAGCATCATTATGATGATCTGCACATTCGTTGGATATCTCACGTTCGGTTTCACCGAGACTGTGTGCCCATCTGGCGGCAACGCCCGTATGCGCGTCAACAAGGTTGACAACGGCACCTTGATCGTGCACGGCAAGGCTTACAATCTTGCCCAGTCCAAGCACCCTCCCGCTCGCGGCATCCCGTCTGGCGCCAACGTACTCTTCGATCTCCCTGAGAAGCACGGCGGCCAAGATGCCAGTTTCTTGTTCCAGAATGTCAATGGCGCGTGCAAGGGTCTCATCACACCCAAGGAGAACTCGGGCATACCAACCAGTGGCAACAGCATGGCCTGGTACTTCCCTTGCCGATTTTTCAACCAGGACGGTTCCAGCAAGCCCAACACTACTTTCCTTGAATACAATGGCTACATGTGCCACACCTCGGACCCCGCTCGCAAGGCGTTCAACAGCTTGCAAGATGCCGGAGAGATGTCTTCTTCACTTGGGACGACATTCGCAACAGTTCCCGCAATCTGATGGTTTGGGGTGGCGATGTTCTGGACCTGAACCTACTCGACCACTTCAACAGGACCCAAGTCAACATCCCACCCATCTTCGATCAGATCAAGGTCAACCCAGCTGTCCGGGGCGTGGACGTCACGCGCACCTACTCTTCGAGTTATGAAAAGCAGGTTGCTCGATGCTTCACTGAAATCATCAAGGTTGGGTCCATCGACACAGAGAGCATTGGTTGCATTGCTTCCAAAGTTGTCTTGTACGTCTCGCTGGTCTTCATCTTGGCGGTCGTTGTGGCCAAATTCATTCTCGCCTTGGCCTTCCAATGGTTCATCAGCAAGCAATTCGGTGCCACTAAGACGTCCGTCGGCAAGGCGGACTCGAAGCAGCGAAAGCAGCAGATCGAGGAGTGGAGTGATGATATCTATCGTCCTCCCCCAAAGCTGAGTGACGCATCTGGCGGCCCTGACCGATCGAGCAAGCGAGGTAGTACCTTCCTGCCGTCAACCTCGCGATTCACCAGCCCTTACTCCGTGGACAAGTCGACAAAGACCCGAGCAGCTCCTACGACTATGACCAGCCAAAGCACCAATTCCCGGGGCCTTTCGTCCAACGCTGGTGTCTATCGCCAGTTAAACAACAGCCATGGCACACTACCCACCTACGATGGCAAGCACTCGATGCAGCAATCTGTGCAAGAATCTAGGACGAGCTTGCTTATCCCTGGCAGCACCGACAACCGATACTCAGGCATGATGAGCGAGGAAGGCCCCGGACCAGCTGGCTTCATCCACGAGGCCGTTGTGCCTCAGCCTCCCCCCGAGTGGCAGCCTTTTGGATATCCCCTAGCCCACTCCATTTGCTTGGTTACGGCCTACTCTGAGGGTGCCGACGGCATCAGGACCACAATTGACTCTATTGCTACCACCGACTACCCGAACAGCCACAAATTGATTTTGGTCATTTGTGACGGTATTATCAAGGGTAAAGGCGAGGACTTGTCTACGCCCGAGATCTGTCTTGCTATGATGAAGGACCACGCAGTTCTTCCCCACGAGGTTCAGGCTTTCTCTTACGTGGCTGTTGCCAGTGGTTACCAAGCGACACAACATGGCTAAGATCTACTCCGGTTTCTACGATTACGGCGAGGACTCGCGCATCCCAGTCGACAAGCAGCAACGTGTTCCGATGATGGTCGTGGTCAAATGCGGCACACCAGACGAGGCGCACAAGTCCAAGCCCCGGTAACCGTGGAAAGCGAGACAGTCAGATCATCCTCATGTCTTTTCTCCAAAAGGTCATGTTCGACGAGCGCATGACAGAGCTGGGAATTCGAAATGTTTAAACGGTATCTGGAAAATCACTGGTATCTCTTCCGACTTTTACGAGATTGTGCTCATGGTGGGACGCCGGACACGAAAGGTCTTCCTCGACAAGCTTGGACACAGAAGGATTTGCCGCCATGGTCAAGGATCCCGTACATCATGGGTCTCTGTGGAGAAACCAAGATTGCCAACAATTTCGCGACTCTTGGGTATCCATGAGGCCAAGTGTTTGAGTAAGTTTTGTTCCACGTTTGACGATGGCGCCACTGACTGCATTAGATACTTCATTTCTCACCACTTGGCCAAGTCTTTCGAGTCGGTGTTCGGTGGTGTTACCTGTCTGCCTGGATGTTTCTGCATGTACCGCATCAAAGCCCCGAAGGGCGGTCAGAACTACTGGGTCCCAATCCTTGCCAATCCGGACGTTGTCGAGCACTACTCGGAAAATGTGGTCGACACGTTGCACAAGAAGAACTTGCTGCTGTTGGGTGAAGATCGATACCTTTCGACGCTCATGCTCAAGACATTCCCCAAGCGCAAGCAGGTCTTTGTCCCCCAAGCCGTCTGCAAAACCACAGTACCCGACGAATTCAAGGTCCTCCTTTCGCAGCGAAGGCGATGGATCAATAGTACGATCCACAATTTGATGGAGCTGGTACTAGTACGCGACTTGTGTGGCACCTTCTGCTTCAGCATGCAGTTTGTCGTGTTCATTGAGCTCATCGGAACCCTGGTCCTCCCAGCCGCCATCGCCTTCACCTTCTACCTGAGTAAGCCCCCTTTTCGTTTGATCGCGGCAGACCAGTACTAACTAGACCCAGTTGCCATCTCGATCAAGGCTGCTGTCCTGAACACAGCGGCTCCCGTCATTCCACTTATTCTTCTTGCGATGATTTTGGGTCTCCCAGCAATTCTTATTGTCGTGACAGCTCACCGATGGTCTTACGTTGCTTGGATGTTTGTTTACCTACTGTCACTTCCCATTTGGAATTTTGTACTCCCAACGTATGCTTTCTGGAAGTTTGACGACTTCTCTTGGGGCGACACACGTAAGACGGCGGGCGAGAAGACGAAGAAAGCAGGGTTGGAGTACGAGGGCGAGTTCGATAGCAGCAAGATCACCATGCGGCGCTGGCACGACTTTGAAGCAGGTAAGGTACACGACTTCTCTCGATAGTGTCGTCACTAACATCCGGCCCAATAGAACGAAGACTGAAGGCACCGGGTGGGGCTTATTCGCAGCAGCAGCAGCAGCCGTCGTCGACGGGCGGGTGGCCGCAGCAGCAGCAAGGATACGACCCATACTACGACAATTGATTTTGCATTGTGGCGCCGCGTTGGAGCAGAAGCCGGTGTGCTGTCTAGGTGGCGAGCTAAGTTGCATATTGTACCACATGTCTCGTAATGCATTGCTGGGGTTCTGGAGTCCTTCTCGTGGTATATAATTTTATTGTTGGGGCTCCATGATAGACGGCGAAAGCTTCTCGGTGAAGCGTTGTAGTAATTCATTCTTACGGCAGATCGATGCCGGTGTGATTGGACGTGTTGGTGGGCTGCAGTGTTTCGTCTCCTGTGGGCATTGTCTTGGTGCATGTTCAGCAGCACGGTCTGGTAGCACGAGGGCTGGTGCCAGCGGGGTTGTAAATTGTGGACGGCGAGGAGAGACGGAAACGGCATTTGAGCGACGGGGCAGGGAGGGCCTGCTGCGAGGAGAGGGTTGATTTGGTACACGACGTGAGCGTGTAACCGTCGGCAGCGTCAGGAAGCGAGGCTGTACGCTGTGCTGCGTCCGAAACGGGCCTGACACCTTGTGTGCGACCCGTTCTGGGCGCACTGCATTCTCTTCGTCGGCTTGGCTCTTGAACGTTGTCGTGTTGGCAAACCTCGTGAGCTTGTAGCACGCCCCGCCTTCACATGGTGGTACGAATAGCTGTCTGTGCTGGGCCGCTGGGGCTTGACGGCTGGCAGCACATGCACGGGTCACAGCGTGGAGTTGGCCATTGCAGAGACAGCCAGACTCACACAGATGAGAGGATCGCTGGGTTTGGTGGACGTGCCCATTGTACACGGCACAGTCAGAGTCTAGACAGGCCGCGGTACAGCAGCAGCAGCAACACAGTGATGCATGGTTGCTAATGGGTGGGTCATGGTCATATATCGCAGGCTCTACAAGGTCGCATTCCTAGACGAGGGGAGCGCGAGTGCCTGAGAGCTTGGTGGTTTGTGCATTGCATATGCCGTCCGCTCAGCAGCTCATCCGACACGGAGTCGCCTGCCAATACTTCGTAGTGCCATGTGTGCTGTGTGCTGACACTGCCCTGCAGCCCAATTGTCCCGCAAGCCAATAGCCCCTCGACAGTGCATTCGACAGCTGCGCGCGCACCCCACAGTAGTCGACATTCCCCAAGCGGCCATCCGCACGAGAAAGGAGGAACTGGGTCGCATCATTCAAAATAGCGTGCCGTCTCCTGCGCCGCTCGTGACCCGCATGCACCGAGCGCATGTTCGCGTTGGCTAAGTTGCAGCTTCCCCCCACGCCGTGCAAGCCATTAGACCGCCGCAACGCCTCTGCTCTGCTCTCCGCAACGCTCGCACCCTGACCCCGTCGCATCCTCGCACCTGGCACCTGGCACCTCGCACCTCGCACCTGGCACCCTCAGCGCGCCTGTTTTGGCGCTCCTGCCCGTGTGCCTCGCTGGCTTGTGAGCAGCCGTGGCCTTCGATGGCCAGCCCGCACGCGCCGGGACTCGACGAGCACCACCACCACGCCCACCACTTCTTCCTTGCGCCACCCAACGTCACCACCGTCTCCTTCACCCACACTCTCTCGCACCCCGCCGACGCCGGCTACCCGCCCTCGCTCACGGCCCTCGCAGCGGCGACGACGCTGGCCACGCTTGCAGACGGCCGCCCGCCCGCTAGCTACGAGGACTATGAAGACGACGACGATGACGACCATAGCGGGGGTATATCGATAACACCCGCCGACCTGCACGAGTACACGGCCGCCAGCGCCATGGCCGACACACACATGACCGACACACACATGACCGAGCAGGATGTGGCCGAGCAGCAGCAGTCTCTCATGGCCGAGTCTCCATTCGAGCCGGCAACCGAATCCGAGCTCCCACTACCACCAGTCCCCTCCTATCACATACCCAGCATACAGGCGCCCTTCCCCCAACCCTCTTCGGGTTACACGTCCAGCTCAGACTCTATCCAGGAGCCGCTAACTCCCATAGTCGAGGACCACTTCTCCATCGAGGACGGCGCAGCTTTCGTCCCCATCGCCTCCTTCTTCCACCGCATAGCACCCGCAAAGCCCGCGGTGCCCGGCCTCGATCTCCTCGAGAGGCCGCCATCCATCACTCGGGACCAGCTGCAGGGCGACAGCCTTGACCCACAGGGAATTGACTGGTTTATACGCAACATCACCCGCTCCCATGTTCGCGCGAAGCGGGCCGCATACCAATCTGCGCAACTGTCTCCGAGCCCTCACCAGACACCAAAGGTTTGTGTTGACGTGGCATGCCAACCTGCACAGCTAACACACTACAAGGCAACTCGTATATCCAACTCTGACAATTTTTTCCAATTCAGAAGATATAACGCTATTCCGGAGAAGGAGCGCGCCACATCCCCTCATTTCCAGCTGCGTAATGTACTCACAGCTACATCTTGGAACGACATTTATTACACGTGTGAAAATCAAGTCATCCGAACCGACGCCGAAGGCACTGTGCGCGAAAAGATCATCGACTTCAGCAATCGACTTTCAGCACAGGCCTCCATCACAACCATTGCGAGCATTGGCAACGTCCTCATTGCCGGTACCTTCGATGGCGAATACGCCATCGCTGACCTGTCATCTGCCCATGACAGTTCATGCACTTTTGGGCGCACCTCTGACCTGAACCTGGAAACTAGGTCGAGAATCGTCAACCACATGCACCTGTGCGAATCACGGTCTACATATACTCCTCAGGCTGTCCTCTGCTCTAACGACTACCACATGCGGGTTCTCGATTGTGCGACTAATCAATTCACACATTCTTACCTTTACCCGGCAGCCGTCAACTGCTCGGCTACCAGTCCGAACGGCCGTATGCGTGTTGTGGTGGGTGATTTCAAGGAAACGCTCATCACCAACGCCGAGACAGGCCAGCCGTTCGAGATTCTCCACGGGCATAACGAAGACGCCTTTGCCTGTGCCTGGGCGGACGACGGCATCCACGTGGCCACTGCAGCTCAGGATTCGTCCATAACTGTATGGGATGCTCGGAACTGGGCCACGCCTATCAAGAACATTGCTAGCCAATTGAGCATCCCCCGCTCTCTTCGCTTTTCGCCCGTCGGCTCTGGTCCGCGCGTCCTCGTCGCCGCCGAAGCAGATGACTATATCAACGTCATCAACGCGCAGACGTTTGAGTCCAAGCAGGTCTTTGACTTCTTCGGCCCCATTGCTGGCATCTCATTTACCCCAGACGGACAGTCCCTCTTCATCGCGAACGGTGAAAAGAAATTCGGTGGCATAATCGAGCTGGACCGCACAGGCTGGGCGGAACGAACCGCACAATACAAAAACTTCCAAGACCCGGATTGGGACGACTTGATGACCGACTGGGCCTACGACGACGGCTTCAGCAGCCACGATCGCGCCGTGTGCGGCGACACGGAGCGCGAGAGACGCTGCGTCGACTTTGGTGGCCTGGTCGTATGACAATGGCGCTGTAGATGGACTTTTCTTTTTTCCTAGGATTGCATATGCCGGGAATTAATCATACGGGACATCTGGTATGGCTATTTTCCCTCGGGTAATGCATGGACATGACTCCTGGAGTTTTTTGTTTTGATGGAATGGTATACGACTGGAATTTTTGTTTTGCTTTTTTCCTTGGACTTGACGAAAGAGATATCATTTGGCATCCGGGGGGCCGGTGCGTTGGCGAAGAATAATTTTGAACCTGCGTATGCGTTTTTTCTTCGATAATAGAGTTAATCTTGAACATGGATTTGCATGGTGGAATATTGATACATCTCGGAGGAGATTGACTGCTGAATTCCTTGCTTCCATGGTGTCTCTTTGTGACTTCTTGATGTTCACTAACGACGAATATCAGAGCACGAACAGATTGATGACAGGGTTGGCGGTCAAGTCGCAGAGTCAGCCTGATACATCAAGACAGCCACAGTACCTCAAAGAAAAGAAGAAAACTAACAGATAAAGCTGCGATTCCCTCCATGAAGTTCTCCAACCATCTCTTCCAAGAAAATCCCTACAAAAGGCTAAAGACACGCACACCTTTTCCCTGCCAACACAAGAAGTTGGATATATGTGAACAAGAAACTTTCCTCCCGATTAAAACAGTTAAAAGTCAAAAAATTCCTCGTCAGGCTCATCAGCGTGTCGATCAGTATTCCAATCCCCGTCTCCGACATGCCACCGATGTGCGGGTTCTTTGGGGATCAGCTTACTGTGTGCACTACGGGTCACGTCATGGCCCGCTGCTGCAAGACATCATCCAGGTGACGTGCCGAAACGTTCGGCAGGCGAGTCGTGGGGAGCAAAAAAAGGCCCGATGGAAGTGCGGTATGACGCAGATCGATACAGGTGTGAGCTTGGCATATGAAGATTCGAGATGGATATCGATGGAGAAGTTTGGGGTAACAGGCATGATACGAAAAGAAAAAAGAAAGGCAAAGAAGGAATTTATTTTCAGCGAAGAGGTTTGGTACCATTTAACATTTGTTTCATTATCATAACAAGGCGGACATTCTACATGATATCACACTTGGCAGGCAGACCGCAAGGACCCTCACTATCCTTCTTCTTCTCTTGCGGTCCCGACGACGCAGCAGCAGGCGCCGCAGTCGTCGTTGAAGCATTGTTTGTATTTGTGTTTTGTGTTGTTTCTGTCACCACCGTCTTCTTCTCCTTATCGCTGCCATCTAGTCACGGGTGCGCCTTAGCAACAGCCTCGTAGAAGGCCTTGCCCTGAGCGGTCGCGATGTCGAGCTCGAGCTTGGAGGGCTGGCGGGAGCCGTCGCCGCCGGAGAAGGTGCCTGCGCCCCAGGGGGAGCCGCCGTGGATCTCCTCGAGGTTGGACAGGAGGGCTTGGGACATGTTAGTATGTGAGATATTTGTGGGAAATGGAAGGGTGCTTACAGAACGCGGTCTTGTATCCGAGAGGAACGTAGATGAAGCCGTGGTGAGTCAGGGTAGACATGGCAGCGATGGCAGTGCTCTCCTGACCTCCGCCCTGAGTACCGGTGGAGATGAACCTGCCCAGAATTAGTCCGTGTCTCTGCATAGAATCTCGAGTATTAGAGCCTGCTTACAATCCAGCGTACTTGCCCCAGTAAGAGCCCTGAGCCCACTGTCCACCTGTCTTGTCCCAGAAAGTTTTAAATTGGGCAGGGAAGTTTCCGTAGCGAGTGGGAATGCCAAAGAGGACAGCATCGAAAGCCTCGAGCTCGGCGGGGTCGTTGAGGGTGGGCACGTCGGTGGGCTTGGGGGGAGCGTGCATCTTGCCGAGGACTTCGTCAGAGAGAGTCTCGGGGATCTGGAAGAGGGTAGCGTCACCGCCAGCCTCCTTGATGCCCTTCAACTCAGCATCGGCCTGGAGTTGTAGTGTTAGCAGATTGCGGCGTGGTCGCGCGGCGCAGTTGCACGCGCGAGGAGTTGTCGACATACCATCTGCTTGATGTGGCCGTACATGGAGTAGTAGACGATTGCGATCTTGGGCGCCATCTTGAATGAATTGAGCTAGGAGTACAATTGGGGTATCAACAAAAACAATGGAGTTCAACAGCAGAGGGAGATGATGGTGAATGGGATGAGCTTTGAAGGGCGGGGTGGTAGCTTCTTATAAACGGCCTCGCAGCAGCAGCTCCCCAGCCCGATCCTCAGGAACTCTCTCGACCTAGCCATCAGGTATCCATTCCCGAGCCAATAGAGCCGAAGCGCCTGTATCGACCTGCTTCTACTTTCCATGAAGCCGTGCAAACGAGTCGACCCGATACCGCAAACAGCCTTCTGCCACAGTTCTGCCCCACTTGGTTCGTGCTAGACCCCTGCGCAGTAGCGTCATTCTGCGATTATGCAACGCTGAAGTAAGTCATCACCAACCAGTTTACCAACCAGGTTCTCCACCCGTTCCGCGCATTTGGCGGTAAGCAGCGTCTCAGAGCGCGGTGTACCTTCCGCACCTGCGTGCTGCGCAGTGGGCGGCGGCTTTAATAAGCCTGAATAAGACGTCTCCGGTAGAAGGGTGCTTCCGGGATGGCGTTTTCTTCTGATGATGTGTAAGCTCGATCTCGTGCAAATGCTGTACCTTAGACTTGTCCTGTTTGGCACTGGCCTGAACGCAGCGGTGGGGCTGATCGCCAAGCTCCATATCTTTCTTCAGAAGTCCTGCGCTGCATCAGAACTTTCCTTCGTCGCATTCTATCCTTCGCATTTGCTAGAAGCTTCTTTCGTTGACTTGACAACTGAACAGATTCATACAATCCCAGATTCCCAGAGACATCATCACCAATCGACACTACTTGCTCACATTCAAAGGAGAAAAGTTACTCTTCATGCAATAAATGGACGTCAAGAATCAATTAATACATTGGCACGCATGCCGTGATTGAACCGCTTATATGCTTTGAAGTACTACAAGGAGGCTACCAGCCATCCTATGCAAATGCCCGCCCAAACAAACTGCTCATAAGAAAAAGCCTTTTCTTCGGCATCAGACTTTTTTCCCCAATGCATGACTCGGAATGTGGCGCAATGGCCTGGGTATCTTAGCTCCAGGCTGCTCGCTCATGCAAATGGCCGTTATTCGTGAGTAGAAGGATGTGTAAAATCGTACAGGAAAAGAAAATCGGCCGTGAGTTGATGATCGATCCACGATCAAGTCGAAATAGAGTGCATGCGTCTGCGGACACCGTGCAGAAACTCGTCCTCTTCAATGCGTTGGAAAGGACGCTCTTCTTCCTTCTCGTACAGGCCAGTGCTGCCGTATGGGCCCTTGCCGCTCTGGTGTACGTTGTGAGGCCATGTGCCATCGGAAGAGATCTGCGCCAAAGAAAAGTCGCCATGAACCGACTGGAAGCCGGGCTCGAAAATACAGTCGGCGAAAAAGAGCTCGACATAAAGCTCGCGAGGAATAGTGCCTCGTGCACGTAGATCAATAAGACGACGCGCCTGTTGAAGCAACTTCTCCAGAGCATCTGTGGCCTCCTGGGTGGACCGGCCGTCTTCATGCCCGCAGAGATGCAGGGCACGCACTTGCAAGTCGCCGCTAAACTTGACGTTGTCATCAGAGAAAAGATGTGCGCACACAGATGGGAGGGAAATAGACAACGTCTCTAGCTTGGGACAGCTTCGGAATGTCTCGCAGAGGTGCTCACTGTCGCTAGGTGATCCTGGGTGAGGGTGCCAGAAACCATCCTGTGATCGCGGGCTGTGCTCGAGGACCCGGAGCGTCTTGCGCGATGCCTTGACGATCGCCATGACACCGTCGATGGTAATGGAAGAGTTGCAGGTCAGATGGAACTCCTCCAGCTGAGTTGCAGTGCGAGCGATGGCGTAGAGATCGGCATCGGTGACAGGCATGAAGTTCGTGTCGCCAAAGATCTTCAGGCGACGAAGCTTGCTGAAGTTGGCAGACTGGAGTGGCTCTAGGTCGACTTGGTTGTCTTTGTCGGCAGCTTGCTGTGAAGTAGGGTCCACGCACTGAAGCTCCAAAGACTCGAGAGGCTTACCACTGCCTGTCAGCATGGCCCGCCATGTCTTCGCGTCCAGGTGCCGGATCGTGGTCCATGGAACTGACAGGGATGTGAGGTTGGTGCAGTTGGTCAGAGACTCGAAGACGAGGCGATCAGTGTCCGCGGTGTAGAAGCCATGGACCCACATGCGCCTGATCTTTGATGCGACTTCAGGGTAGTCGTTGCAAATGCTCACGGTTCGCTTCAGAGACGCGAAGGGATCGCGGTAAACAGCGGTGCCAGTCGGACGGTCAATGAGCTCGTACAGCGGATAGCTCTCACGCCTGTTTGAGAGCTCTGCCCATCTCTGTATCTCGTCAGTTTCAAGCCAATAAATATCTAAACGGCTATGCTTACCTCTCCGCCCTTCCAGCGGCGAATGTAGACATCCTTGAGGGAATGCCCCAATGCCCACTCGTGCCACTTCCAGCACACGGAGCGGATCATGGAGGTTGCATCCCACTTGAGCAACTCCGGTGGGACGGGCCCTCTCACATAGCGCTGGAGTGAAGCCCTCTGGAGCGGCAGTGGTGCTTGGGACAGGCCGAAGGTATACGTGGGTCCATCGCGTATATGGGCATGAGTGACTTCCTCAAGGATCTTTGAAAGGACTTCGTAGGGAAAGTCGTTGATGTGCATTGAATTAATCGGACGGTAGGGTGACTCTTAGTCTAGAATGGGAGTCGCGTGGGTAGGCCGTGGTTGACTACCAGGCGCAGATAGCTGTTGATTTTAGGAGCGTAGGCGGGAAAGTATTTTGGATTAGTCAGATGGTCAGGTCATGATGTGAAGGTGCAAATGGGCTTCTTATAGCTATGTATGGTGGCTGCAGAGATTTAATGAACAAAGAGCACCGTGGTACATTGTTAGTCAAGAGTCAAGAGCTTCCCCAGCTTCCCGCAGCTACGCGTCCGCGACGGACACCGGGGCCATAGTGGAGGCGAGCTAAGAAAAACGATCATTCCGTCACCGGGAATGACCAAGGGAGGCCAATCAGAAGCCGAGAGTTTGGTTGCATGTCTGTGCTGGAGCGATGGTGAGGCGTCGAAGAGCCTGGTTCGGTTGTCTAAAACTCGAGTTACTGTGATGTAAGAAGCTTGGCAATGACTGGACGCACGTGACCGTATGGTCACCGGACCAGACAAATGCTTAGACTCTTCCACAAACACGTTTCGAGGGGGTAATGAGAACCCTTTTTTGACACATCAATTCCTCCGAGCGAGACCGTTCGACCACCATTCACCATCCTCGTGCCAGGGCAGTGCCTTCCAGCTGGTGGCATTGCGCTTCCCGGAGTCGTGTTCATGCCTGCCCTGGTCGCCTCGTTGGTTCTGCGTCCCCAAGCTCTGCACTTCATATCATCTCACGATGCTCGATATAGCCTGTGCGGAGACGTGGCGCATCCAAACTTCACCAAGCCCTGTCACAGAAGGCACGACGTGCAGCATTGCATCCGCAGCCATGGAGGGTTCTGCTATCTCCGGACCTCTTGCTGACCGCAAATGGCTCTGTCGCAATCGGCGTTGTGTTTCGCACCTTCGATTGCGTCAAAATATCGCCATAATTCGTCTCACCCAATGCCATCCTGTACCATGTGTACACTTCACCTCTAATGACTCGGACGCTTGCAATGGAAACCCTGGACAGCGGAGAATCATGTCGTAGCCCACGGCTACTCCCTTCTCACCACCCAGAGCAACATTTTGTGCATCTCAAAGCTTCGTGATGGAATCCTATAGCTGCATGGCTGGATTCACGAAGTTGAAACCAATGCTTGGGAGTGGACCCGGTGCAGAGTTTTCACGATGCTTCTGAGCCCTCCTGACACGAGTCTCTTGTCTTCTGCATAAACGCGTGCTTAGTCCTTCCATCGTCGTCTTCGAC
This sequence comes from Parastagonospora nodorum SN15, assembly GCF_000146915.1. NCBI lineage: Eukaryota > Fungi > Ascomycota > Dothideomycetes > Pleosporales > Phaeosphaeriaceae > Parastagonospora > Parastagonospora nodorum. The sequence continues at coordinate 340,705 of NW_001884554.1, read as the reverse complement.
TTCTCTTTTTCGGTAATCTGTTACGTTTTCTAACTTCCCCGCCATGCAACTTCTATTCTCCACACATAATTCTAAAGCGGGAGCTACCTTAGCTTCAAACGCGAGTCGAGCGTTTATGCAAAGTTTTTTCAGGGAAAAAAAGTAAATGATATGCTGGGAATTACTGACTCCAAACAGAGCGACCATCGCAGGACGAGATGGGCTGCACAGTCTCCGGGTAATCGTAGATACAAGCACAGTAATCAGCCCAATATCAACGACTGCGCCTCTTACAACCACCAACCTACCCAGACATGCCAGGGTATTCTCGATTTTGATGAGCTAACAAATACGCTACCCCGCAAAAGCGGTAACCTGGGATTGGAAGGTTCATTAGCTTCCAAGCGTCCATCGCGCGCATCAATCACTGGGATACGCATTCCGCTTCGGCTACCACCGACCCAGATGCTCGGACTTCACCCATTCTTGCCGCTCGGCTTAGATCGCCTTACGCTACTGGCTTTGTTGTCTGCGGCTTTGACCCTCTGCCAACAGATCACGAGGCTGTACATCTGACACGTCTGACTAGCGCTCGGCGCTTCAACACTACCGAGCGAGCATCGTGACCTTCTCCTTTTCGCCTCGCCCGCCAAGGATCGTGAGATCCCCCGGCTGGGGGTGTGCCGCAGTGCACCGGACGAGCTGGAGCTGAGGCGGAGACTGTGCAGGGAGGTCAATGCGGTGCACCAGGGGCATCACAAGATCAGTTGGCAATGCAGATTAGAAACACCGAAGCGAATTATCGTGCGAGTCGAGCAAGTGTGCAATCATCAGTATCGAGGTCGGATTTCGCCGTCTGGGGACACGTATGTGCTCTGCCACCACAGCCGCTTTCCCGCATAGGACAAAAAGATCCTGTTGATCCTCTACCACCACATGGCTTGCGGTGTGCTTCCAGGGGACATTCCAGGTACAGCTGTCTGTTATCTTGAGCAACATGCCGGCTTCCCAGCTTTTCTCTTGCATCCCATAGGGAGAGTCGCGGGACAAGATAAGACGCCGCATCATACATTCCACGGTGACGGTGACGGTAGGTATTTCCATCCCGACCACGGCTGCTTATCAGTGATGACGACCTGTGAGGTCAAAAGTAAGTTGCTTGTGCCACGAGACTGTACACAGAGCGATACGGAGTCGCAGGGCACCATCAACACCGGATTGTACTTCTGAGATAACAGTGCAACCACTGATTGACGTACCATGCTAGTTAATACGTGTTAGATCAGCCAAATACAGACACGATAAGCCTCAACAAGTTGTAGAACAAATCATCAATGGGTATCTTATCTATCAACATTTCATCTTCCTCCCCTAGTCTTCATACTCTCCACATTATTGGCATGCGCAAGCAAATACTTGCAACACGTCAACGTATACTTGCACGCCTTAGTCCAGCTCTCTTCCTTATTCAGCGCCAACTTGATGCTCTGGTCGTGAATCCGGTCTTTGCGTATCTCATACGGCATCTTGACGCCCGGCCCGCCCATGCCGACGCTCAAACTGCTGCCGGCATGTATACCCTGGTTCTCCACAAACTCGCCAAGCTGTCGTAGACATTCCAGAAAGGCGACCATGGCGGTGTCGAACTTGCGATGCAGGAAGCCAAAGTTGATAGGGAAGTCGCCAGAGGAATACAGCTCCTAAGCGCTGGCGCGAAACAGATGGTGAGGCGGTGGTGGATGATTGGCGAGACTCGGCGACGGAGGTGCTGCCCTTGACTTCGAGTTTTGAGAATGGTGGATGTTGAGCCCATGGGGTGCAATTCGTAGCCTTGGAATTTGTAGCCCAGACGCTCGGCGAGTGTGGCGAGTAACAGACATGTTTGGCCCCAGGCGGCGTTGATTTCTGGCCAGTCTACGTAGGGTGTCGGTAAGCGGCCGAGTCGGAGGCCGTTGATGGTGGCGAAGTGGTTGTCGTGGGTGATGTTGAAGGTGTCGTTGTACACGCTTCTGCGTTGGAGTTGATTCAGGACTTGAGCGTCGTGTGCATGTCGTGTGGTGAGAGCATCGCGCTCATTCTGGAACTCTGTCAAGGTCGAGTTGAACGCATTCCTATCCTTCCAGAAACCATTCTCTTCTTGGTCGAGTTGGCGTGCTTCTGCTTCGAGAGCGGCAAGTTGGGCATCCAGCTCTGCTTTCTCGGACTCGAGCTTCTCGAGGTTCGATATGGCTGCTGCCTCGGTCTTCTTGGCAGTTTTAAGCGCGGTGTCGGCCGCTTTGACTTCTTCGGCGCTGGGCACGTCGGTGTTGGCGCGGCGGAGATAGTCTACGTAGGCATCGCGTTCTCGTGTCGCAACGCCGAGTCGCTGCTGCAGGCCGTCTACAAGCAGCTCTGTACACTCGATACATATCGGGTGGTCGATGTCTGAGCGTGATGACAAGATCTCGAACATGCGATTTGTGGTCTCTAAGCCATCTGCCATGCTGGTTCCCCCTACTGTGCCTGAACCTCCAGTGACGCTTGCTCTCCGCGTGGCCTCATTCGTGGGTCTCTCTCCAGCTTGCACTGGTCGCTCGGGACTACGCACTGGTGTTGGGGACGGTGGATCTAGCATAGACTCGGACATGTGCACATCAACGAAGGACATGGCTGGGTTCTGAGTCCCTGCGCCATGCTGGAATCTCGAAGTCGGTACATTGCGCTTGAAGGTAGGGTTCCTCGCGGATTGTATCGCAGTCTCGTAGGTCTGGTGTCTTGACGAGGGGTAGGTAGGGCGTGACTGGCGCGGAGGAGCGGACTTGGAGGCTTGCTGGCCGGGAACAGTTGAGTCTATGTTGTGGTCAGATACAGGAACATGATGATTCTTAGACAGGTAGACATACCAGTCAGCAGCTTGAAGGCAGCCGGATTGAGCTGGTCAATCGAGGCATCGATATCTATGGGCGTGCGGCATTTCTGGCAGTAGAGCCCATGCGACTTGCTATCGTTGGCCATATTCTGGTTGATGTCGAGTCCTCATGTTCCTTGGAGGTTCAGGGCCCTCCATGTTCAGACGGTGAAGATGAATGCGCGACATGACGGCCGATCATCTGCAGTGTGCACGGGCTCCCGTCGCGTGGTTTGCCGCTAGACGAGGGGAAGGCGCGACCGTGCCAGCCATCTTTCGCGCGCGTCCAAGCGCGTGCTCAAGACTTGCAAACAGAGCCACCCCTCATGCCCATCCGAGTCCCTCATTTCGCCCGTTTGACCGCGCCTCGACATCCAATTCACGATTCCGTGTGCGACCATGGAACCTCCCGCGAAGCGACTGCGCATCCTGCAGTCGGTCGACGTCGACGAAACGAATCCCGACTTCTATTGGCGCGAAGCAAAAGCAGCAACAAAAGTTCAAAGGCACAC
>NW_001884554.1:117448-337217 GCF_000146915.1 Parastagonospora nodorum SN15 | reverse complement strand
ACAAAAGTTCAAAGGCACACTGGAGTCGATATTCGCCAAATATGAGAACATGCACGAGTCAATGAGCGATGAAATCGACCTGCACCAGGGCAAAATGGTTGTGGACAGGGGGCATTTGCGACGGCTGGCGCGACAGGCGCATCGCGAGGAGACGATGCTTCTCAACAGCCTCGCTTTGGGCACTGGGTCCAGAAGCCCGAGGAAGAATCCGAGAAAGAGGGAAAAGAGGAAGACTCCGAGGATGAATTGGCGCCCACACAGCCCTGTCGTCTCAAGAAGTGCGCAGAAGGATAACAAGCGACGAAGGAGTACAGCTCTCGATGAGGCACATTCACTATCATCAAATACCGTTGAACCGCAGGCGCACACCAAGACATCTGCGTCGACCCCAATCGCACAGACCGGCGTACAACCTGCTCCCCAGACCCCAAACCCCATCACAAACCTCCTTCAGTTCGTTCAGTTTCCGCAAACCCCAGCTGGGCAACAGGCGCGATCGTCATTCTATACGACACTCACGCAAACAATCAACTACGCTGTACAGCAAACAGTAGCGCCATTATTCTCAGGCGCACTACCTAGTACGCCGAATGTGCAATTGCCTTTCCTGAATGCGCTGCCTCTACAGACAACTCCGATACCGAGCGCCGATCATGTGGCCCCTGCGAGAGATCCTAAATGGTTCTTTCCGCCATTGTCGAACGAGTTACCTATGGCTGACCTAGTCCAATCGAGTCCTATACCTGCACCTGCGACCTCTGCCACAGCACTGGAAGAATCTACACAAGAAGAGCCTTGTATACCCGAGTCAGATCCTCAGCTGGAACCGAGTACCGATGATGATATGCGAATGGAGACGATCTCAACTGCAGCTATGGTACAAGCCGAAGAAACTGCAGATATGGGATCGAAGAAAGCGGCTCGTCGGACGAGCCCTCGTGTAGAAATTCAGCGAAGGCCCGGACGACTTCCCAACAAGTATGTTTTCACCGAAGAAGACGATGTGTACCTCTACAAGAGAAAAGTACTTCACAACCGTACCTATACAGAGATTAGAGACAGTAAGGAGAAGTGGAAGAATTGGCCGCTTTGGACGTTCCAAAATCGCTGGCATAAACATCTCAAGGAGAGAAATCTTCATGCGAAGGGACATTCGGCCTTTGAAATCAAGCAAGACGACAAAACGAAGTACGACAACGAGACGATTGCAGTAACCCTGCACCATTTACCCACGCCCAGTTCTTCCGGACTTGAAGATGATAATACCCCTGTCTTGAACAGGGCGGAAGATAGCATTGCAGATGCTGTATCGTCTAGCGTCCCGTTCGACGATGACGAGCGCGAATTGCTGTCGCTAGCCGGCGCAGATTTGAGCGAAGAGCAGCTCCTACTCGAAACAGAAGAAGAGCCGTTCTTTCCAGACGCAGATGAAACTGTTCTGCCCTCCGTTGAGCAGGAGGAGTTCGTCGATGAAGATCTGCTCCAGCAAGGTTTACTCGAGGACTCGGCTTCTGAAGAGATCAAAGTAACGATGCCAAGCAAGATCAAGAGCGAGGTCCAACAATCACCACCCACGAGCACGCGGAGACGCACACGAGCTGCAATAGTACACCACACAGTCCCCGATACTGAAGCCGACAGTAGTTTCCAGAATGGCAACAACTCAGTCTCACAAGAGAACATCCTCTCTGTCTGCGACTTTTGCCACACGACTTTCAACACTTTCCGGGGCCTGCGTGTTCATCTGCGTGTTCATCTGCGTGTTCATCAAGCAAACTCACCCTCTACGCATGAAAAGGCCCGACCAAAGTCTCCATCCATCGATCTCGTTGGCGACGATGAACTCCAGGCAGACGTCCCCAGTACGCCAAAGATCAAGCGCGAATTCAGTACACCTCCGCCGACCAGTTTCCTCTTCAGCACACCGGCTGCACAGTCACAATCGCGGCCAGATGCAACATCCTCGGATGTCAAGTCGGCATCTGGACTAAGCCGGAGAGCATATCTCAAGCAAGTAAAACAGTCTTGGACCAAGAAGTCCTCGCCTGCGCCCAAGACCCTGAGCAAAAGAAAGAGCTTTCACACTCTACCAAGGAAGAAGGGATTGGGTTGAAGTTGCGGAGAGCGATGATGAGCTTGCATTTTAAGCATCAAGGGCTGATCTAGTATTTATTTATTGGCCCCTACCAGAACCTCCTGGCATGTAGTTTAAGCATCAATACCCTGTTTGCTCTATGTCTTCTGTTTTTTTGACTTCGGCATGAGTGAAGCAACACACCCAGACATGAAACACAGCATGCCAACTCTCGACTCTGCAAAACTAATGGGTATCATATTGACTCCTACACATCGCTAAATAAACAAATATCAAGTCTAATCGCAACAAAACCAAAACATAATCAATCATTTTTCTTCCCCTCTTTATCCTTATCACCCCCAACATGCTCCTGGATAAACCCTTCCACCCACTCCTCCACGTTCTCCGCCTTGTGCGTCAACCACTCCCACCACTTCTCCCCACTTGTCGCCGCCGGCGCCGCACTACTCGTCTTACTCGGCGGCGTCGGGCGCACGGGCGTGTCATCATCCGACAGCGATGGCTGCGTGTCTTCCAGCCCGGACGCTGACGCGGCTATACTCGAGACCGAACCCAGAGACGCGGGCATGCTAGCGAGTTGGGGCGTAGCGAACGGCTGCGTTGGGAGGGAATGCGTGGGCGGATCGTCGGGTGTTTCATCGGGGGCCGAAGAATCATTATGGTGGCCTGAAGGGGTGAGTGGGAGGCGTAAAGTGCCGTTATTAGGCGCCGGGGCGAGGTTGAGCGAGTCGCAGATGATGTTGTAGAGTTCAATGTTTTCTGCCATGTATTGTGTAGCCCATCTCCCACTCGTATGGCCTGTCATCGATGACTTACGAAACGGCTCCATGCGACTCCCCGGCGCATGCGGGAACGCTGGCCCCCGCGCAACGAAAATGGCGCGCATGAGTGGGTGTTCGTGATCGTAGCCGTGGAGACCGCGCGGATGGTAGACTTCGCCTTTTTTCTTGCCGACTTCGATGTTGAACTCGTCCTTGGTGACAATCGCCCAGCCCGCCTTGGGCACGATCCAGAGCGGGGCGATGCGCTCATTTTTGGAGAAGTGGTAGCGCTCTGGCATGTTTTCGTCACGGAGGTAGACTTCCACATTGGGGTTGTCTTTGGTGCGCTCTTTGATCTGGTCGTAGAGGCGTTGGAGATCGGATGGATTCTTTGGACGGAGGCCATAGAGCGGCCAGCCGTCAATGTGGGCGAGCTCAGCGGGGTCGACGATGTCTTCGAGTTGGATGAGGCGGGATACATCAGTAGTAGCCATGCCGTGGTCGGAAACTACCACGACGTTCACGATGTTGGTGAGGTTTCGCTCGTGCAGACCCTTCAAAATGTCTCCAAGCATGGCGTCTGCGTTCGCGATAGTCTTCTTGATCTCCGTGCTGTTTGGTCCAAATCTATGTCCATCACCGTCGACATCCGGGACGTAAGCAGCAATGAGTTGAGGTCGTGGTGTTGTCGCTTCTGCGCCAATATCCTTTGGTCCAGGCAGGTCCAGCAAGTCCAAGATGCGATTCGTCTTCATTGGAAGAACCTCGGAGCCATTGTACTTGTCCACATATGCAATCATTTGGTCCTGAATATGTGCCTCTGAGCCTGGCCACATATGCACTGCTGCCCTGACTTTCTGCTTCTCCGCTGTCACCCAGATTGGTTCTCCGCCCCACCAGTGTGGTTGCAAACTCCTCTCAGGGTCTGTGTAGTAGAACTCTTTCTCAAGCGTTGGGTCCCAAAATGTGTTACTAACGATGCCATGCGCTTCTGGGTACATCCCAGTTGCCATTGTGTAGTGATTCGGAAACGTGACGCTTGGGAAGCTCGGGAGCATGTATTTCGGAGAGATGCCTTCTTGTATGAACTGGTTCAAGGTCGGCGTGAGGTTGCGGTATAGGAAGTCTGCGCGGAAGCCGTCGAGGGAGATGAGGATAGTGGTGGGCGCAAAGAGTGAGGTCCCATTAGACACCAGGGCCGCTGCGTCTTTGACATCTTTCGGTGTCGAAAGGCGGTAGGTAGCAGCAAGAAGAACAACGAAGAGAACTACAATTGATGCGTATATGATTATGCGACGCCAAAGACGAGCTTTCTTTGCCTGAAGGAAGGGTCAGCGCCTGGCTGACTCAAGTGATTGGGGGACATACCTTTCTCTGCGCCCTTGATGCGACCAAACGCTGCTCGTCGCTCTCTGAGCTTCTCCTGGACCTCAGACTCGTACTCGAATTGTGTCCAATGCCCTCTTCCATCTCATACATGAGCGCGCTCGTCTCCTCGCTCTGCCCTCTCTTTCGCTCTTTCATCTCCGCCTTGCGCGATAACTTTCCGATCTTGACACCCTTCTTGCCGAAGATCCCCTGTTCCTGCGTCAACAACCTGTCCCGTTCATCTTCCGAATCCAAAATGTCGTGGTCGCCTTCCATCAGCTCCCCCGAGGGCCGGCCATCGTAGCCCTCGTCGTCGGACTCGGGGTCGTAAAGCGTGCGTTCGTCGGCGCTGGCATCGGAGCTTGCTGCCCTGCGCGATTCGTCCTGCGATCGGGACGACATGGTGTGGGTTTAAAAATGCCTAGAATGGCATTGCAAGGTAAAAAGAGTGTCGCGCGCGGTCGGGCCGCCGCCGTGTTCATTGATGTATCTGAGGTGAGCGATAGCCTCGCCCCTTGGCGCGAGCGTTTCATCCTACACGTAGCATCGCGCCTCAACACATTCCGGTGAAGTTACAACATTCACATGCCCTGGAATGACTCCTACAATAAAACGAAGTGACTTTTGAATATTGCTAGAGTTGTGGCTTGTATGCTTCGTAACCACCAATTCACATGTCAAGTGTCGAGACGAGCATACTCAGGGCTAGTAAACCATCACAGTGTTCAGGAAATAGTTCTTCAAACTTGCTCGCATGATGTCGCGTTATGCTGGTAGCTTTGGTACATACTCGTATATTCTTGCCTCTATGAACATGCAATGCTTTCAGTAAGCCAGGGGACCATGCTCCCAGAACATCATTGCTGCCGGTTCATGCATTCGATGCTCATCCGTCCTACGCCAAAAAAGTCGTAATCATAACAAGCTGGGTATCTCAAAGGGCACCCGCCACTTTTATCTCCCAACGCTTACTCCTCATCCTCCTCATTAGGGGCTTGCATATCTTCAACGTCTTCCTCCTCGAATGTGTGGAGAGGGACCTGGTACAGACGAAGCAAAGACTTGTTAGGGTCCTTGACAAGCACGTACTTGCCCTCATCCATACGAAGGACCATATCGACGATAGTACGAACAATACCCCAACCGTTGTTGAGGTTGAGCGCCATCTGGGAAGCGAAGTCGCGGGGCTTGTTGGTGAGCACACCGAGAATGACGTGGTCGTTGTTGTTCTTGGGGTTTGTACGCGAGACAAAACTGCAATAACGTTAGAATTGTTCTGACAAAACAGACGTAGAATACATACCCAAGCTTCATAGTGTCAGCCTTTGCAAGGATACTCTGCACAGCCCATCGAGCGAGCTTGCAAGAGTTGTTCTTCATCTCTGTCGCCAAAACAGCACCCCTTTGGCTGGCCAACTTGGACCTCCAGTCAAGGGCGCCACCTGAGCCTTGCGCCTTGTTGTCGAACTCGTTCAATGCCTTGATGGTCAAGTATTGGTCCTCACCGTTGATGTTGTTCTTGACAACAGCATCAAGTTCTGTTCGGACAATGAGGTGAAGAGGCTCGTCATCCTTCTCCAGGGAGAGATCGAAACGGCGGTACCTGTAGGCCTTGGACGCGGGTGGGTCGGTCTCAACCTCTTCGTTGTAGAAGGGATGCTCGTGGGTCATGTTGACCTTGTTGGTGTCTGACTCGGAAACAACCTGGAGGGGGAAGACGTTGTTGATGTGGGTGGCCTCGAGCATGAGGGCTCCTGGGCTGTTGATCGAGTCCTTGTTTCCTTCCGAGATCTCGAGGGGCGCATCGGCGGCGTTCTCGTTGACAGTCACCATGTCGAGGTTTGAGCCATCGCGCTTGTCGATGAAGACCTTGTTGCCCTTTCTTGAGAAGACCAAATCCCATGAGTAGACGGACTTGGTGGCACACATCAACATCGACAAGACATTGTCTGTAGCAAAGACAGTAGCCTCGTCCTTGTCAGAAAGCTCCTGCAGAATTGGGTCGCTGGATGTGGTGACGTTGTAGGCGGCGCGCTCGAGGACGTTGAGTCTTCGCTCGGAGGTCTTCGCGCCCGGCTGCTTGTCGTAGCTGCGGTCGTAGTAGTAGAGGAAACCGTAGTTCTCAAGATCCTCGCCATCTCCGGTGTCGAGGTTCAGCTTGCCCAGGCGTGAGAAGTCAATCTCCTCCATAACAGTCCACTCAGGCTTGACCTGAACCGACGCATCACGGTTGCGCTGGGGCTTGTCGTCTCTCCAGCCAAAACGGCGTCCTCCTCGGCCTCCACCGCGTCCGCCACGGCTGTCGTATTGCTGTCCTCCACGGCCCCCGACGCGCTGGAAGGTTCCTCGTCCTCCACGCTGTGCCTGTCCGCCCCGCTGTCCGCGTCCACGTCCGAAGACAGTGCCGCCTCCTCTTCCGAATCCGCGAGTGCGGGTGGATGTGCGGGTGTTGTCAACCACGGAGAAGGTAGCCTCCTCTTCGGCGGCCTGGATAGCGAAGGGGTTCGTCTGCTGGTTCGCGCCGTATACTTGCTGGTCTGCGGGGTAGTAGTCAGATTTATGCCATCTCTCATATACCTAGACCTAGTGGGACTATACACACCTCTGTAGTTTCGGTTTCCGTACTGCTGGCGTCCTCCTCGCTCACGGTCCTTGCCTTCTGTCCAGTCGGCCATGCGACCTAGCTTGTCGCCCTTTGAGTATGGCGCGAATGGGACGCCATCCAGCATCGTCTCATCGGAGACAGCAGGGCCCCAGCTCTCCGTGGCTGGCAGCGCGGACACAAGGTCAAGTAGGGATGCGGGTGCCATGATTGCTGCTCGTTGTGGCGTTGGTGTTGACTGACTCCCGTCGCCGCACAATACTCACAAATTGCGGAAGTGGAAGGTGGGCTGCCAAGATATCGCGGGAACAATCATTGGCCGACTTCCGCGGTCGGCTCCACCACTCCTTTCACTCACCTTCAGTCAACAGTCAACGCATTTACCTCGAGTTGTTTTCAGGATCATCTTATCGTTGCATGATGGCCGCATACCAGCATCAACTATACTTACGGCTCGGCATCAACCATGATAGATGAAATCTTGGTTCACATATCAACTCCCGCCACGAGACAGAATGATGATCTCTACCGCTCTCTGGCCGACACTTACCTCAATTTTGAGCCTCACAAACAACGTGTAGATGTTGCAGATAAAGCACTTGCTGGATCATACATCCCATCAGCATTTCTCTCAAAGAGTAACATAGAGCTTGCAGGGAGCTCACTCTTGTCAACCAGCAGAGAATCCTATGGCAGCTTTCCGTCTCATGTTTCTTCTGGATATCATGCAGAGAGACCCAAAAATGTCGAGATCCAGTCTGCCGAGGTCGAATCCATCCCACCAAGTAGTCGACTAGCTCGTCTTGATCGAATACACAGGTTGTGGAAGGAGAAGACAACGCCTCGATCGAGTTTTGTCAATAGAGAGGGACTTTCCAGCCGAACTAGTCGTATTTCTCAAGCCTCTGGTACTGGTTTTATAGAAGATACCCAACTCGGGGCTGAGGCGTTGCAGAGCCAACTCCCAGACAGCTACTCCACGACCGATGAGGATACCTCTGAGGATGAAGCAGAGCCGAAGATTCTACCCCAACTGGTATCCTCAGCTATCGCCAGTGATAGCAGAATGACCACCGCAAATTCCATGATCGAGGTGGCCGAAGCCGTCCGACCAACGTCCAAGCCAGCCTTGAGCAGTATCAGTGCCAATGAACGAACAAAACCACAGCTATCGAACATTTCAAAGTCTTCATCCTCATCAAATCTACAACCGAGCAAAAAGCGCAAGCTTAGCGAGCCACCATCAGAAACTTTCGATTTCAGTGAACTGCCCACAGATGCCTTCCCACCAGCCCCCAGCATCTCCACCGAACGTCCGGCCAGACTACCCTCACAGGTCACCAAGCATCTCGCCGCTCTCAAAACTCAAAACCCAAAGCGCTTCAAGCTTACCAAACGGCGTGGAAGTACGCCGAGACACGACGATCGTGGACACTGGTCTGTCGACACCTCGACCTGGCCAGTCAGCATCCAGAAAGAGTTTTGGGATTCGCTGTATGATTACGTCTGCAAGGGGAGACTTGGATGGGGCGTCACTTTGTATCGCGACGCGGCGGCTTCGAGCGCTTTGGGCCATGTGCGCTTGTATTGCTGGGCGGAGATTGTGGAGCACACGTGGTTGATGATGTGGATCTGTTCGAAGGGGGAGATTGTCAAGTCTGGGTCGAATTGGATAGATGCTGATGGGAATGTCATGTTTGAAGTTGCCGAAAAGTAGATGAAAACATCTCACTTGATCGGAAAAATTGGAGGTCAAGATACCAAAACGTACGTTCTACGAAACCTAAATCCCACCAATACTTTTTCAATCCCTCATTGCAAAAACACCCTTGAACTCATATCGCTGCAATCGTTCCGTGAGATGTGAATGTAAAATCCCTATAAACATGAATACAGAAGCCCTTTCAATATTCTCCGTCGTCATATCGTCAACTTGTTCCTTTTCTTCTTGAGTGGGTACATCTTTCCCCCGCGCCACGGCAATTTTCTCCTACTTCCGGTAGGTCTTCTCGGTCGTCAAGGCTATGAGAGCTTTACAAAGGACGTCCACCGACGAAGTCGCTCCACGACCTGACCTCGCTTGGGATGCCCTCCTTCTTGGGCAGCTTCTCGCTCATACATTGCGCGAAGAGGACGGCGGTCTACACAACATTAGCACGGGTAAATCACATCGAGACGTTATTGAAGCTCACCTTAGGCTCCATGAACAGCGGCACGCCAAAGTCGACCGCGTTCCTCCTCATAACGTAGTCCTCGTCAAGCAGACCGTTGGCCCTGAACTTGGCAAGGTTGAAGCAGCCACGGATGTCGTACTTCTCGAACACCTCACGCAGCTTCCTCTTGTCGTCCTTGGGGAACTCGATAACTTCAACACTCACACCCTCCGCATTCTTCTCGAGCAGCGCCTTGACATTCTTGTTGGCTGCGAGGAACTTGTAACCGAGCGGGTTGACGTATTTGGCGATCTGGATGAGGGAATTGGCGTGTAGTGCATTGTCCGTAACGTCACCGCCGAAGAGGAGACCCTCTCCTGGCTGAGGAAGGCGGAAGTTCATTTGCGATTGAGCAGATGCCCAGTATGCCTCTACGAGATCCTTACCGAAGCAAGCCATCTCTCCAGTGGAAGACATCTCGACACCGAGGTAAGGATCGGCACCAGCCAACCTAGTCCAGGAGAATTGTGGAACCTTGGTGGCGAGGTAGTTCCTCTCGACAGCCATGAGGTCAGTGGGCTCAGGGACCTCACGGCCAACAAGAGCCTTGGTGGCAACGTCAATGAAGTTGGTACCGAGAACCTTGCTAACGAACGGGAACGAACGGGAGGCGCGGAGGTTGCACTCGATAACCTTGAGGTTGGGCTCAGAACCCTCAACCTCCTCCTTGATGATCTGCATGTTAAAGGGACCGGTGATGTTCCATGCTTTGGCGACCTTGTCGGCGATCTCCTTGACGCGCCCCTGGATGCGCTTGTCGAGGTTGACAGGGGGAAGGACAAGAGTGGCATCACCAGAGTGGACACCAGCATTCTCAATGTGCTCACTGACGGCGTGCACAAGAACCTTTCCGTCTGAGGCCACGGCGTCGCAGTCTATCTCTTGGGCGCCATCAATGTACTGGGTGATGACAACGGGATGGTCTGGCGAGACTGAAGAAGCAGCAAGCAGCTTTTCCTGGAGCTCATCCTCGCTTCGGATAACGGTCATGGCGGCTCCGGAAAGAACGTACGATGGGCGGACAAGTACGGGGTATCCGACGGACTCTGCGAACTTCTTCGCATCTTCGTACGAGGTAAGCTCCTTCCATGCTGGCTGGTCTACACCAATGGAGTCAAGGATGGACGAGAACTTGTGGCGGTCCTCGGCCTTAGTCGATGTCTTCTGGGTCGGTGCCCAATACCTTTGCCTTTCCGCTATTCTGCAGCTTGAGGGCAATGTTTTGAGGCAGTTGACCACCAACAGAGACTACAACACCGCTGGCGGTCTCTAGCTCGTAGATATCCATGACACGCTCGTAGCTTAGCTCTTCGAAGTAGAGCTTGTCGGCGACGTCGAAATCTGTCAAATGTTAGCACAAACTCTTTGAGCAGCTCCTGGAGATATACACACCTGTGGAATACGTCTCCGGGGTTCGTTTGGCTTGTTAGCATACGTTATACATGAACAATGGGCTAGGAGAATACATGGGGGTAAGGAGGAGGTGATGAAGAGGGGCGAAAGTCGTGAAGACCTCCAGGAAGGACGATTGGGTGGGTACTGCACATACATACTGTTCACAATGAGTTAGCAGGTTGTAGCAGATAGTTAGAGAAAGCGTAAAATGAGAAGCGAAAGTCCGGGAAGTCCTTATGTAATAGATGTGCCTGGAACGATTCGAGGGTTCACACGGCTTGGTGACATCATGGCTGATACATGTGCTTGGAGCTATTCAAAGGCACAATGCAACCTGGCAAACTGATGGCTGATATGGAGTATTGGATGTATCCGAGGACTTAACGCGACTTGGTGACATGCTGGCTGATAAGGGAACCTGGGTGTATACGAGGGTCCAGAAGGGTGTTCCACAACGTGAAGGACCTCAATTTCGAGTGACTGAGCGAGAAACAGACGTCATCATGTCGGTAGCTGATGGTGTTGTCCGAAGATGTACAGCGTCCAGACAAGTAGTGGTACAGTCATTTTGAGGGAGGCGTGCCAAGGTCTGGGTTGTAAGGCGCAGCAGCCGGTTTTCGATTAAGGCTGGTCGTGAAGCAGCAAACGTGAAAGGCGGTCAGGCCGCTTCCAGACGAGAGCAAATCCAGTCCAATCGGGTCCAGGCAGAGGAAATGTCCGGTACGGATGACAAAAGAGAAAATGGGGGAAGTGGACTTACGTTGATCATAACGGTCTTCTTGCCGAGCTTGTTGAGAGACATGGTAGCGTTCACAGCACACCAATCGAACTCGACAGAGCTACCGATACGGTAGACACCGCTGCCGAGCACAATTACACCGTGGTCGTCAAACGTGACATCGTGGGACGATGCGTTGTATGTGGTCTATAGCTCAGAGTCAGCGAGTGCTTGCAACATCTCGGGAACAGACTATAAAGCAAGACCGAAGTGTACGTACGTAGAGGTAGTTAGTGCTGTGAGCATAGTCAGTAGGGGTTTCATACATGTCATACGAATCAGTTGCTTACTCAGCGGGGAATTCTGCAGCCAGAGTATCGATCTTCTTAACCCAAGGCCTGATGCCAAAGCTCTTCCTGCGGGCGCGAACCTCATCTTCACTGCTGTTAACAGCCTTGGCGATCTGTTTGTCAGAAAAACCAAGCTTCTTGGCCTTGAGGATGATCTCCTTCTTCAGGCCAAAGAGGCTGCCAATCTCCTCCAACTCATGTGTGCAGTCGACAATGTTCTGGAGCTTGTGCAAGAACCACTTGTCAATCTTGGTAAGGTCGTGGATCTGATCGACGGTGTAGCCCTCGTGGTACATAGCCTGGCCCACGGCGAGCCATCGGCGGTCGGTGGGGTTCTTGAGCTCCTCGTCGAGGCTCTCTCCATACTTCTCGGCCTGGAAACCAAGGAACTTGGGGTCGACCTGTCGGCAAGCCTTCTGGAAGGACTCTTCAAAGGTACGACCGATGGCCATGACCTCACCGACTGACTTCATGGAACTGCCAATGTCACGCTTGACGTTCTGGAACTTTGCGAGATCCCATCGAGGCATCTTTGTGACAACGTAATCCAGAGAAGGCTCGAAGTTTGCGGTCGTGGTCTTTGTGACGGCGTTTGGTAGCTCAGGAAGAGTGTGTCCGAGACCGATCTTGGCCGCAGTGTATGCTAGTGGGTATCCGGTCGCCTTTGAGGCCAGAGCAGAGGAACGAGACAGACGAGCGTTGACTTCGATGACCCTGTAGTCAAGACCATCGGGCTGGAGAGCGTACTGAACGTTGCACTCGCCAACAACTCCCAAGTGGCGTACGATCTTGATCGCGGCAGATCGAAGCATGTGGTACTCCTCGTCGCTGAACGTCTGACTAGGCGAGACGACGATACTGTCACCAGTGTGAACACCAAGCGGGTCAAAGTTCTCCATGTTGCAGACCGTGATGCAGTTGTCGCTAGCATCGCGCACAACCTCGTACTCGGCCTCTTTCCATCCCTTCAATGACTTCTCCACCAAAATCTGAGGGGACAGGGTGAGCGATCGTGCGGACAAGTCCCTCAGCTCATCTGCGTTGTTGGCAAAACCTGAACCAAGACCACCGAGCGCATACGCAGCGCGGACGATGATGGGGTATCCGACCTTCTCCGCAGCGTCCAGTGCCTCATCGATGGAAGAGACAGCGATCGATTTCGCGATCGGGATGTCGATTTCGTCGAGGGCTCGTGCGAACAGGTCACGATCTTCACTTGTTTCCAGAGTCTTGACGCTGGTTCCGAGCACTTTGACGCCGTACTTCTCAAAAAGGCCCTTCTTGTTCATCTGCACGCCCAAATTGAGCGCAGTCTGGCCACCGAAGCTAAGAAAGATGCCGTCTGGCTTCTCCTTCTGGATCACATATTCGGCGTATTCGGGAGTCACAGGCAGGTAGTAGATTTCATCGGCGAGCACGTGCGAGGTCTGGATGGTTGCAATATTGGGGTTCAGGAGGACCGACTTGACGCCAGCTTCTTTCAAAGCTTTGAGCGCTTGTGACCCTGGAAGAGGGTTAGCATGGTGGCTTTGGGATTTTGTGCGTCTGAGATATCATACCAGAATAGTCGAACTCTCCAGCTTGACCAATGCTGAGACCACCACTGCCGATGACCAGGACCTTCTTCACGTCGACCAGGTTTTGCGCACCAGCGATCGCGCCGCTGTTGAGATATGCTTGCGCATTAGGTGCTTGTTGTGTCTGGTTCCATGTTGTAGAAACCTTTGAGAAAGCACGCAGCTGTTGTCGGAAAGCTGCAGGTGAGTCACGCGTCGCGCGAAAGGACGTTAATGACCTTGCAGTGCGAGATGTGAAGGTTCGGCACGATGCAGAAGGTGCAACGGAGCGGTATTGGCTGGTGAGAGCAGGTGCGCGACGTGCCAATCGCGAGCAAAGGGCCATGTTTGCGGGCGGTCACGCAGCTGTGGGCAAGCTTGAAGCTCGACAATGTCGGGGAGGATTACGATTAACAAGGGATGGTGCGCGAAAGAAGAGTCGTCCGAAGCTTATAAGAGGAATTGAGGGCTGCCAGAGCTCAGGCTCACCCAGCGCAATGGACCAGTGACTCTTTTGCAGAAATTATGAACAAATTCGCGGGGACGACGTAGAGCTCCGCCAAAATTTACATGAGTCGCCGGCGCACCAATGACTAGCTCTCCGATACCGTCCAAGATAACGGATAAGCTCCTAGGCGGTCAAACACGCACAGATCGACTGTACCAAAATCATGTGGGAGTACATTTCGTGGTCACAGCATGTTCAGAGAATACATTGAGGCCATATACTCTAATCTCAACCAACTCCAGTTCAGTAGCATTCACTGTGTCTACAATTCATGCCAGGCAAGGCCAAACCAACAGGGCCGATTGCGGAGGGTAAGAAGGCCCAAGCCGGGCAGAAGTGAAAGAATTTTTGGGTTGGTCTTGAAGCTCCGCTTCGTCATTGTCAGGGGTCTGCGGGTGTGGAGAGCATAGATCTACACGTCTCCAAACTATCATGGCCAACTTGGCGCTAATACTATTGACTCAACCCAGCTTCACTTGGCGCAAGGAGTAGCACTGGAGACTCCCTGGTCTTCCAAAGGTACAGTCATACTCAAACTTTTCCCCATAGGGTCTGATGTTCATCATGTCTTTTTCAATTTGTCTGCTGCCGCGTGTCGTGCCTTGTACTCACGCGGACTTTCTGGTGCCTTTGTACTTGCTCCACCCAACTTCTGCAGCAGCGTGGGTTTTGCCCACATGCCAACTTTCTGCGCTTTAGCCTTCTCTTCAGCTGCGCGGTATTTGGCTTCAGATGTACCGAATTCCGCGCCGCTTTTAGCTTCATATATGGTAGCCAGCCCTGCCTTCAGCATCTCCAACCCCACATCTTTTCTGAACAGCCATCTCCGTACGTAGACCTGCGCCACGATTCTGTCGTACTGGTCGCGTCTGTAGATGTATGCGCGGACTCGGCGGTTGTGTATCAAATTGATAAGCCATTCTTGCGCCTCTTTGGCATATGGCTGCTCTTCTCGTCCCCAGTGTGCAAGCTCCGGCGCATCCACACCGGCAAGTCGGATGTGAAGCTGGAAGTTGTTAGCAACCAGAGAAGGGGAATCGGAGACTATGCTCAAAAGTCCCAAATGACATGGCAGACCTACAGTCTGATTGCTTAAACCCTCTCTCTTCGTAGGCACCATCTTCCATGGGAGCCAACCCCAGCCCGCTATCCTACCACCCGGCGTATGGTATAGTCGGAAGTTGTCCGCATCGCCAACAGTTGTGACTTTTCCAAAAATTCCTTTGCGCCGGAAATAGTGTGGCTTAACATGATTGACAGTCGGTATTCGTCGCAGGAATGTTTTGTACAATCGAAGTGCAGTAACCGTCGTGATTGTGAAAGCGAAAGTTGGTATCAATGTGCGCGGGTTGGTGAGCGATTGGCCCCAGCTGTCCGCTCTCAGTGAGTCAGCCCATGTTTCGCCGACCTGTTTCTTCTTCTTCTCGTCGTCGCCCGAGCCAAACCATCGCATCGTTCGTTTGGCGGTAGGTTGTAGAAGAGAGGTTGCGGGGACGGTTCTCAAGGTTGTGGCAGAATTCCGCCTGTCCAGGTGAGCTCACACACCGCTCTCACATGACTCGTGATCTTTACTCTAGCTGCACTCGAGGCAACCAATGATATGATTACAGACACTGCATTTGTTTTTCTGAGCCTCGGCAACCTCATGGCTCGAGCGGTACCTAGCCACAGAATTGCCAGACTTGTGTGCCAGACTTGCTGGCCGCAAGGCTGAATTGGACATGAAACCGAGAACCGGGGGTCAAGTAATCGACCATGTAGGTCGTCAGTAGCGGAAAGAGCCTTGAAGCCTCGATAGACGACCTAATAGTATAACATTCGATATACAGCATTTACATGTTCATGGCCGTGGAGCCTCCTGACGTGCCGAGACTACTTTCCAGACTTTCCCGTCCCTATCACTTGTTGTACATGCGAAACAGAGGTAAGGATAATTACAACATTGTCTGCCGGACTCCTTAGATCCCAACAGAAATCTTGTTCTTACTCCACAACCTGATATCTACCAGACAAGTGCTTTGCAGCCACTTCCCGTGTCATTATGTGATAATCGACCAGGACAGGCCGTGATGCATGCCAGACGGCTAAGAACCAAATAAATACGTGTGTGAATATCGTCTCCCCTGTAAGATGATCCATCATTTGAAGACATTTGACCACTTTGTTCCAGCTGCTCATGAGAACCCAGTATGCGGCGTGGTCGAACAACAACGGAATGACGGAGAGGTAATGACCTGTATCTTGTGCCGGAGGAGATCGCTCGGTAAGCATGTAATAATCTCAAACGAACTGAAATCATCTGTGATACATGTCAGCCGTGCAATATCTCAATAGGGGGATTACCGTACGTATAATGAATGAGATCAAGAACTATTCACATCAGACCTTTCTTGTCTGTTCCTGTCACGAGCTTGTTTCTTGCACTCTGCAATGCTCTAGGAATACTTGGCCTCACGATGAAGTTGAATTGCATTATTACCTACCTTGCTGTCGCGCCATCGAGTCTCGACAGTACCGGCAAAGTTGCAGAATGGCAAACATCTCGCGATGCTGACTGCTCCTTGTTTTGCCGATGCAGCTCGAGCCTGAACGATTGCAATGACGATAATTGACAACATATTCGGTATCGGTGGGAGGCGTCGCTGGGCGGTCAGACATTGAGGACAAGTCTTCACCTGCCAACACTCAGATCATCCGGAACAGTGTATGGACGGGTACGGTGTGCATCGCAAGTATAGCCTGCGAAGCGCAAGCCTCGTGTCTGATCGGGAGCGTGTCGACAGTGCCCAGGTGAGGAAGAGGGCCGCCCAGGTGAGGGTCGAAGCGGTACTGGGGCGCAGGGTTCCAAGGTCCACGGGTTGGCGCGCGGAGCTAGAAATGGCTAAGCTTTCATGCCTCGACACTCGAACTTCAATCGGTTGCATCTATTCGCTCACCCACCTCCGTTATCTTCACATGAACCAACGGCTTCAAGCTTGCAGATTCCGAAATTATTCTTTTTGCTTAAATCAAACTCATGTCTAGGCGAACGGTTTTCTGTGACCTGTAGCCCTTTCCCCGGCCATATCAGATGCGACTCCGTTCGCTACACGAGCACAATGTTCTCCACCTTCGCATCTACAGCCGACCCCAGCGCACTCGATGACGGCTCGTATTTATTCGATCAGTCGAATAACGATCTTCTGTCGCTGCCGTTGTCCAATGATAGCATACATTTGAAGGGTGGCATTGCTCCCATGTCGGGGCTTAGTAACCTGGAATACGGCAGAGAATCGACTTCATCGTCCGTGCACTATGGCGATTCTCACGATACATCTGAGCCCAGTAATGGTCATCTGAGTAGCCGAGAGGACGGAGAAGGCTCGACCCCAGGTGCTTTCGTCAATGGGTATGGCTCTAATTACACTCCCTCACCACTACAACATCCATTCACTCCGTCATCAACCACGGGAAGTGGCGCGATCAAAGCACAAACCAAAAAAAGCGCAAACATGAACGGTCACCGTCTGCATCAAGTTACAAGCGAGCTTGTCGGTTCCCATGAACAAAAATATTCTGGTCTGAAACAACTGCAAACCAACCACGCGTTCATGGCTGGGACGCCGCAGAGCTTGAGCGGCGAATGGCAATCTTCCTCGACCCCAGAGGCCCCTCAGTCTCAGCAGAAACCTATCAAACATCGCAGGGTAAACTCGAACTCACTCAAGGGCAAGGGCGTGGAGCCAAAAGCGAGCTCAAGCATACCGGCAGACATGTCGTGGCCAGAATTTGGGCGCCAATGCATCCTAGCTGCAGAAAACAGCCGCCTCAACCCGTTTGCATTGCATCCAGCAGAATATAAACTTCTACGGCACCATCTGAATTACGCACAGGTGACGATCTATCTCAACATCCGAAACGGCATTCTAAGATTATGGCATCGAAATCCTCTGGTGTATGTCTCGCCCACAGAAGCTGCAGGGTGCGCGCGGGACAAACGGTTCTTTGGTCTCGCGAATGTGGCATACCTATGGTTGATGAGGAACGGATACATCAACTTTGGGTGTGTCGAAGTACCTGATACGAGCGCCTCCGCACCACGTACAAAATCGAAAAGCACACGGCGTACGATCATCGTGGTAGGCGCAGGCATGTCTGGCCTGGGCTGTGCCCGCCAACTGGAGGCTATATTCGCACAGTTAGGTGATGATCTCGCAATCAATGGTGGCGAGCGTCCACCAAAGATCATCATCCTGGAAGCTCGTCC
This sequence comes from Parastagonospora nodorum SN15, assembly GCF_000146915.1. Taxonomy (NCBI): domain Eukaryota; kingdom Fungi; phylum Ascomycota; class Dothideomycetes; order Pleosporales; family Phaeosphaeriaceae; genus Parastagonospora; species Parastagonospora nodorum. The sequence goes on along the minus strand of NW_001884554.1, from coordinate 319,402 downwards.
ACGAATCGGCGGTCGTGTCTACTCGCATCCATTTCTCAACCAGTCAGGGTCTACTTTACCGCCTGGCCATCGCTGTACAGCTGAGATGGGTGCCCAAATCGTTACTGGCTTTGAACACGGTAATCCCCTGAATGCAATCATACGAGGCCAATTAGGCATACCGTATCATGGCTTACGCGATAACACAATATTGTACGATCATGACGGCACAGTCGTGGAACAAACGCAAGATGCATTAGTCGAGAAGCTGTACAACGATGTCTTGGAGCGCGCGAGCATATATCGCAATAAGCCTGCGACCCAAAGAACTGTCGAGGGAGATCGAAATCTCATTTTATTCGGTCGCGAACCTACAGACAACGGGGGACCGTCTATCGCCGAGCTCGAACAATCGAATACCCCACTAGCGGCCAACGACAAAAGCACGGCTTCTACAACAGAAGAGAAGCCCACGTCGGGTGTGGAGAAGCTAGCAGGAAGGGCTTACCAATTGAGCACAGGCTTCAATGCGGGCATAACAGCAGCAGAGGCGGTACAGAGCTTGGGATGGTCACTGAAGCCTGGTGTATCGAAGGCCCAGTCAGTAAATCTCGACGCGATCGCGCATGACTCTGAATATCCAACACTGGGGAAGACCATGGACGAAGGTTTGAAGCAATACCAAAACCTCGTCGATATGAAGCCCCGAGACATGCGCCTCCTGAATTGGCATCACGCCAACCTCGAATACGCAAATGCTGCAAGTGTAAATCAGCTCAGCCTCAGTGGTTGGGACCAAGATATGGGCAACGAATTCGAAGGACAACACACCGAAGTCATTGGTGGCTACCAACAGGTCCCCCGCGGGTTGTGGCAGGCTCCCAGTCAGCTCGATGTTCGATTTAAGACGCCGATCAAATCTATAAAATACAATACCGAAGAACAGCAACTCGGAAAGGCAGTACGAATCGAGTGCAGCAATGGTGAGGTTTTCGAAGCAGACAAAGTTGTCATCACAACTCCGCTCGGTGTGCTGAAGTCCGGGTCCGTCACGTTCCAACCACCACTTCCAGATTGGAAGCAGGGTGTGATCGAACGTATGGGATTCGGCCTCCTGAACAAGGTCAGTTCCAACTGGCCAATAGACAGGATGATCGCTCACATGCAATAGATTATACTTGTTTACGAGAAAGCATTCTGGGAAGCGGATCGAGACATGTTCGGCTTGCTCAACGACGCCGAAATCGAGGCTAGTCTGCGACCAGAAGACTATACCAAGAAGCGAGGGCGGTTCTATCTGTTCTGGAACTGTCTAAAGACAAGTGGCAAGCCCGTGCTGGTAGCTCTCATGGCAGGCGAGTCTGCACATCACGCGGAAACGAGCTCGAACGACCAGCTTGTAAAAGAAGTCACCGACCGCCTCGATTCAATGTTCGCACCCAACACAGTGCCCCTGCCGACAGAAGCCATTGTCACACGTTGGAAGAAGGACCCATATGCCTGCGGAAGTTACTCGTACGTCGGGCCGAAAACACAAGCTGGTGATTACGATGTCATGGCACGACCACATGGCCCACTGCACTTTGCTGGAGAAGCAACTTGTGGTACGCACCCCGCGACTGTGCACGGTGCATACTTGTCCGGCTTGCGTGCTGCTGCGGAGGTTGCTGAAGCTATCATGGGGCCCATCAAGGTGCCTCAGCCTCTGGTGGAGAAGAAGACGATCATCAAACTTGAATCTCCAACAACGGCTGCTTTCGACGGAAAACGCAAGATGGGGCCCGCTGTGCTGCCGACACAACAAGAAAACAAATCGGGGCGAGTACGCCGTGATGAGGACTACGAGGCTGCGATCATTGGCGCGATATTGGAGCAGATTGGCGAGCGTCCGATCAAGCCAGGCCGCTCGGGCGTAAATCCGTTCCTGCTCTACACCAAGGACTTCTGGTATATTTGCAAGAAAGAATGCGACGAAGCAAGGCGAGCTGCAAGCGGCAACCCTGAGGCAAAGGCCTCCAAGCAGGAAATCCGAACTGCCATTGGCTTCAAGTGGCGCACGGCAACAGAGGATGTCAAGAAGCCATATATGGACCAGGCGACTAATGCACGAGAAGACGCAACAGCGAATGCAGCAAACTTCAAAGAGCAGGTCGCAACCTGGGACAAGGAAGCTGCGCGCATACGAACGGAGTACATCTTGAAGAACCCACCAGAGAGTGGAAACGAGGATCTGATCCTGAACAGCCGCACAGCAATCGAGCTTGGAGCAGGCAAGCGATTACGGAGACTATGAGGAGGGTGTTTAATGATTTCATTGTTGTACCATCCTATGTGTTACTATCTGCATACTTTGCGCGGCATCTGCATTTTGCAAAGGCGTTTTCGGAGGGATGTTTTTCCCGGCCTTTGCTAGTTTCCTCGTTAGACTAGCAGCAGTAATAGCATGACCGGAGTTGTGGTCGGGTGATGGTGTGTGGGATTGCCCAGGATCGTCGAATATCCCGCCACCCATGTTACGGGGACAACCTATACCCACTGTACAAGTAGTTTTCGTAGTAAATCAACCATCCATTGGCAGAAGAAGGCGATGATTAATCGAGGGTGCAACCTGGAGGAGTGCCTTTTGCAGCCCTACAGGCTAAGCGACATAGGAAGGCGGGATGTGTGGAGGCGTTGGGTGATTCTAGAAGGATGCGTCTTTTGTATTTAGCCTAACGCTACGACCCTCGGGGCTTTGCGACCGTCAGGTGTATCCAGCAGAGTTTGCTGCGGCTGTGTTTCTCGCCAGACGGAGTCGCGAAGTTGATGGACAGACTCCAGAGTTTCAAGATGAAGTGATGGTTCATCCACAGCGCACCACCCCACATAAACTCGCGTGGAGATTGACAAGCCGAGCGGTGGCCCTTAGTTCGTGCCAAGGTGGTGGGAAGGTCCAGAGATCTGGGACTGCTGCGAATTGGTGGTAGCTGTGCTGTGCCTCTTCCAGAGTTCTTACGCCTCGTCTCGTGATTGGTGCGCTAGGCCGAAGAACTGCAGTAAGCAACGGCGGTGACGGTGGCGCGGCTTGGTCTAGAAGGTAGGTGTTCTCGCACCTGGGTTGTATTTAGCCTAACGTTACCACCATCGGAGGCTTGCGTCCGTCAGATGTATCCAGAGTGTGCGGTGGCTGGAATTTTCTTGTCGGACGCAAGCATGAAGCAAATCTGGGGTACTGAAGGCTCCACAGCAGTTTGAGGGTGCCAATTGATCATTGGACAAGGCCAGCGGCAGAAGCGCTAGCTCAAGGTGGGGTGCTCCAAGGATACGGTATGGGACGGAGAGACGGTAAACTCGGCGTGTTCGATGCACGCTGGGTCCGTGTCTATTGCGATCCTGTAGCTTTGCCTCCCAAGGATCTGTCCAAGCCTCGCTCTCGGCTGCGCTTCTACTTCCACTCTGGTGTCGTCCGTACCGCAATCGCCTCCAAACACTCCGCACTGTTTCTCCTCATGTTGCCTTCTCGCGTTCCACCGACAGCTCTTGCCCGCTCAGTGCCCGCTTCGATCGCTTAGGTCCGCATCCGCGCATTCATCTGGGACCAGCTCCAGCCATGACTTCATTCTTCGGGCGCCTCAAGTCCAATGTCAGTACCGCTGCGCGCTGGCCCGCGGCTATACTTACGCGCTTCAGGCCCCATCAAATCCCGCGGTTACCACACTCATCAAGAAGGAGGAACCGACACCACTAGAGAAGCTCCTAGCGAATGCTGGCCCTCTGCGGGGCGACGGCAGCGACAAGTTCTTCGGCTTCGAGAACGTGAGTGCTCGCAATGACTGCTCTTCGCACGCCCGCCTGCTAACTCGGTGACTGCAGTTTGGCAGCACATGGTATGCGACCCCCGCCAACCACCTCTAGATACGCGCTTACAGAGCCGACAGCTACTGCAACTCAATCGTACAGTGTCTGTACTACTCAGTGCCCTTTCGGGACCAGGTCATCAATTTCCCCGCACGATCTCCCCCAGAAGCGCTCGAGCGACCGTCGTCATCATCACTCCCGAAGATCAACACGAACCTGCCCAATGGCCAAGCCTCCGCACTCTCGCCAGCCGGGCGCACTTCGCTGTCGAGCCCCAATTCGAGAACACCCGCGAAGCCTGTGACGACTCCAGGTGCCACGAATGGCCCGCCGGGTACAAAACCCGAAGACAACAAGGATTCGCCCGAGTACAAGAAAAAGCAAGCTCTGGCGGCTGGACCGGTGCTGCAGATGGACTACGAGAATGCAAAGGCATATGGCATGAACGAGTCATTATTCTCTTCACTAAAGGACATATTCGAGGCTGTCATCGCGCATCGATCGCGGATTGGCGTCGTGAGCCCGCACAAGCTGCTCGAGATACTACGGCGTGACAACGAAATGTTCCGAACACCGATGCACCAAGACGCACACGAGTTCCTAAACCTGCTATTGAACGAAGTCGTCGAGAACGTAGAACAATTCTCCAAGTCGCGCGTGACAGAAGTATCGGAATCACAACCAACTGAGAACGGTCTCTCAGTCACCTCAGGTGCTGTGGTCCCAGATCGAAGTTCGACCGTGTCGCAGATAAACTCGGGATGGGTCCATGAACTGTTCGAGGGCACGCTAACATCAGAGACACGATGTCTCACTTGTGAAAACACGTCACAAAGGGACGAGGCGTTTCTCGACTTGTCGGTCGATCTCGAGCAACATTCGTCCGTCACGAGCTGCTTGCGGAAATTCTCCGAAGAAGAAATGTTGTGCGAGCGGAACAAGTTTCACTGCGACAACTGCGGAGGTCTTCAAGAAGCGGAGAAGAGGATGAAGATTAAGCGATTACCGAAGATCCTAGCATTGCATCTGAAGCGCTTCAAGTATACCGAGGATCTGCAGCGATTACAAAAGTTGTTTCACCGAGTCGTATACCCATTTTATCTTCGGCTTTTCAATACTACAGACGACGCGGAAGACCCAGACAGGTTATACGAGCTGTATGCAGTTGTTGTGCACATCGGAGGTGGCCCCTACCATGGTCACTACGTATCGATAATCAAGACCCAGGACCGGGGCTGGCTGCTGTTTGACGATGAGATGGTGGAGCCCGTAGATAAAGCATACGTCAGGAATTTCTTTGGTGGAGAAGGCGTCCTAGCGTGCGCGTATGTCTTGTTTTACCAAGAGACTACCGAGGAAGCTATGATGAAGGAGCAAGAAGCAGAAGGCCTGGCCGCGGCAAAGCAAGCTACCGAGATGAACCAGGAGACTGTCACAACACCAAAGGCGAACGGGGCCCCGAACGGCTTCCACCATCCGATGTACAATGCAACAACGCCGACAGTCGAAGAAGAAGACCAATTCGCTAGCCTTGACCACGCAGCTACCGCACCTGCTCTCGCACATGTTCCGACGCGAAACGATCATCATCCCGTAGAACACGTTACAACGAACGTACCTGCTCTCGCCCCGAAAAAAAGCATGAACTTGTTCAAGAAGGGTGGCAAAGAGGAAAAGGAACGGAAGGCCGCCGAGAAGGAGCTCGAGAAGCAAGCAATCCAAAAGCGAAAAGAGATGGAAACACAACGCCGCGAGAATTACCGCAGACAAGAAGAAGAGCTCCGCGCTGCACTCGCAGCAAGCAAGGAGTCGGCAGCTATGGAAGAGAAGGGCCGTGTAAACGGCGAGAATACCGAGCCATCAGCAGAGACAAAGCCGGCAAACGGCAAGGCCGTTAGTGGACTCAGCCGTTTCAGGCATTCCTCCATGAGTCTGCGAGGCAAGCCTAAGTTCTGGGGTGGCAAGGACAAGGACAAAACGGACAGCGCTGACGAGACACACCATACTGAGGGCGAAGACAAGGGTGAAGAAAAGGAAGGCAAGAATCGATTCAGCCTTGGGCGCAAAAAGAGCACGTTCAAGTTCTAGAAGAACCACAGTGCTGGACGCGACACACCCCGTAGACGAGCGCGATTCCTGAGCCTTGCAACAATTAGGAGTGTATCTCCGGAGAATCGATTGAGCATGGACTCCGCTATTTGGCTTCCCCCAGCCCAGCCCAGGCGCGATTGGATGTACGCGACCTGGAGTCCCGCGCTGTAGCGCAGAGCTGGGATGTAAATTACCTGCACATCTACAATGTGTGAGGCAAGGACGTTATTGACCATAAGACGGTGTTTTGGGAGTAACAGCTTTCTGGTGCCCTGTATATTTCTATCGGACGAAAGGAGAAGGCGTGTTGCATTTCTGGCATTCATAGCATAGGAATAGGTGAGATGGAGAGATGGATGCATTGGTATATGCGTCTTTAGAGATGGAAATTCCATTATGGTTCATCGCTAAAGCCAATGTAATGCAAGATTGTGGATGATTTACTAACTTGTGATGTCTCGTGTGTGTGTACGAAAGCAGTGCGTCAGAGGAGATGATCATGTTGAACTGGTACGCATCAATGGAGTGGACGGTCTGGTCTTGCAGCCGTATCAGTCCTCTTTTGGTGGTCCAAAAGAAAGCGGGACATTGACCCACATGTCTCAATAGAGGAACATGTAGCATGTGCCTATCCCACTGAAAGACTCCCATGCAAGACACATGGTGAACTAACCGATTAGCACCGCGTCATATTAGCTAAATACCTTTCATGGACGTGACATGTACTCGTTGCCCAGCTCAGATTGATCAGCGTTCAAAGAGCACTGCAGCGTCTGATTACACTGCTTGGGTTTTCATTGCTCTGTCAGACACAAGAGGCTCTACACCTCATTTCTCCGCTGATGGGGTTCAGGAGCTTTCAAGGGAAGGTCCCAGCGTCAATAGTGTGGTCACAGTAGACGATCTAGGTGGACACTCTACGAAGTTAACACGGCATCATTCCAGGAACGGTCGGATGGTATTGATGCCATCCATGTACATGGTAGTTTTTCTTAATAAAAAAAAACATAAAGACAAGGAAGGAAGTGAATTCATCTAGACATTACATTTGTTGCTTTTGTACAGTTCGGCTACTTCTTGGGAACTAAACGTGATATGAACTTGTTGATTGCTGGTGCTTTTTACAACTCCGATATTCTTCACAGACGAATAGTAATAAAAAACAAAATAAAAAAATCACATCATTGCTGGGGCTCTGTAACTTTGAGAATGGTTTGTGCAGAAAAGACTAATAAACGTTGATTTCTTTAATTTGTTAAACCAGAAGCTACACGGGCGTTTTGTCGTGACCAACTACAAAACTTCTAGCTATGGTTCAATGACCCTCCCCAATTGTTATGACTTCGGAGGTCAGGCCTGTGTGGTCTCTGGGTTGGATCTGCGCCATCATGATCCTTTTGGAATGCTATCTATTTTTGCTTGGTTGGTCGATCTGCTCCTTTGCTGGGACATTAACAGTATCCTTATCATTGAAGGAATTGTTGTATTCTCTGCCTTTTCAAATTGCGTGGTACCGATCTGATCGGCTGATGATGATGGGCAAGATAGGCCTCATTAATTTTATGAAGTAAACGGGTATGTTGAGATTGTATTGTTTCTCTGTCAGGCGATTCGTGCCTTATACTAGAGTGATTGGTGTGTTTCCACTACATGGTTGGCTCCATCCAATGCGCTTTTCAACCATGTACCACATTCATTGGCGCATTTTTTGGGTCTTGCTTGAGCCTCACTGATTAGGATCAGGGCTGTATCCGCGGAATCGCTCATATGGCATCCTTATGATCCGAGTGTACACCTTCATCTGTCTCAAATTTGCAAGTGCTCCTTCTGTGTCTGCACCTTTTTGCATCGACCGCTACCCCGGACGCCGTATCGTTTCTTGTCCTGTCGTTTACGCTGCGATCATCCGAGGACGAGGAGGTAGACTATCATGAGGGTGTTTATGAACATGAGAGGTACTACGAATGTGTCAGCTTCAGTCCTCAAAGACCATTGCCCTTGCGCTGCCCTCCTTGTCCTTGCGCCGTCTGTTGTCTGCGCAGCTCGGGGTGACGCGGTCTGTTGTTGTACATACTTCGCATTAGTGTCCGCACCGAGGACACGAGGTTGATGAGTCGTGCTTTTACGCTCGCGTCATCGCGTTGGCCACCGAAGCCCGGTTCTGCCGCTGAAGCTGTCCACCCAACTGTTTCCACATGTCAGCATGTGACATATCTTGTAGCCTGCCTAGGTGCGTGTATGCGAGGGTGCACCAGTGGGGCGATATGTAGTCGTTGAATGCGATGCGCAGGTAGGGAAGCCATACTTCTTGCGAGGAACCGATCTTCTGAGAGAATTGCTATCGCATTGATGAGGAGCACGGCGACTATAACCGTTAGTGAATTGCTGCGCAACATGCGAAGCGTCCAGTCGTACCATAGAATAACCCTCCCAGCCCGAATAGCAGCATGTTGAAGTCCTGGATTCGCGAAAGAGCGGTATGTGGACTGTGAAATTCGAGCTCGAGTTCGCCTTAGTTGTGCAGAGCAAGGTCGCTGCCTATTCAAAATGACAGATGGATGTTCCTAAGTTATCCGACTTGGGCTTGGTTGTTCCGCGCAGCTGGCGCGCACGTGACCTCGGCCCGCCAACCCAACGTTTATATGGAAATTCAAAGCTCATTGCATTTCCATCCTACAGAAAAGCTGTACGCATGGAGCTCATGAACCTGCCTTCGATTTTGCAAATGTGTAGACTGGTTGTTAGTATTAAACTCCTTCTGCTTATGGTGGTAAGTTGCAACTGTAGCAGTAACAACAACACTCCATAAGTCCGCTATGGTAATATTTCTAGAGCACCGATGATCCCCATGCCAAGTAAGTACTGCGGCTCTGCACCACTGTGAAGTAAACGCGTGTGATAGAGATTCAAAGGTCCAGGCACGCGGGTAGGCACGCGGGTACGAGGACAACCTGGCAAGGCATATTGAGGCACTCGCGATCGCCGCAGATCTTTCATCCGGCACGCTAGGGCTCAGAAAAGCTGAAGTTGCAACATGTCAGTGTCTTTTCAGCGTATGACAAAAGCTGGAGACGTCTCCGGGTGTTCGAGCAGAGACCCTTCGACGTCATGTGGCATAGCAGCCGAACGCATCGGGTGTGTTCCAGAACATCAATCGGAAGTAGAATCGATTTTTACACACTTCTACCACTGGTTGCCCACCTGGACTGTTCCTACGACCTCTGCCCGATTCGACCTTTGCGGTGAGCGTAGCTGATTGCACCTTAGAAGACGCCCCATACGGCTCTGTGCGCCGTCGTCCACCTACATGGCTATGTTCTAGGCCCTCAGAGCCCTCTGATCACCGCCTAAAGCTTCCCTGCACATTCCCACAGCTGCCGCATCAGCCATCCTCCGCATAATACCTATTGCGCTGTTCCCCAGACCCAGGCTTGCCCAACGTACTTTTGTTCCTCGACAATAACCAAACGGCACCTACAGACCTCCATGGTGCAGCCAAGTACTTCCTTCATCGCGCGCTGGGTGGGTTAGTAGAGGACTGGATCGACGTATCTTGCGAATAGTCGCTGCACCTTTTGGTCGTGCTCACGTCCAATCGAGCATACGGACAATCTCAGCGTTTTCCTCCGTCCCACTGGCAAAAGCAGTAGCCATGGCGGAGCCAAATGGAGCCGAGGTGGAAAGAGGCTACTTCGATCTGGGCGAGCGTTCGAGGTCCAAATCACCAAGCTCGATCCATAGCTCCGATTCACTCTCCATACGACTGCCGTCGCCGACGACAACAATGGCGTCCATAACAGCGATGCAGTATCTGCCAGTTCCCATCCTAGTTCTTTCTTCCACGAAGACTATAGTGGTGGCGAACGAAGCCATGGGTCGATTATTAGGCATCGACTCCGAGAGTACCGCTTTCGACGATCTGTCAATATCAGATGTTCTTCAAGACAAATCCATGGGTGATCTCGGTATTGACATTTTACAGAACGGATCGCCGCTTTTAGTCTCGTGGGAGGTATGTGACGGCCAGGTTGGCACATCTTTTGAACTTCGTAATGACATACTTGCAGAACTTCCTCGACTGTGTAGTGGAAGATGCCATTGCCAACAGTGAGCAGGATGGAGGTGGAAGTGGCCATACGACTCCCACAGCCGAACCAAGGGCCCAACCTCCAGCTCGATTGCCGGAAGAGCAATCGTACCCCCAGCTGAGCAGCACAAATCTTGCACGCACGACCGTTCATGATGTTTCTGTGGAAGTGGTTATCTCGCCTCTTGTTCAGAGTCCAAATGGTTTCTTACATACGCCTGACAGAAATAACTCATATGCGAATGCGGTGCAAGCCTCTTGTATCATTTCCATGTGGAGCATCGAAGACACTCAGTATTTTACGTTGACTTTCACAAGCACCGTGGCTGCAGAACCATCAAAGACTTCACGACCCTCTAGCAGAATCGTGAATAAGTCAAATGCAACCCCTCATCTCGGCAAATCTCGCAGCTCTGGCTCGAGTTCGTCTTCCGGAAAACGCTCAGGAAGTAACTCAACGTCGGGCTCGAAAGTCGTCACGCCTACACTACAACAACCAGAATTTCCGCCCCGAGGGCCGCCCATGAGAAGTAAGGGCGATATTGGCTCAACTGCATCCATATTCCAGAAAGCCACCCAATTGAAAGATGCCATCCTGAACTCGATTAGCATGCCTGCATATGGTGGGTGTTACATAATTGTACGACTCGAGTTCACGAGTTACTAACATAGTGATAGCCATGTGGAAGGACGAAGGATTCGGCATTCCCAATAAAGCACTTATGCGACTCCTCCCTCGAGACGCAACGTATACGCCGGGCGACCAACGAGCTTTTCTTTCGCAATTTACCGTGTGGACAGAGGACTTCCAACGCGAGCTTACAATCGATGAGTTCCCCATCGTAGAGCTCTGCCGTACACGACAGAAACTCGAAAAACGGCGATTAGGTCTGCGCCAACCTGTCACCGGTACGCGCCTGGTTTTTGAAGTAATCAGCGAGCCTGTCATTCATGATGAGACTGGGGAGTTTTTGGGTGGTATCGTCATCTTTAAGGACATCACCGAATTCACAAAGCAGATTGCGGCGCAAATCGAGGAGAACGAGAAACAGTTTGAATATATTGCCAACTTCATGCCCGTCATGGTTTGGACGACCACTCCGAACGGATTACACGACTGGTTTTCCCAACGTTGGTACGATTACACGGGGTTGACCGAAGATCAGAGCCTGGGCGAGGGCTGGCGCCTCCCTTTCCATCCCGATGATATGACAGCTACGAAATCACGATGGTTCCACTCGCTTGCAACCGGAGACGAATACAACACAGAGTATAGATGTCAACGATTTGACGGTGAATGGCGGTGGATGCTGGGACGAGCACTTCCCTTCTTCGATGATGACGGTAAAATAGTCAAGTGGTTTGGCACCTGTACCGACATTCATGACTTGGTAATGGCTCGCCAAGAAGCAAGGCGTACAAGAGAGCAATTGCAGCAAGTAATTGCCCACGCAAAGATATTGCTATGGGCTGTCAACCGAGACAATAGGCTGGTTCTACTGGAGGGTGACACAAAGTGGAGAAGAGACGGCGAAAACACAGAGCTCTTAGGAAACGACATATATGACGTCTTTGGTTTCACTGGTGCTGACCGAGATCGCTGGCGGGAGCCAATACAGGAAATTCTGAATGGCAAACAACAAGACGAGATTGTGGAGCGTTATATGTCCGAGAATCGATATTTCCGAACTCGCCTCGTCCCTCTTCTGAATGCTTCGAGGATCGCGGGTGCGGAAGGAACTGCGTACGTGGACGGTGTTATTGGGGTGTCGATGGACATTACAGAATTACGCGAACGAGAAGACCAATTGAGGGAACAAGAGAAGGAGAATGAAAGACTTTTAGCGAACGCGGCAGCTGCCAAAGAAGCAAGTCGGATGAAGTCACAATTTTTGGCCAACATGTCTCACGAAATCCGCACGCCAATCGCCGGAGTTATAGGTATGAGCGAGCTTCTGTCTGATATGAACCTGGATGAAGAACAGAAGGAATGCGCAGAGAACATCCACCGCTCCGCAAACAGCCTTCTGACCGTCATTAACGACATTCTCGACTTTTCCAAAGTGGAATCTGGACGCTTGGATGTGGAAGAGGTGCAATTCAGCTTGAGCGTCGTACTTCGAGACGTGAACAAGATGATGTCGTTTGCAGCACAGAGGAAGGGTCTTGTATACCAAAGCACCATCCAGGACGAAGTTGAACAAGACTTGCGGGTTATGGGCGATCCTGGCAGGCTGCGACAGATATTGACGAACGTTCTCACAAACAGTATCAAGTTCACTTCCGAGGGTTCTGTCAAGCTCTCAGTATCAATCAGCCAGGAAACAAACGATTCCGTCACAGTCAACTTTAGTGTTATCGATACGGGCATCGGTATTGAGGAAGAGGTTCGGAAGCGACTGTTCCAACCGTTCAGTCAGGCGGATTCATCCACAGCACGTCGTTTTGGCGGGACAGGACTGGGACTGACCATCAGCAAGAATCTCGTTGAACTTATGAAGGGTCAAATTTGGCTGGACTCTAAATTGGGTCAAGGTACCACAGCGACGTTCTGGATACCATTCAGCAGGGCCCCCTCTCAGGACGATGGTTCACCTTTGGTGAGTATTGGCTCGATACCGGATCGGCTGCAAAGCGATGTTTCCGTCTCAGTCGGCAGCTCAGAAGACCATACACCACCCATGACGCCTGTGATGCCCAACGGATCCTCAAGATCACAGTCGTTTCCAATGATCAACCAAAACATCCCGGACCATCTGATGAATCTCTCGGAGAGCGAACGACAGCAGGTACATATTCTCGTTGTGGAAGACAAGTAAGTCGACTATATTGCTGGATGCGTCTGCCGTCAATCCAAACCACTAACGCTTGCAACAGTCAAATCAATCAACAGATTGCTTTGAAGACAATCAAGAAGCTGCACTTCTCTGTTGGTGCTGTTTGGAACGGTCAAGAGGCGTTAGATTATTTGATGCAGGATTTTGGTCCGATGCATCCTCGCCCTGATATTATCCTGATGGACGTCCAGGTACGTTCCCATGTTGATGAACGCATGAAGTGGTCACTGACAACATCTGGTTGCAGATGCCTATTCGAGACGGTTACAGCGCAACGCACGCAATCCGGACCGAGGCCCCTTGGAAGGACAGGCCCGAAATTCGGAGCGTGCCAATTGTTGCCATGACGGCCAGTGCAATTCAAGGTGACAAGGAGAAGTGTCAGCTCGCTGGCATGGACGACTATCTAGCGAAGCCAGTGAAGGGCAAGCTCTTGGAGAAGGTAAGTCTTACTCAACCCCACAGTATTCTCACATCTGACTTGTACCAGATGCTTGTCAAGTGGGCAATTGAGGGACGGCGAAAAACGGCCAGAGCCAAATTATCTACAAACGACAGTGATCGGCATGGAGGCGCGGCCACATTCCCCACAAGAAACCGTCGTGGTAAAGATCGACCCCAAATTGCAGGCTCACCGGTTGAACCTGAAACGACGGCGCACGCATTGACCGCTCAACTTGACCGACTCCATTTCGAAAACGACACAGCTCTTGCACGGTCGTGTGAGACTGATGGTGACCGGGCTCTGAGACGGATTCAGGCCGAAGAAAGAGACACGATGCTTCGTGATGACAAGTTGCTCTCGCTGACAGGCCCGGACCTGCTACGTCACGACAATCTCCAGAGTGTCAAGGATGCTGAAGCTCCGATGCCTCTGACAGAGGAAAACATCGAGAAGCTCGTCCATGGGCAGGATACTACAGGAACTGCACGGAAGCGCTCCTCCGGGGGATACGACTCAAACAGGGTGAATCAAAACCATAGCATCACACGACGCATAGTTGAGGATGCAATTTCCCGACCGTCCTTAACGGGCACAAAACATCAAGAGAGCGAACAAACTATTACCAAAGGGGCGCCATGCTGAGCGAACCCCTATCAAACACCCTGCGGTTCACGATGAGGCAGGCTTGGCGATCTGAGGCATGTTCAAGGTCGATTTGATGACTCCTTCCGCATTCAAGGGCATGTAAGCCAGCCTGCCGCTGGTCATGTCACCTCATTTCTTTTGCTCGCGGAGCAGTTTAGCTCCAATAATGAGATGCACACTCCATAACACACTTTTTGATGTGAAGCAGGGTCTTGACATCCCGATGCTGTGGTTTTCACGGCTTGTCGCAGCATCGATGCGAGTTCATGACACAGTTCGAGATATCAATCTTGGGAAAAGATGGTCGCCGACCATTCAGCCTCACTACGGGTCCCCGTGTGTGGCCTAGCGCTTGGCTTGCGTGCAGAACAACCCAGGATCATCACCTGTGCGTTCCCTTCACACCCATGCAGCAGCGCAGCAGTAGCAGCACGAAATCCAAAAAGGGGCATGCAGATATCCTCTTGCAGCATGTACGTGCGTACTGTAAGGTTCACCAATTGCATACTTTCCTTTTCGATAATGCTGTGAATCAACGACCAAGACGGTGCCGCTCCAGTGCACACTCAACATTGAAGTTGAAGAAAGTGTGCCGCGGGACAGCAGGAAGGATCCCGGTCCGGCCGTATATAGCGGATGCGAAATTCTACGCGGAATGGACATGCGCGTCGGTGTCCGGTAGGAGCTGCTGAACCGGCACCCTGTGATGGGTTGGCAACAAGAAAGTGTCGTCTGAGATCTGCGAATCGCGCCATGCGCTTTGCGACGCTTTGAGATGGGCAGGCATCTGTATCTGGAAAGCAGCTCATCTCCCTACCAAATTTCTGGTCCTGACAGTGATGATCATGTGTCGTTTCGGCTTTAGTGAGGGGGAAAAGTTTGGTGATCATCAAACACCACACGTGGATGCAAGACTGCAGAAGCGGCAGAGCGTCGCCTGCACGGACCTGGTGAACGGATCCACTGCAAGTGACAGGCACGCTAGGCTCCCTCAGAGCGTTACATCGGCCTGAACTTGCAACCTAAACCATGCGACGCGAAAGCTCTGGGCAGCCGTTTCTCATTGGCGCACTTGACAAAAGCATAGCACGGAGAGTCGCGTTAACTTTTGCCTCTGAACTAATGAGCTTAATGGACCGTTGCCCCGGATTTCGATTTACTACCTCGCCGAATTGTCTTTCAGGTCACTTGTACACTTTGGTTCTCCAGATTTACGGCCGTGAGCTTTGGCCGCTCGCGAGACGAATTGCTTGATAGGGCGGGATTGGGCGCCGAGTTTGCGTGGAGTACCTAGCGCTGCACACCGGGAATACTGCGGAATGTCCCTACACACTCAACATGATTGCGAAGAGCCTGCACCGTGGAGCCATGCAAATTAGCTATGATGGCATTCCGATCTCCCCTCGAGAGCCGCGCGTCTGGTTGAAGTCAGATTCGAGAAGGCTTCTGTGGAGAATGTACTGGTGATCAAACACATCTCCAGCGGTACTTTGTCAGACATGCGAGACAGCTGCTCCCACCATCCGTGAAGCTAGCAGGCGGAAATAAAAAGGACACCAAGCTGATCAAGTAGCAGCAGACTTGGCGGGGCATGGGTGGATTGTGAAGGAGAGCCGGCTAAACTGTATTCGGGTCCTGGAAGCAAGCAATGCAGGGTCCGCTGTCGAATGCCGGGCGTTCTGCTCAAGGGAACTGCCGCACGCTGGAAGCCAAGCGGACTGCTTCTTACGGCACACTGAGACAATAAATTAACGTTTGTCGATGTGTCGATGTGTCGATGTGTCGATGTCTTCTTGTGGCCAGCAGGGACGGATTGAGACGGCCCGCAGCCCTGTCGGCTCAATTATCAGTATGCCGTGCGAGGGCGACATGGCGCCGCAGTCATTCATGGTGCCCGTTCAAGAGACGACAAGGTAGTCTGTGATGTGGATCCACACAGCGCAAGTGATTGCACACGAACGCGCCAGCTCGAGGGAGCGGGATGGCGCCCTAACCAGATCGTGCCCTGCATGATTAAAGAGGCCGGGGGTTGAATCTCTGCGCATTAGGCGGGCTCTCTTGTCAAGACTGGACCACTCACAGGCGGCCGCAGTCAGAGCCATGATGCAGCGGTGAGAGGGCAAGGTTCCAAAGTGCGTGCTTTTCGCAGCATGCATTTGCCACAGAGCCTGCGATTCGAAGATGCAAGCCCTTGTGACCGGATGCTGCAGGATGTTAAGCTGTGTGCACAAAAAGTATCTCTATACAGTGTGCATGAGGGCCCTCAGCAGACTGGTAGAGATTGATGACCAGTGAATCACGAAATCCTTACCGCCTACCTCATCCTGCGTTTCGCTTCACTGCCATAAGGTACCCGACACCATGGCCGCCAATGATAGCTCGCTAAGCACCCTTAGCGCTCTGTTAAAGCGGGGATCATGACGACATCGGTTCGGCATCACTTTCGCACATTCCTTTCTCCACCAGCAGTCGTGTCAGCGACAATACAGAGCAGGCCTTGGCCACCATCATGCATCGCAGCTAGCCACCCGTGTGCAGCAGGATTAGGCCGAAAATACAGGCAGTGAGTGAGAATTCTTTTCAGAAACGGCGAATTGTGTTGATTGGTGCAGAGTATGCTCAAGTGCTTGCGACAGCAATTGTCGTCCTGACTCGGGCTGCACACATGACGGTGCGGCAGCGAAGAGAACCCCGCCCTCCCACGACACTTGTGGTGAGGAGCTTGCGCGCAGGGTGGAGTCCTTTGGCAGCAGATAGGGCGACACAGTTCGGGATTGGAGGAGAAGCGTTTGTGCGGACTACATGGCATATCCCGAGATTGTGTTGTATGCCCAGTGCTTGACCCGCTCGCTGGCTAAGCTACTTGTAATGCTCCAAAAGGAATATGCTCGGCGATCAAACGATGCTTAGCCCAGCGCGCCTCAGGGGCTAATTTGTATCCGGACGGTGGTTAGGCCCCTGCGGCGATTGAGAGTCAGTGGAGAAGAGAGGACAGCGGAACTGGCGCTAGAGCGGAGGGGAGAGGCGTTCAGCGGTTGCTTTGGTCTACACATGCAACAGTCGTGGAGACTGGTCTTGGGGCGGACCGAAATGGCTCCAACGTCTCGGCCAGTGTTCGGCGCGCTACTTTGGATGCGACCTCACCTAGAGAGTGCGTCGTTTTCGGTCCCTCTGTCGTAGGTAGGTGTGCCGTTGCTAGCTGCGACCAGCGCCGGGCGCGGCGGCGACAGCAGAAGCATGGCCATGTCTGGGAGGCATGCGGCGGGCGACTGGGTGAGGTCAAGGCCGGCCGCCGCAAGCGTGGGCTCCTGGGGGCAGTCTTCTCACAATGCGATGCTGTCGGATTGGGCAAGCACGCCTGCACATAAGCGGACGAGAGCATCGTAATTGCACGAGGGCCCTAACCGCATTGGAGGCCTCTCTCTCCCCTCTCCCCTGTCTCTCGATGGATCATGGCGCCGCGCCAGCACAAAGGTAAAAAGCCCTCCCGCGCCCAGGGGCCCACTCTCCTCGTAGCGGCGCGCAATGATGAAGCTGCGTGGTCCTAGCGCGCGAACGGCCTGCCACGGATTTTGCTGCTGCCGACGCGATAGCGCTCTGCGCCCACACAGTCGCAACGGCAGGCGTGCGCTTGCGCTGGTGGCAGACGCCGCGCGCTGAAGACGGACGCTGAGCTTACGAGCTTGCCACGGAATGGAGGGCAGCCGGGCAGCGGCTGTCGTTTGTCGTTGGCACTGCGTGTAGGGCCTCTGAGTGCGCCCGCAGCGTCCACCGTCTCCCCACAGGCGCAAAAGCAGCCTCGAAAGCACCCTGCTAAGTGGCGCCGGGACCCTGCAAGCTGCTCGACAGTAGCGCGTCCGGGGTGCGAGCAAGCCTGCCTGCGCCTTGGCTTGGCCTTCAGCCTATGATGAAGCTGCTGTGATCCCATCTACGTAGTATACCGTTCCAAGCGGCAGGAATTTAACATGAGCCATCCCTCGATGCTGCCCCGTTGATCAACAGCACTCTACCTCTTATGCCCACTCAATCTTAAACCGTCTCCTGCCAGAGCACAAACACTGTCAATCAGTACTGCTTTCATCACTGCCACTCTCACATCCTTTCTTCTTTGTCGCTGGTGCCCTCCCACTAAGCGAATAACGTTGCTTGCCGAGCACGCTTCACCACCGCGACGCGCACTCCCACCTCCTCACCCACGCAGCCCCTGTACCAGCCTGCCAGCCTGCGTAGTCTGCTTCTCCACACGCTGCACAGCACTTGAAACGCTCGAGCGCCTGCCACTCCGCTGCTCGTGTCCATAGTCCCCTACGCCCGATTCCGCTGGTTCATCGCCACGGTACCTACCAGGATAGGCCGACTGATCGACACTACCAAAGGTTTATCACTGCTCATTCTGGAATACCACAGGACGGGTGTCCCCAGTGTCAGACTCAACTTCAAAAGCTCGCAGATCCCCAACTGCGATCGTCTATCCCCACGCTTCTCGAACCTCAAACCATCACGTTACCTGCTCCGGACCTTCACAGTCGAGTCTTCACTACGCTGTAGCACTCGTCTTTCTTCACTTGTACCTCATTCCCGTCACAACCTCCACGGATCCCCGCCCTCAACTATCCTGCTACCGCAATGGCAATGGCAGTCGACCGCCAACAGACTCAGATGAGCAACATGGGCTACGATCCCTCCATGCGTTACCCACCACCACCACACTTCACCAATCCGTGGGTGTCGGGCGCGTCGCAACAGCAATTGTACTCGACGTCGATTGCGCCAAATGTCTCGGCTGGTCTTGATGCCTCTACTCAACGTCCCACCAGCATTGCGATCCCGTACCACGGGCTGCAAGTGACTGCTCCTCCTCTAGGACAAGGTATTACTCTCCCGGATGGCACCTTCGCAACAGACAGCTTACCAGATATGTCGCAAGATCTCATGGCCCGGGGTTACACAAGTGGTTACGCTGCATCTGCCTCACCAAACAACCAAACCTATGCTCCCACATCAGCTCCCTATTCTCAGGTGGAATATGGTAGCCAAGACCGAAGCTCCTACCCATATCAGGATGCTTCTCGTCGCTCTTCACACCCGTCAGTCCCCTCAGCATTCTATGAATCCCTGGAAGCCCAACGACAACGCCAAAGTTCACTTGTTGACTTTAGCAGAATGAACGCACAACAACCGCCGCGCAGCAGCTTCAGCGAGGCTCTCGACGCCAGCCGCGGTATGGTATCCTTGAGCCAGTCAGATATCACACCAAGGAACATCTACGGGCAGCCAAGGTACCAGCCGCAGCTCTACCGACTCGTACGGTTTCCCGTCTTCACACTCTGCACACTCGTCGATATCGTCAGCAAGCTATGCCCACAACGGGCTACTATGCTGGTGATGGCTCCGTCACCGACTACAGCGGGTCGAGGGACAATCAGTAGATCTCGCCAGCTCGCGCACACTTCCCCGCCCCAATGCGCTCCTCGGAGCCTCTATGCCCCCTGCACCCCAGTCGATGATGAGCCAATTCAGCTCCAAGGTCTCGTCAAGCTCCCAGAAGAAGCACAAGTGCAAGATTTGCGACAAGCGTTTCACCCGCCCTAGCTCGCTGCAAACACACATGTACAGCCACACTGGCGAGAAGCGTAAGTTTTGTTTCAGTGAACTTCCGCACAATCACTAATTATTTCTCAGCATTTGCATGCGAAGTCGACGGCTGTGGTCGCCATTTCTCGGTAGTCTCCAACTTGAGGAGGCACCGAAAAGTGCACAAGAACGAAGGTGGTCAAGATCACCCCTCACCCGAGGACGCTTGAACCTGTCGATCATCAACTGATCACCATGTCGATTCCTATAGCGCCGTACGTCCTGGAGTTTGGACTCCTTGTTTGTCGTTTAAGATATCCACCATCGCGTTTCCGCAGCTCCGCGAGTAAAGGTTCCGATGTTAGAGCGGACCCCATTACGAAAGGATCAGACGAGTTTTCTTCTATCAGTCGCTGCATCACGGTTTTCTGAGATACCACTTCTTCGGCCACCCACAGATTCCCTGGGTCCCGTCACGGCGTTTTTTGGCGTTGCACTTTGATTACGAGCACCATTCCCGAGTGAGACATTCCCTCGTTCGCCTGTATCACTACGCGCTTGTTCACATTTGTCCTGGTTTTCATCGTTGACACTTTCCGTCAGCATTTTCAGATTTCTTTGGCTCGTCATAGGCTTCGGCCGTGTCGTCACGGACCAACATTCGCTATACTCTTTAATGTTTTAGACCCTCGTTCGCAACACCCGGCGGGAATACCGCCCGGTGGCTCGCATGACGTTTGTACAGTAGCTGGCGCCGCACAGTATTACCCGACTGGAGCTAGAATGGCTCTCCTCGCTTGAGTCCGTATCGCAGTAGTAGCGAGCGGAATGACGCATCTTTCATCATATATTGAAAGGAATGCGATAGAGAATAATCACACCCTGTTATTACAAACCCTATTTCTGGCGTTTCAGCTATCTTCAGTGACGACACAGAACCAGCTGATGCTATTCCACGACACCGCTGCCGTCATTTTGATCCTGAACTTTGGCGCATGCCGTTTTGGTCCCAGTGCAATGAAAACACCACACGCTCCGCAATGCGCATCACTGGCGCCCGCTTACGACAAGGCATGGGCTTGGCATACATCATGAGGCATCTTGTCCCCCTACTAGTGCACATGGACCCTGAGAATTGCAGCCTCCACCACCGCCCAAACGTCAGCGAGTTGGGATGTCTGCCAGTGCGACATGGGATGCCCGGGCAACGCTCAAATCATGTCGCTTGCACGCCCTGCCGGTGTGCTGCGCTTCTCGTACCCTTGCTGCCAAATCGGAGTGCGGGACGAACAATGACTCGGTAGTCCAACAGCGTGCGTAGGTTTCACACTGCGGTGTGCCGGAGCTGACATCGGACCTCTGCCATATCGTCGCTTGCGGTTTGCCCCCACAGCGGTCGCCAATCATATTCCATCCAACCTTGACCCACATTCGGACCGAGCGTCCGAGTCTCCAGAGATGAGATCTTGTGTAGGTTGCCTGGTTGTGTTGGTCTAAGCGTCCGCAAAAGTCCACCAAAAGTCGACGCGACGACTTGCAGAACGCGAAACACAAGGCTGAGTAGCCGCGGCAATTGTGACAATCCGGGCCATGTTTGCCATACATTGTCCACTCAGAGTCTTCCGGCATGCCTCACCGCAGAGTCGCCACTACTTCGGCTGCTCTATCGGGCTTCGAAACCTCGCGGCACATGGCACGAAATACAAGCTAAATCATACGCGAAGCGTTGCACCGCTGACACAGCAGCCTACTTTCAAGCCTGGCGATCGCGTCTTCAAGCAGCAATCCCGAGCGAAAAGAAGGCTTACTATCACTGCTGGCGTCCAAACGTTGGTGGTTGATTAATGGTCGGTCGCGTTTACTGGAATGTGATTAACTTGTACGCGAAGTCCTAAGCCTGCCTGAGCTGAGCAACCACTACGCGAGGCTGTGCGCAGCCACACCACCGTCTCAAGTCTGACGAGGGAAGCTGAAGCGCCCCTTGATTTTCCATGTCTTTATTCCTCTGCGGCTCCGGCCCCTTCTGGAAAAACAGCAAGAAACACTGTCCGGGTTCTGCATAGATTGCAAGACATTTACCTGAGGGGTCCAGCATATGAAAATTGCTGCAGGTATAGACAGGGTTATCGGTTTCGTGACCAAGTTTCAATTTACTATAGTGAGCGGCTGCAGCGTTTACGGGATATTTCGAAAGCTCGTCACTAATCTGTTCTTCTCACGGAGGTTTGCTAGGCATCCGCCCATCTACAATTTGCTCACAGCGGGTGGTTTCTGAAAAAGGCACCAGCGATGCTGATCCACCGTGCAAGCCTCAAAACATTTCTGATGCCCGCCTCGAGTTGCCAAGCGAGGCACCGCGTGCGCCGAACCAGTGAGGCCATCCAATTGCTCAATCTGATCTCCACAGCGATGCGTTACTAAATGCATGGTCGCCCAACGACGGGATGCACGACAGTCAACCCGCTTCATTTCGAGATTGCCCAGCGCATTGTCACGAGCCGTACCCCGCGACCAACAAAGTCCGACCCGCCATTTCGTTGGTGGACACAATGTCTCGGTGCTCGAAGCGAACCCCATAGGACACGCGGTCAGCAACTCTTTCATCTTCGATTCCAAACCTTCCTAATTTGTATGCTCCGTTTTCGCTTGTCGCATTTGCCTGACATTCAGTCTCAGGCTCCACACGACGCGCAATCTTCAATTTCTTGCAAGTCATGCTCCTGCTGTAAAATGAACCTAATGGCTGGGAGAATGTGTCCACTTTACAGTGGATGTGTTCGGTGGATCCTTCAGTCTCGTCCATAGGAGATCTTCTGCCGCTTGATCGATTTCCCGTCTTCATCATCATCCTCTCCTACCTTCTTCTTCTTGCTCCCTCCACCTCCTCTCATGCCGTTCGTAGGTTGGCTCGATTCGCGCGTAGGAAAGGACGAGGTTGGGGTGGGGGCATGTGACGAAGGAGTCTGAGCGGAACCTGGAGTGGACGACTCTCTCAGGAAGCTCGTCGAACTACGACTGAATATTCTGTCCGCATCGCTGATAGGAGCTTTGCGCCGTGTCGCAGTGCCGGCGCCGCCTGCTGCCGCAGTTGTGGTTGTGCCCTTGATATAGTTGTCGAAGCCTTTGATGATGTTGCCGGTGCTGGTCTCTTCGAGGTATGTGGTTTCTGCTTTGAGGATCTCTTCTTCGAGACGGAGCTGCCCTGGTAAGTACGGCGCATCGAGATTTGTTGCGCGCCTTGACGCACCAAGTTGTTGTCGATAGCCCTCTTCTTCTGCAAGGATTCGCGTAAGTCGCGTCGCAATCGCTCGTAGTAGGGCATGCCGCGCGAGGTATCGGCTGCGGCGTCTTTGGAGCTGCTGGGAGGCGCATTTTCGGTCATTTTGCGAATATGTGGTCGCTTTCGTGGTCGACGGTAGGGGAGTCGTCAAAGTATGTCCGTCGTAGCTGCTCAAACTTACCGTCCGCGGTTCCTAGGACGTTCGGCTGTAAAGTGAGTGTCAAACGCGGAGGCTAGGGTCTTGGCAACGCGCTCTGGCCCTTCCGCGCGCAAACGTCAACTTCATTATCTTGAATTACCAGCCTCACTCTGCATCACCTTTGACACCCAGTCCACCGTGCAAGCCCCCCGCCGTCGCATATACCGCCTCCACCGTACGATCCTTCTATTCCACCATCGCACGCGACCACATAGCCACCCGTCAGGCTCCCCCACCTCCACCATGGCCATGGAGCCCAAAGAGATCAAGCTGCGCGGCGAGGCGATCGCAAAAGCCATGCAGGAAGGCGAACCTGGCTCTTCTCTGCTCAAGCTGCTCGGCGACCTAAAGACGGGCGTCCACGCAACTGAGGACCTCTTGCGACAGACCCGAATCGGTGTCACCATCAACCGCCTCCGCACGCACAAGGACCCCGCAGTACAAAGGCTCGCGACAGAACTAGTGTCAAAATGGAGAGATGAGGTCAAGAAGGGACCAAAGAAGGGAACGCCGTCCAAGATCGCAAATGGCAGCGCGTCACCGGCTCCACCACCATCAGGCACCGCATCACCCGCGCCTGCGCAACAAAAGAAGAAGCACGATGTCGCACCGGATAAGCGCAACCACAAGACAGACAAGGTCAACTACAACGTCACGGGACACGAGGCGCGCGATGGCTGTGTGAGGCTGATGTACGATGGCTTGGCCTTCATGAGTGAAGCGCGTAAGTACAAGCACGTGAGCACTTCATGCGCTTTTCTGACATGTCCCTAGTACCCGACGACATCATCACCGTCGCGAAACACGTCGAAGCAGCCGCCTACGGCAACGCCGGCAGCGTCAACGACGCCTACAAACAAAAAATGCGCTCCCTCTTCCAGAACCTCAAGAACAAGTCAAATCCCGCCTTGCGCAAGGACGTCCTTTCCGGCAAAATCCAGCCCAAGAAATTCGTCGTCATGTCCCACGACGAGATGAAGTCGGATTCGCGCCGTGCCGAGGACGAGAAGCTCGAGAAGGAGAACATGAACCAGGCCATGGTCGCGCAGGTCGAGAAGTCAATCTCCAAGGAATTCCAGTGCGGAAAGTGCAAGAAGAAGATGGTGTCGTACAGTCAGGCGCAGACGCGGTCGGCTGATGAGCCGATGACGACGTTCTGCGAGTGCATGAACTGCGGTAATAGGTGGAAGTTCTCCTAGTCGAGACGCGAGACGCGAGGTTCGAGAAAATGGGGTCTCTGGGAAGCGAGCGATGTACGTTTTAGGCATTTCATACTTCGGGAGCGGGTGGGCGTTTTCTTTACGGGGCATACAGACGGAGTTGGAGCTGTCCTAGGACTTTTTTCCTTCCCTGCGAATAGGCGGCGGCATGCGCTTCGAAATTTGCTTCTCTTCTCTCCAGCCTCTTAGTCGAGTAAACACGTTTATTACGATGCCTTCTGCACAGTGCGTATCGTATCCTCATTATCTATGCAGCATGTTTTTCATGCATAAATGTGGCATGTAGCTAATAAAGCTTGATATGGGTCAAGCTATGTTCAAGGAGCGAACGCAAGCAGACTGTGGCAATAGTATGGAACATGGAGTAACATTATTACACGAAGCTGCGAATAGCTCTAGGGGGGTCTTTTAACTTTTCACAAGAGAGACATAAGTAGCACTGTCTACACACAGGCAAGAAGTGTAATTTTGTATGTTGAATTTTCGAAGCTGCTAATCTTGCTATATCATATCTGCCACATAAGGGTGGCGTCTTCAGACCGACGAGATGAACACTGTCCATGTAGAGGCACTCATATCCATAATTCGGTCATACCTACAGCCTTGTGTGTCGTCCAAATACAGACGAGCAATGTCTTTCTGCGACGTGAAATGTGGTAATCCTCTATCCCGAAGAGCTAGAGACATCGGAGCCAAAGAGATCGAAGTTAGGGAGACTGTCATCGTCGAGTTCATCTGATGTGTATTTCCACCTATTCAGAAATCAATATGCAGGTCATCAGGTCAGGCCGTCGAAGTGACTTACTTATGTGTAGCCGTAGACCAGGCATTTCCAGCTCGCACTTCGCAAGTGCTCTTCACTTGTCGACCAGCTAGCCCTTCATCGAGTACGTTGCGTATAGCAGCCTCAACTGATTTCGTCCGTTCAGAGACATCTGATGCGTCTCTGCTAGAATCGCAAAAGGCGACCACGTGGACATGCTTCAGGCCGGGGATGACTTCAAGGTTGTCTTTCCCGAGAGCAGCATCGAGCATGAAGAGATTGGTATTGACTTCGAACTGAATCTTTTCGATCTGTGCACGTTGAAACGGCTTCATCTTCTTGAGCTCGTGTTTGATTGTATCCAAGGTTTCGAGGATGAAAGTGTTTGCCCTGTACGGTAGAAGTGCCGTTTCAGTGTAAATTTGACGACACGTCCTGAGGAGTTGTGTGCCGTTCATACGCTCAGCGAAAGGTGGGACCATTCTTTGTATGGTAATTTGCTGGGAGTCCTTGATGTACACAGACCGAAGCTCGTAGCCGCCGAGAGCGTACTCCCAGATGCGGCTACGAAGCTCTCCGGGCAAACGTAGCAGAGGCGAGTCTTGATTCGTTTTGACACTAGACGGAGCCATTAGTAGTGGATGCGCTGGAGGTATTGTCTCACTAACAGCTCCAATTCTCCACCTTTCGGCGTGACGTTGAGGATCCCGTTGCGGAACCTGTGGAAACCGCGCGCAGGTCGCTTGACCACCCGATCGTTGCTTGTCTTCGATGAACCCTTCTTCCTGGTCACTGCCATCGTGACGGGCTTGGCGGCTTCTGTCAATGTACTCGCAGAGTGGAGTGTGGTGCGCGTGGCAAAGATCGTGAGGTGAGCTTGTGAGTGGGAGACAGTGTTGAGTGGGTCGGGCTGCAGAAGGCAGGAGCGATGACGCGTTTGTTAGCGCCTTCTCGCCTTCTATTTCGAAGTGAAAGTGAAAGTGAAAGTGAAAGAAAGTTAAAATCGAGAAGCGTGGGCGAATCGGGATCAAACCATCCTCAGCCTTCCATATCTCCCACGCCGGTATTGCAGGAACACTTCATTTTGCTACAAAGTCTGATTATGAGCACGAACTAAAGAACAGGGTATGCCGAGACTTTTTGGTATCAATAAGCGGCGAACATGTAGTAGGGATGCGACTTGGTCTCATCACTGGGCAATATTCGGAAGGTGTCTATGCAGGTCAGTGAACTGTCAGTCGTTCGCATCATCTCCACTCATATCTGATGCAAGGCAAATGAGATGGATAAGATTCATTCTGGTTTGAAGCAATTGAGTAGACCCCAAGCTGTCGCGCAGTGGCTTTTCCCTGTCCGAGGCGGACCTCGTGTCTCGTACAACAGGAAAACGCTACAGAGTGGTTTCATGAAGTCTACGTCTGTTGTTCCAACCAATGAATCTTTGATATAATAGCCGTTTCGTCCCTTGACCCGTACAAAGTGAGATTGCTGGTCCAGGTCGCTAGTTCAGCGAAATGATCTCACAGCTTTCCCAGTGTGCCAAGCGAGAGCGACTGCTGTCCGTCCCCTGCAGTGGTTCGTTACTAGCTGTAATTGATTAGCATGATACAGTAAATTTCTCTGGAGCCGTTCGTACAAGTCACAATACTCCTCCGGAGTCACGTCGACGATTTCGACAGTGATAGCAATGTTTTTGCCCACAAGCATAAGGTCTAGTCTTGCCCGCACACCTGCCACGAGCGAAGCAATATTGTGGCCCACCCAAATGCGTTTCTTGAAGATTACTACTCGGATACATTTCAGGCCTGGGAGGAAATCGAGGTTGTACCTGCCCTTCTTCGACAGATCAGTGATGAGAGGATCGGGTCGAATCAGCAGATTCTCGTGATAAGCTTCCAGTCGAAGTTCGGAAAACTGAGCACGCTGGAAAGGCTTCAGGTAACTAAGATCCCTTTTAATGTAGCGGTAGTCGACAGCATTCAAAATGCCCGATTTGTAGGGGAGACGAGCAGTCTCGGCATAGATCTGTCGGCAGGTCTGGAGGAGTGCTAAGGCATGCTCGCGATCGGTGATACGTGGCACCATTCGTCTGGCCCAAATTGTCTGTGTAATCTGGACGGAAGTTGGGCGGAAGAGGTTGACACCAATAGCGAATTCCCAGATCTTATGTCGGAGCTCACCGGGGAGCTTTAGTAGAAACGACTCCTGGTTGTTCTTGACCCTGAGCAATGGTAAGCAAGGCATAGAAGTAGCAGTAGTAATAGCAGTGTATACAATTCCTTCTCTCCTCCTTTCGGCGTGACGTTCATGATGCCATTGCGGAACCTGTGGAATCCACGTGCCGGCCTCTTCACCACACGGCCAGTCTGGGCAGCCTGCTTCTTTGGCCTTGAAGTAGCTGCAGCCATGATCGGGGCCATATTGAAATTGTTGCTGAAAGTCCACGATGTGTAGTTGAGGTGGAGGGCAGCGGTAGAGAGTCTTTCGTTCCTAGCCGGGCTGCGAGATGGCAAGTGATACTTTTATGTCAACAGGCCGAGCCGCAGCGGGGAGAGAAGCTGGACTGTGCTTATTACGGGCCCGCTCTAGCTACGCAGGAAACCACAATTGAGGTCGTGCGGGGAGAGGCTTTGTGTCCAAGGCTTCCGGCATCGGGAGGTCTTGCCTCACGCAAGCCGCAGAGGTACACCGACATACATGCCATGCTCACGGTAGGAAGATGTCAGGCCTGGCTCAAAGATACACTGGCCTACTTACCATGCCCGCGGTAGGGAGTACCTAATCAAGTCAGCCGCAAAGGTACTCTGAATTGCATGCCCAGGTGCATTGCATCGCATGCCCGTGGTGGGAAGATGTTAGGCCTGCAGCTTTGTCAGCCTTATTGTCGACGCCATAGCACCGAGAGTCCACGGCTAGGTATGATAAACCTTTCGCACACGACAAGCTGCCATGTATGCATGATGAGTTGGACTGGGAATGTGTAGCGACACGCGCCACTGGAGAGGACACAAACTCTATGCTGCGTACAAGAGAGGAACCCTGTACAGTGAAATAAGATGCATTGTTTTCTCCAAGATTGCCTTATCTGAATTCTCCGTGCAGCTACGCAATCATCCTCTCAAACGTCACTTGCACTCCGTCAATGCAGTCCGAGAGCCACTGCCCACACTTCTTCTCCTCCAACGCTACTTCGCCACCATGACGTTCGCATCCGGGACATATCTCCTTGGGGCACTCTCGTGTCCTGCCATTATGTCTGACTTCCACCAGGACTCTTCTCAATCCTCGCAGAGTGGCTACCGGGAGCACGTCGTTCAACGGCTTTGAACACCAGCCCTCCCCTTCAACCATATGTCTTGCCATCCAGGTGACAACATGGACTTCCTGTATTGCTTCCTGTTGATGTGAACTGAACTTGATGAGCCAGGGATGAAAAGCGTCTTGAGATTTGAACTGGAACGCGTTGAGCATGAAGGGCAACAGTCGTGTCTCGTCGTACAGTTGTGTGCATACTGTTAGTAGAGCGAGGAAGTTCTTTTGCTTTCTTATGATGCGGGTCTCGAAGCTAAACGGGGTATACCGCCGCCAACAGTGAACTTGAAAGACCTCTCTACTCAGCGTGTAGGCGTAGATATCATTGCGGATTTCGGCGGGGAGGCGAAGGAGATGGGAGACTCGGGCATCTCTCATTATACACGGACCAGGACTGATCCAAGGTATAAAATGTAGATGGTGACGTCGAAAGGAAGTGGTAAGCAGGTCAGTCCGGCTGGAATGGTAAGATGCTGTAGATATGTCAAGCCTGATACAACACACCGGGAATGTTGTGGTTGTTAGACTCACTTGACAGACCACTGCGGCTACCTGAAAGCGAAGTACTGCATGTAGATCGTTCGTGGAAGAAGGACAGAAAATACGCCTTAAAGTAGTCATGATTGTTTTTGGTATGTGCCTTGACAGCCCTTTCGGCCTGAAGTCTCACACCGATACGCAAAGGCTTGAAAGTAAAGGCGCACGATTGGCCAGAATTATCCATTCAGTTAAGATATGACAACGCCTTGTGGGACGCAAAGTAAGCACAGCATAACTTCGGTATACGACGCCGCTTTGGGTTGGTTGCTGACAGCTTATTCGTTGCCACGAAAGTGCACAAATTCATGAAGAATCGAATGCGTCAGGATTTAGTTTCAATTATTAGATATGAAAATTCACCTGTTTTCCAGCATTCATCATGCAGTTGCGCAAAGCCAGGAGAGTCAAATCGGCACCGCGTGAAGTTCCATACATTCTGCGACTCTCCGCTATGAACCGGAGTAACTATACATCCGAATCTCTCCCGCTTGACCAATATGCTTCGAAATCTATGAGACCTGAGTATATCGCTGACCACCTTGTTGAAGAAGTGTCAGAAAGTGCCGTGCGATTTGGTTACCGAAATCTAAGCTCACTTGCTGACATCACGAATGACGATCCATGTATCAAATCAGCCAAGCCACGTTCGAGCCTGGCAGCCACCAAAATGCCACTCGCGATCGATGATATTCTTGCTAGATATATGTATTCTTCCCGTCTTAGCACGATGTATTTGACCCATATGAGAATTTCCCCGGCAATATGCAGCTCCATGCCCATTGCCTATGTCCAAGCTGTGGCATAGATCCTCACAGATGGGTCGGATCACAGCAGCATCTGTCGCGGCAGGTTAAGGAACACCATCGGCCGCCATAATTGGTGAAGTAGAGCGTTTCTCAGGGTGAACCAGGAATGTGTTGTAGATTTACTAGGGAGAACCGATCATGATAAAGCCTGGTACTAGTCGGCAGAGCAACACCAGTACGGCTTCATCACTTCTTACGCCATCTTATAAAGAGCGACGTATACATGAGGAGTATATAACGAGGCGTGAAAGGGCAGGAGGTACAAAAACAGTTGACTAACTTGCAACGGAAACGCATGAAATTCAATCTTTTTGAAGTGAAATATCAGTCATAGCATTACACGAATGCTCCTCGATGAGATTTCTATCGCACCAATTCGCTGTCACACTAACCTTTGGATTGATTATCTTCATCTGATATGTAACTTCCCGCCCCTTCTTATTGATGGCGTCTACGCAGAAGTCCTCACCGAACGAGGCGTTCGATCTGACGGAGAACAAGACACGAATCCACTCTAAGGCTGATAGTCTAGTGAAATCCCAACCGACCACATCATCATTCATAGGTTTCGAAAGTGTGAGTAAGTGGTAGGCGGATATAGGCGAGGCCGATAGGCATAGATCAAGGCGTAGATGGAGTTTGCCGATGACATTGAATTTGGCTTCGAGCAGGCCTCCAAGCCATTGATGTAGCAGGCCAGCACTGCATATAGAAAACACGCTCAGCGATAATCGGAGCAGTGCCGTCTCGGCAAATATCTGAGGGGACACTTCGAGCAACGCAAAGGCGTTCTCGGGGGCTTTAGAAACATCCTCTATCGTTACGAAGGAGCCGATCTTGGTTTCAATAGAGTATTCGTTTCCTGACAGGACGTACTCGAAGATGCGGTTGCGCAGCTCAGCGGGCAATCTCTGCAACGGCGATTCTTGCTGGTTCTTTCTCGTACTGTAGGTACTTAGTAAGACAGCCTCGACAACTGGGCACACATGAGCACTCACAGCTTTAGGAACTCTCCAGACTTGCGCTCGACGCCCAGCGGCCCGTTCGTGGAGAAGCGTATTTTCTTGTTGGTGCGCTTTGCAACACGGGCACCTGCTATAGCAGAACGCGGGCTTGCATCGAGTTTGCGAGGCGCCATGGCTTATCCGTTGAGTCATTTTGATGTCGAGAGGTTGAGCAGATACGCGCTCTGTTTGCGCCGTGTATGACGTAAATGCGTAAAGAGTGAAAGGATTGAGATGGTGCTGTTGAAGTAGATATTTGTGCTTGTTCTCGCGCACTTCAGTAAACTGTATAGCGTGTCGATAGCTAGGGATGCCTATGGTCAAGGTCTCTATAGGAACACATTATAACCTAGTAAGCCTTTGAAGCTACGCAGGCCAGTGTTGAATTCAACACGTCGTTTCCAACGAGGTCAAAAACCCGGGCAGTGTGGGCACGAATAGTTGCGGCATTTAGCACCACTGAAGTGGATGATTGCACACCCCCAATGTGAGGATTTCTCTCTGGGGCGAAGACGGAACGAACAAGGTAAACTGCCCTATGCCGAAAGGAAGGGTGTGAGGTGAACAAGGAGGAGTAGGTTGAACAATGGTATTCACGATGATATGAGAGAAGATATCCTCAGTCTGCCCAAGTACCAAACATACTAGTTTATAAGCACTAGAATTGCACGACTTGTGGAGATAGGCTTCAATATCCTGCACACATTAAGTTTTTCAACCTAGTATTTGGAGCGGAGGAATGCTGTATTTCAAGTCGAGTTAAAGAAGCTACCCGCGATAACTGGAACTAATCGAAAGTCGCAATTACATTCAAACTACTTGAGCTGACGCATTATGTGTATGAAACATGAGCCTGTGAGGGAGCCACCTTATTTCGAGCGGCGACAGGTAAACTACGATGCTCTATTTCGGCTACACCAGAGGTCGGCCATACCAACTGTGAACCATTAACTTTAGAGAAAGATAATACACACATCTGCTAAGATTTTCTACTTACTAGCGGGTGTGGTTGCGAATGTCGATGTCCATCTTCTCGACGACCATGTCATATCCAGCCGCTCGCATTTGATCTCCAAAGTGCTCATGTAGAAAAGCGGAGCATACAGACAGCGATGTGTAAACCCTGGCTTTGCTCCCGTGCACACAAAAGTGCACGCTACGCAAGTTCGGGAAAATGCTGAGCTTGTTGACTTCGAATAGCTGCTTGAGATACACTTCGTAGCACCTCTGGAAATGGAGGTCATTCACCTCAACGCGGACTTCGATGATCTGCCTGAGCTGGTACTTCCGAAAAGACTTGGGAGCGATCCAGAAAGTGGAGCAATTTGTCAATTGAAAGACGTTAGTAGTGGTTGGAAGAAGGGCAGTCTCGGCGTAGATTTGACGGCACGCTCTCATGAGAGCGAACGTATTAGTGCGCTCAGATGGCTCTGGAACGAAGACTCTGTCCTGGACCACACCAGATGACTGGCGGATGGTTCTGCCCCCAATTGCGTATATCCAAATTCGGTTCTGTATTTCGGTCGGTAGGCGTAGCAAGCATGATTCTTGGTCGCTCTTCACACTATACAACACGGCTCGTTAGTATTAGTGGAAGACGAGGTATGCTCGTTATCGACTCCTGTGGTACTTACAGTTCCTTCTCGGTGCCACGTTTGGGGGTTATGTTAAGCATCCCGCCTCTGAATCTATGGGAGCCCCAGGCGGGTCTCTTGATGACACGGTCGTTGCTTTTCTTGACGTTATCCGCATGCTGTGCTTTATCTTCTGCGATCGACTTGCAAGGCGCCATGGTGATTGAGTGTGACAGTCGAGGAAGGCGGTTGACACTGACCTTTTCAGGTTGCGAAAACGTCGGTCGGAGACCAAAGGAAAGAAGAGGAGACGCACTCAGAGCTTTAGGGTTTGCACTAGCGCGATCCGATAGTGAAAGCATCAGCACCCTCAAAATAGGTAATTGAAAAGTGTTTGATACTACCTTAAAGCTTTAATGTTATCCCAAATACGGTTCTTCGTGGATTTCCCCATACGCGCTAGCTGACTTGAAACCAGTCTCCATTGCTCAGCTCCATCGCACGATACGCAAATGCATATCGACGATGTCTCAGGCTCCAACAGTCTGAGGTTCTGCGTACCAACTAGCATGATGTCAGTCGAATGGACGGGGTATTATTCGCTCTTGAGGTCGTTGCTCTTACTTGTTGTTGAATGTGGAGAAGGACATCTCCATCTTCTCGACAATCAGGTCATAGGATGACGCCCAAGTAGTAAGAAGAGGAATTTCCCGGAGAGAATTTTCGCACTCAGTAAACGATTTCTTCTCCCACTTGTGTTTACGGTCAGGAAAGATGCAGAATCGGATGCGGCGTAGCTCTGATAGGACACCAAGCTTGAGTTTGTCGAAGTACATCAACATTCCAGGCGAAGACACCTCAATTCGTAAATCTTTGATCTGATGTATCTGGTACCTTTAGAAAGTGCCGGAGGCTGGTGATAGACACGCGCCAGTGGGACCTGATCGAAAAGTTATTGACGGCGAAGGACAGAGGTGCTGTTTCTGAGTAGATCTGCCGACAAGCCCTGAGGAGCACAAAAGCGTTCTTCTTTTCACTTGGCCTAGGTTGGACCGAGCTCTTTCGAGAGGATCCGGAGAGCAGGCGGAATTCCTTGCCACCAAGCGCATACTCCCAGATTTTGATCCTGAGTTCAGCTGGAAGGCGTAGCAGTGGTGAATTTTGGTTGCTGCTCACGCTAGATTGTTTTGTTAGTATATGTTACTGAGGACCATTGCGCTCACCTCTATAAGGAAGCTACCGGTCATGGACTTACAGAGCCTTTTCGTCGCCCTTTGGCCTCACGTTCAGCATTCCGTTCTTGAACTTGTGGAATCCGCGAGCGGGCCTCTTGACGACGCTGCTCTTCTTGACAGCAAGAGGCTCTTTTGCCTTGTCCGCGGCCGCTGGTTTGCGAGGCGCCATGGCAGGTGACAGCAGTAGACGGTCGGCGTTTGAAGGCAATGTTGCGTGAGGTGGAGAGTCAAGGCAAGAGCAAGGGAACGACGCTCAGGGTCCACGCTAGCGCGCGCTATGTTTGTACAGCAAGTGAAGGCAACGGCGGATTGACTAGGTAGGTGAGAGAAGCGCAGGTCACATTGATGTAAATGTAAACTAGCTGTCTCGACGAAAACTTCTTTCATATAGCTTTAATCTCCTCTCGGCTCTGATCCTGGGTAGCATCCGGGCGACTGCTCTTAAATAAACTGTCACCCCACGACTGAACTATATAGCATTAATCCAGATTCTGTTACGTCCAGCTCGCGGGTCCTTCTCTATGCGAAAATCCTGGCAACATGTCAGTGTAAATCCTGCGCGTGTTGCGACGTGACTGCGGTCTATAATAATGCGCTCAGAGAGAAGATTGTTTACTCGTCATTGACAGCACCAAGCGATTCGAGAATACGGACTGCAGAGCAATACATATCCTCGCCTCAAGCCTAGAGCCATCTCCGGCTAAGGATGACGATAACTGATTTTCATCATTGCATGGAGTAGGGAAAGGCAATAGCAGATGGGCACATACCAGCAGAGTGGAGCGAACATGTGTTCCTTGGTGACTACCGTCAACCAGCTGCGAAGGAAAGTCTCCAGAGCCCAATCGTCACACTCGAAGCCCAGCGATGCTGCGTATAGCTTCTGGCTACATTTGGTGTCTTCCGATCACTTGCTCAGTAGTCCAACTCGAGCTTGTCTTCCTTTTGCACATCCGGACCATTGGCTTGGTGCCATGGGTCCCACTCGTCGCTCTCCGATTCATGGTATGGCGAAAGCCGGCCATCCTTCTTTGTACGCTCCCGCTCCAATTTCATCTCTCTTTTCTTGACCTTGTATTTGTCTCTGTTCTTCTTGTTCCTCTTCTTTGTCCTGTCGCTACTGGTAGCCCACTGTTGCGCCTTTGGCCTGGTCGTATGTCCTGGCGTGGATGCTGACGCAGAACTGGCAGCATCCTTGGGTTCCGTTTCAACCTCGCCCTCTTCAGAGAGCTCACCTGCCTCGCGTCGCAGTCTGCGTTTGCGAAGGATGGCCTGGATCTCGGAGTGCCGGAACATGGCGATCTGCTCATCCGTGATGGTGCGCTTCGTACCGTCGGAGTAGTAGCCTAGGCCGTCGTCTTCCTCGTCGTGGTACTCCTCAGTAGCGTCTTGCGCAACGCCATGGAGGAACTGCTCTGGTGTCGGCGCGTGGGGGAAGTGTTTGGCATGAAATGCATGCAAATCATCCTAGAAAATTAGCGTCCCGTAAAGCTACAGAATCCGAATAACATACAATAGTGACTGTTGGTGCTTGCAGTGCCATGACAAATTTCTAGATCTGTGCTCGTGCGGCCCTCGACGGGCGGGTTGTCACGTCTGTAAATTCATGGAGAGTGGAAGAAGTTGAAGTTCGCGAAGCTCACGAGGCGCCGTCGATCATTCACGTGGTCACGGGGTCTTGGCTTCACCGCGGCATGACGTCTACGCATCCCCACCAAACCGTCGCGACAGACAACGGCCTACAACAACGCCATACCTACAACCCCTGAACAACCATGAAAGCTGGATCCATAGTCGCATATCCTCTTGCAAGCGTCTGTCTGTTCCTCGCTTGCTCCGCAGAGTCCCGCCCCTTCGACAGCATCCGCAAGTCGTTCGAGATACTCAGCGCCCAGATCCCACTGCGCGACCTCATCATGCCTCCCGCAGGCGAAGTGTCGACCGGTGTCATCATATCCGATGTTATAGGCAAGACGCAGAACATAGCCATCTTCAGTGGCCTCACGCGGGACATAGACGATGTCGCTGGCCGTCTCGACAACGCAGCACAGAACGCCACAGTACTCGCGCCAGACAACAGCGTAATGCGCAGCTTGCAGCGAAAGCCGTGGGAAGATCCAGAAGACTACGATACCTTTGGAGCCAACGCATACGAAGGCAGTTCAGGACAAGACCGCGCGCGCAAGAACCTCGAGCGCTTCGTGCAAAGACATGTCGTTCCGGAAAGTCCCTGGGAAGAGGGCAAGAAGATCAAGACGCTGGCTGGCAACGAAATATGGTGGGAAAGCAAGGACGGCCAAAAGAAGGTAAGCCTATGCTATCTCGCTTCTGCACCCACGGGTAGTCCGCCGAGACCCACCCGCGAACACATTTTTCTGTCTCCACCATTCCTCAAACGCAAGATTTCGACCAAAATTGTTCTTGGAATGGGATTATCTATGATCTATAATGAGAGACTTCCATCAAATCCTCATTGGTGAGATGGCCGAGGTTCGTATTTCACAGCTCACAGCGTCTGATCACTCGCTCACAATCACACAGTTGGTTATGGCGCCAGGTTAAGGTTAATCTTAACATATATTCCTGGTCACGAAAGTGGCGTGGGTTCGAGTCCCACTCTCATCAGCATTCGTCTGGCTTTGTCAGATATCCCAGGATCTTTTTTTTGCTGTTTGTGGTTGATCTGAAGGACGTGTTGCCTCTTCAACCACAACAGCAACAACTCTCTTCTTTTTGCTTCTTGGCTATCCTAGTGTTCTTGCTCATCTACTTTATGTCGTAGAAATCGAGCTGACCCATTCTGCAGATCCAACCCAGCAATGTCGAAGTCACCAGCATCGCTGACAAAGTGTCCAATGGCGAGGTCTGGGTAATTGGAGGCTCTCTGGCATGAGAACGACTTTCCAATTGAGATTATGAACTATTGGCTCCATCAGCCACGAAGGTTATGCAGAATATTGGCGGGACCAGTTTCTTGATTTCAAAGCACCGAGCTTTTCCCTTCGCTACATTCAAAGCATAGATCTAGCTTTAGCTTGCCAGGTCACTCATACACTTAGAATTAAATGCATCATGTAAGCTACATTGTCTGGACCCCGCCACTTCGTATTGGTAGTCGCTCATTCGATGCGCGAGTTGGTAAGCAGGCATCTCGGTTGCGGTGGGTAGGATTGCATAGTAGAAAGCCAAACGCCGTCGCGACTCTTCCACATACAGATAGAAGCAAGGTAGAATGATTACCATATAGAGTACTCGTAAACGTTGGCCATAGAGGACTAGATGCTCTGATAGCTTTCCAAGCTTGAGGTTCCAGAGTTCCCCCTCTCAACCCCCACTTTAGTACATACAAATACATGACTATCATGGCACAACAGCCAAACATCAGTACCACAGCAATAATCCAAACCATCTCCAACCCCCCACCATGAATTTCTCCTCAGGTGACCTAGCAATCTGCCCAACCTGCGGCACCCAATTCGACGTCCCCCTCACCTCACCACCCTCCACCTGCCGCATCTGCGATGTAAATGACATCATACCCCTTCCCCCCAAGCACCCATACTAACACCACACAAGGACCCACGCCAATACGTCCCCGCCCACGGCCAAACCTGGACCAGCCTGAACCAAGAACTCCCCCTTCAGAAAAACACGTTCGAAACCGACCCCCACGACTCCCGCATCCACTACATCACCACCAAGCCGCTCACCGACGCCGAACTGCCCGCCAGCCTCGCCAGCAGTACGACTACGCGCAAGCAGCTGGGCATCGGGCAGCGCGCCATTTTACTGCAGACGGCCCGGGGGAACGTGCTCTGGGACCTGGTTGCGTTCATTGACCAAGCAACTGTGGATTTTGTGAAGTCGAAGGGTGGATTGAAGGCGATTGTCATTAGCCATCCGCATTTTTACACGACGCATCTTGAGTGGGCGCGAGTCTTTGGGTGTTCGGTGTATGTTTGTAGGGATGATGGGGAGTGGTTGAATCGCGAGGATGAGGGAGGGGTGAGGAAGGCGTTTAAGGGGGTTGAGGAGATTGAAGAGGTAGGAGGTGAAGTCAAGGTGATTCAGTGCGGTGGTCATTTTGATGGGAGTGCGGTGTTGCTGTGGGAGAAGAAGTTGTTTATTGCGGATACGTTCATGAGTGTGCCCGTGAGTTAGCAAGCTTCATGGTCGTTCAGTGTGATGGTGCTAATGATGTGTAGTCTGGGTTCTATCACAAGGATCGCCTTCCGGGTACTGTGAGCTACTCGTTCCAATGGTCATATCCGAACCGTGAGTAGTCATCGTCGGTTACAGCCCATATTGACTGACGATCCAAGTAATTCCCCTTCCACCGGCCAAGGTACATGGCATATGGAAGGCCATCAAGCCTTTTGACTTTGACACAACTTTTGGTGGCTTTCCAGGTCAAAACGTAACACGACCAGACCTCAAGAAGCAGGTTCTGGAAAGTATGAAGATTTTCCTGAGAGTTGGTGGCCATGAGAAGGCAGCCGTGTACGAAGAGACACTAGAATAGGATGGTTGATGCACATGATTATGCGCGGTGCACGTGGCGATCTTGATTTTAACTTGTAAATTTGTTCAATTTCGATTACTCAGACAGTCTTGACGCCACACGAAGCATTTTAACCCATCCAGCGCAGTAAACCCATAGGCGCTGAACCCGATGACGCATGTGTTGCAAACAAGAACCGTCTTTCCCGCAGTGTCGTGCTAGTGATACTGGCTGAGGAATATGTACATGTACAGTGTCGCAAAAGAGCCTAAAAAGCACGCTCATTGCTTAAAGTAAGCCCTCCCTTGTGAGCTAGAAAGTCGAAAATTCCATGCCATCGATTACCAAGGACGTGCGATTAAACGCTCGCCCCGCGAAACACACTGCACCATTCTACGACGTGATGGCCTCGGTGGAAGTCGGTGCCGTCTCGATGCTAGTCGCTGCTTCAGTCGAAGCTTCTACAGCGGACTCCGTGTCGGCCTTGATCGCAGGTTCGTCCTTGTTGAGTTCCTTGTCCGCATCTGCCATGGTCACGTCACCATCTGTGTCGGCGGGCTTAGTAGCAGACTCAGGTTCAGCGGATGTGTCATCCTTTTTCTCCTTGGTCTCGGCCGGTGACTCTGCCTTCGCGATTGGAGACTCCTCCTTGGTGGGCTTCTCGTCATCATGCTTGACACCGTTGGTCGCCGGTTCGCCATCAGAAGCGAGAGCACCACCCCACTTGGTGAGGAGCTCACCCGAGCGCTGCTTGAAGCTGTACTCCTCCTCCTTGGGAATCGAGTTGAGCTTGATGATTGCCTTCAAGACTTTGTGGACCTTGGTCTTCTTGATGACCTCAGCCTCGAGATCGTCATGAAGCTCGAGCTGCTTAAGGTAGTCTGACATGTTCGCCATGTCTTCATCCTTGGGAGCCTGATCGCGGGATAGGAAGCCCTTCTGTAGGCGATGGCGGAGGTACAAGATTTGTTTCTCTCGCTTTGCGAGTCGCTCCTCCTCAGTTAGTGGTGGCTCTTCAGGCTGAGCGGATTCCGCCTCTTCGCTAGCCTTCTTCTTCGACTTGGTCTCTTTCTTGGGCTTCGCTGTAGATGCATCCTTGGGCGTCTTGGTTGTCAACTTCAGCTTCGTCTTGGGCGTCTTTGCGGGCTGTTAGTGGATTAGTGGCCGTGAAGCGCGCTGTGATTGATTGACATACCTTGTCGTTCTCGCCGTCACTCTCCTCGCCCTTCTTGCGCTTCTTGCTTGCCTTGGCCTTCTTTGCAGATGGAGCGGCAGCATCATCGCCATCGGCCATTTCCACATCATCTGAACCTGCTGCAGCCGTGCTCTTGCGCTTGGCTGACTTCTCAGCCTTCTCCTTCTTCTCAAGCTCCTTTTGTTCCTTCTGTTGATTGTCTTCTGCTAGGGCGGCCTCATGACTGGCAAGGACCTGCTTAAAGTGTGCTAGGTCGTGGCCTTCCGCAGCAATCTGCCACGCTTCCCATAGTGCCTTGTTCTTCTTGTTGGAGTTGCCTTCTTCGACGTCTTTCTTCACGTCTTCGAGGTTGAATGTGAGGAGGTCGGTGTTTACTTGCCATGCACTGTAGTATGTTAAAACAAGTGGCTCCAAAGGAGGAGGAGTATGCGACTCACAATTCATTGGTTCCCAGGAACATGACGGGGTACCGTCGATCCTTTGCATTCTTGCCACCCTCGAGGAAATCTTCGCGATATGTGCCATCGATGCGCTTCGCGCTGACGGGCCGCTTGCTGAGCAGTGACTCTGGTAGCATATCTTCGTCGCAGATGATGACTGGCCAGGGTTGGTAGCCGCGCATCGCGACCATGTACATCTCGCCTGGGTTCACATTGAGACGTAGCTCAGGTGCCTTCTTCTTGCCCTTTGCGGGTGTCTTCTTCTTGTGTTCTGGAACGCCAGCTCCTGACTTGCGCTTGCCGTTGCCATTGCTCGTCTTCTTAGCAGCTGGGGTGCCGTTGGTGGCAGCATCGCTGGCGGGTACGGTATCTGAAAGGTAAAATAAGCATGTGCACGAAGAGACTATCGATCACTGGCAGGATGAAGACATCAATGATGGTGCCTGGTTTTGACTTACCTGCGTCATCACCAGCCGCCTCAGTCTCTGGCTGCGCGCTGGCAGTGTTCTCCTCCTTCGCGGCGGCGTCCTCTTGTGCGTCGTCAGTCTTGGAAACTGATTCATCGTCGCGTTAGCTTCGTGGACGTCATTTATGGCAGTTAATCACAAACCTTCAGCGACACCCTCGGTGGCTACAATCCCCTCCTCAGCCGGCTTCGCCTCAGTGACTGCAGGCTCTGCGACATCGTCTGCTGCTGGTGTCGGCTCTTCGACCAGCTTGGGAGCATCGGCCACAGCGGGCGCGTTGGTCTCCTCAGCCATTGTATCGGTCGTGCTTATGTGGCACGGAGTGGTGTCGACGCGTAAGGGAGGCAGCGGGTCGCGAATTACCCTGTCGAGATGTCAAGCGCGACGGCAGTGACGCGTAGTCGATGGGTGACCGTGGATGGTGATGGACGTGGGGGGTGAGGTGGGTGATGGGTTCGTGTCGTGGTGTGGTGATGGAGGGAAAGAAAAGGCCTCCTCGGGACGACTGGGGCTGGGCTGGGTTTCTTACCAGCGCTGCGCGCAGGGCTTGGCACCGATTGGATCCTATTCGCAGGGGAGAACACTTCCAGGCGCGCCGATAATTTTTCGAGCAGTTTCGCTGTCTTTGCGAGAGCCAGCGGTGCTAGTTTGCTGGTGTTGCAGTAATCTTTGTGGTGCGGGCAGACGTGTTGGCGTTTGCTCTCCGTGCCTCTTAAGGTGGGCGCGATGCGCGATGCGCGATGAGCTATGAGCGTCCGTGCGCGTCGTGTACAGAGTAGCCGCCCTCCAACTGACCCCTCAACAATACTCCACTATCTGGATTGATCGAGAAGAAGTACGACCGAATGCTCTCCTTTGCTCTTGTTCCGATGTCCAGTTGGTCTTGCACAATGTGACTCAACTCCAAGCTGATAGGGGTCCATTCGCGAACAGTGACTTGAAGCCACATCCAAATAAGACCTAGGCTGGAGGACCGGTGTGCCTCAAGAGTTCCCGACCGTCAGGATATCGACTGCAAAGGTATTCGTAATGGTCTATCTCGCCTGGTTAGCTTCTTGATTCTCAGCTTTGAGAGGTTCGATAGAAACGAGCACTAGATGAGTGGACAATTTGTGTAGCAGCTAGTACGACTGCGAGCTGCGGGGCTTTGCTAGGGTTCGCATTTCAGCTACTAATATCTTGATTAGCTCTTGTGCCTCGTGCGGCTATCTGTGAGACTCACTATACTCTATCTTATCACTCCTCGCGACGTTACTGCACAAAGCAGATCCGATCCCAGCTCTTACAAACTCAACGCCCATCAGGTATTCCGTGCGTCGACACCGCTGCGAACCATTCGCGCATGATCTCCGTGAGGGTTTGTTTTGTACCGCATTTTGTCAATTGCGTTTTGAAATGACTAGAATACTCCAGTCTCACTTAACGCCGGGTAGCTCGGTGAACACCTCAAGGGTAGGGGTTAGACGGTCGACTCCGACTCTTGGAAACCCAATAGACTGTTGCAACATAAT
The DNA here is from genome assembly GCF_000146915.1 of Parastagonospora nodorum SN15. Taxonomy (NCBI): domain Eukaryota; kingdom Fungi; phylum Ascomycota; class Dothideomycetes; order Pleosporales; family Phaeosphaeriaceae; genus Parastagonospora; species Parastagonospora nodorum. The sequence goes on along the minus strand of NW_001884554.1, from coordinate 277,860 downwards.
TGCAGCATAACTTTCTGCATAAAGACACCCAGGGATTGTAGACCTCTCCACATAGATGTGGCAATAAGGAATTTTGTTTCCAAACTAACGTGTTTGGCCAACATGCAGGCATTGCGTTCATCGGAGTCTCTGGGTGGCATCTATCCACAATCGGCTCAAGGGACTGGTACCATGACCTAGTATTCCAGGTCTCGACGGCTCCACGTGGTCATCCTCATACATCGAGCAGTATTTGAAGCAGCTACGTTTTCGCTCGAGAAACAATGAATCCTTTTAGCACGGCTGCAAGAGACATTGAATAGTTGTGATGCTTGTCCGCATGGATGAAACCTCACTGTAGCGTGACAGGAGACTTGTGACCATAAGACGTCGTGTTCGAGCGTGAAGCAGTGTATAGTCTTTCAGTATCGAAGGGCACCCAGGCGTGCTGACCGTAGATACGGCAAGTCCCCGTAATTTGGGTGTCCTGAGAGCTAGAGCCATGCTGATGTCCAGACTTCCGTAATATAGGGTTCGGCCACTCGATCTTCGACTGTATTCGCTATCGATAAGCAACCTAGTTCCTAGCTCTTGCACGTATACTGGTCTAAACCAGATATATACTTATTTGCGGGTGCGTGGGATACGGGACGGCTTCGGAGCTCGTCGTATTGCGGGACTTCAGGTCAGACCTTATGATGCAGGAGATCGAGAGCCTGTTCAGATCCTGTCGAGGGCATCTTGTATGTGCATATCTATGCAATATTTTGGACTTCTATCTGCACCATCGATGAGGCGTTCGCTCTGCCGTATCGCTTGACATGCTACGATGCTCGCGATCGACTCTCAAATCCTCTATGCAGCTCCCTGGTTGTGATTTGCCACGGCGGATCTGCGGATCGCCTAAACACGAGTTTTAAATAACTCCCATAGCGTAGCCCACACGTGTCTCCGGCTCTCGGACTTCGTTGCTATGGCGGTCAATGGTCGTGGAGTGTGTTGACGCAGCTAGTTCTATCGATCGAGGGGCAGCGGAGCGTCGGGCGGGTCGTTGTATTCTAAAGAAAGAAGATAGATCGGCTGTCCAGAGTTACGTGAAGTGGGGTGGCCCACGACAAATGGACGTTACATGGGAGAGAAGTAATGTGTTGGCGATGGTGTATGGAGGTGGGACATTCAGGGCTCTGGCGGTTGTCGCTAGACCTACCTAGCCGCTCTAGATGTCTTGGCCTTCGATAACTACACACCACCTGGGCACAACAATCTCCCCTACATTGCACATCGCGCATAGGGGGATCTCCCTTTACAATATGGCAAACGGTACTCAATTGACGGTGAACACCGTTCGAATTACTGGGACATGAATGCGCACTGTCTGGGCGGTTATTTTGGCCTGGCAACTGCTATGGCGAAGTGCTGCGGTAATCAGGGTCAAAACCAGCTCATCAGACTGTTTCAGACAAATTCAGAATCAACCCTCGACCAGCAAACTATAGCGTGCATCTATTGGTAACCCGTAATGCAGTGGCCGTTCACGGCGGGCTTGTGCATACCCGTAGGCAGCTAGCGCAAAGACGTCAGGGTCCTAGATCCAGCCCTACAATTTCTGAGAGTAGCGCGCAAGCTTGACACCATAGCTATCCTTTTCCAACATGGCTACAGAAGCCCCTGCTACGAATGGCACCACAAACGGCGACTACCAAGCCTTGTGGGCGAACAAATACCGTGGTGTACGCAACCTGTTTGACGTTCACGAGGAACCAAGGACTAACAGGCGCAGGCGACCGTGGAAGATCTCGACCCACCTCCCGCTCTCTCCGTCAAGCCTACTGATCCGATCTCATGGGCTCTCATGAGCGGGCTCGAGCGCGACTACACCCATCTCACCGTCACATCGCAGGAAACCCGCGCACTGTTGGGTTACATCAGCATCCCGCGCCTGCAGGAGCTGCTAAAGGAAGGCAAGGTCAAAGACAGCGATCCGGTCCAAGAGGCCATGCACAAGTTCCAGCGACGTGGTAGGAGGTACAAGGTCATCACCACGGAGACACCGCTGGAGGAGCTGGACGAGTTCTTCAATGGCGGGGTTGACGGAATCGGCAAACAGGACTTCGCGGTGGTGACGGATGCCAGCCGGAAGTTCGTGCTGGGTGTTGCCACGAAGGAGGATTTGGAAACTTTCATGAAGAGGAGAGCTTGAAATGGGAGGATATCCCTATTTTCTCAAAGTTCAATATTGCATTGCTGGCGCATGGAAATACCTCGGGGATTTGGTGCTGCAAAGCTGGATTCAACATACCCTCAGGCATGCTTATTGCAAGTTCACATAGTCTTGTGTGAATGCATGTACAGATGTCTTTCTAGCAAGAGATGCTTATGCCAGCTTTATTTCGACGAGAAGTACCAGATTAATGGGATATCACGAAAACTTTCTCTCGGACTTGATTGTACTCGACTACATTTGAAGTACAACCTGTGACACTCTGAAAATAATTGAAAGTCATCTCGAGCACTCCGATATAGAAAGTAGACTATATACTACCATAACCTACCATGGTACTTTGCAAGGCTGCATGGCAACAAGACGTCATCAGCCTTAGTCAGCCCTACCTCAACATTCCCCGGCAGCCATCCAGAAATAAATGCGATCGCCCGTCTCAAGGTCCCCACATGCCGATAACGAGGGCTCCGCCTAACCATGCGCTTTTGATCAACCCAGCCCTGGTGTGCAGCAGACTCCCTGAAACCTCTTCCCCGAGTCGCTGGCATGGTCGCGCCTTCTCTCCGATTGCGTCCCACCACCGCCGCCCTCCTCTCGCAAGCGCGGCGAACTACCAAATTATACATTCCGCGAACCCGTCTCGTACAGAACGCGAGATGGTACGCGCAAAAGTCCCAGGAGCCCAGAGTAGGCACCACAACGCCTGTGCCGGATGATGCGAATCCGCCGAAACCCAAGACACGGCCGCCTTTCTACTTTGAAGCCGGATATGCGCTGTTTGCGAAACGACCTTCGAGACCTTTCCCGCCGCCGTTCTTGTCCCTGCCGTCCACGAGCTTCTCGGAGCCGCTGAGTACACACAATAAGAGCAAGGACCGCAGGCCGAAAGTCAACGGGGAAATGATCAGAGGGGTAACGAATGGCGACGACGCGGTTTTAGTCGGCGACTACTTCATCGGCGCAAACGACGGCGTGGGGGCTTGGGGTACGCGGGAGAAAGGACATGCCGCGTGAGTCCCTCAAGAAATTGCCATGGCACATTATGTTCTGACATACCAGCACAGCCTATGGTCGCGGCTCATCCTCCACTTCTGGGCCCTCGAGACCGAAAAAGCCGCATACTCGCCCACCACCGAACCCAATCCCGTCGCATACCTGCAATCTGCATACGAACTCACAAAACAAGCAACCTCGGAGCCAAACGAGTGGCACGGCACCACGACTGCGTGCGGCGCCCTGCTCAGCTCCGACAACGACATGCCCGACCACCCGATTCTCTACGTGACGCAGCTCGGCGACTCGCAAATCCTCGTGATACGGCCGAGTACCAAAGAGGTGATATTCCGCACAGAAGAGCAGTGGCACTGGTTCGATTGTCCGCGGCAGCTGGGGACTAATAGTCCCGACACGCCAAACGACAACGCTATTGTGGATCGCGTCGTGCTTCAGGAAGACGATGTCGTGCTGGCCATGACCGATGGCGTGGTTGATAATCTGTGGGAGCATGAGGTGGTTACAAACGTCGTTGAAAGCATGGAGAAGTGGACTGGTGATAAGGATAAAGATACAGAGCAGCAGACGTATGCAGACGGCATGCGGTTTGTTGCGCAGCGGCTCGTCAATGCGGCGCGGGAAATTGCCCAGGATCCGTTTGCTGAGAGCCCGTATATGGAGAAAGCGATCGACGAGGGCCTTTCGATTGAAGGAGGTACGTAAGACTCCGTCACCACATATGTCACTGCTGACATACTACAGGCAAGCTCGACGATATCAGCGTCGTAGCCGCTCAGTGCAGACGACGTGACGGTTGAAGCATCATGATCATCGCCGTCACAGGATATGACCCCATTCATGGTGGTCTCACCAGTCACTTATTCAACCACTGAGAGCCTCTTACGCGTGGCTCCAGTGTCTTGTGCAGCCATGATCTGGGCAGCGGTTCCTTGGAGGGCCTGTCTGCACCAGACCTGGCTCTACTGACCTCATGGCCGGAATTTACGACAAAGATTCAAGCCAAGAAGGCGAGGAGCAGTAACAGACCCTACTAATACGAGAGTGACATCAGCATCAGCACTCGCGGCCACTAGGGACGGCACCATCGGTCAGTTGCAGGACATATTCACGCATGCAGCTGGACCATTCCAGTATAATATGAATGTCTATTGGTGGAGGAATACCTAATCTACGAATCATGGGACTATGCATTTTGGGTGGCGCAATGGATACCGGAACGCCTTTTACACCTGAAGATGGCGATGTTGTCGCATGGGCAGGAATTATCATTCGAGGCCGCCGATGTTGCTGGATACGGACGCGATAGCGTGGTGCCATGCATGGCGGGGGCCACCGAAGAGCTTATAGAAGAAAGTTTGAAGTATTCAGTCTGAGCAGAAGATCGATGGTGTATGACTTGGCGGTCTTCATGCGAATACCAACCGTGCTCTCTAGGCTTTGCTTTCATCAAGCTGGTGATGCTGATGGCGATTGGGTAATCTTGCGTTTCGATCGGCCAGATTTGCTTGGTGACCTCGATCGACTCATACTAACTGAAAGCTTGCGCTTCTTGATGTCGGCGCGTGAGCCATGCGAATCCGCTTCGGAAGACGAGTGTCTACGGCGCCGGTCTCGAACGGGACTTGGTGAGCTGCTAGGAGACCTTCGACGGCGACGCGGAGGCGTGCGTGAACGCGATCGTGACAGCCTGGGTGGTGGTGAGTTGGACTTGTCTTTCTTTGCTGGGGAGGCAGAGCGCGAGGTATGTTTGGGTAACCTTCTGCTATCATGGCTTGGAGACCAGGACTTGTCCCTCCTCCGTCGTGGCGGAGACCTCGAACCCAGAGAGGGAGAGCGTCGTGCACGGCGCGGCGGCGGTGATCTAGACCGGCTCGATGATGGCGATCGGCGTCGTCGTCGGGGCGGTGTTCGTGAGCGATCTGAAGAGGGTGAGCGTCGAATGCGACGAGGTGGTGGAGAAGCAGAGCGACTGCCTGAAAGCGAGCGACGGCGCTCACGAGACTTGTCACGACGGCCTCCCCGGCCGCGACTTCTACCACCGCTCCCGCCCGGGACGTAAATGTCACGTTCGCGACGTGGTGGTGGGGATCGTCGTCGCCTGTACAGGTCAGTATGCACTCTTCTATGGTCTGACGGATCGACGCACGGTGGAGACCGCGAACCCCGGCGTGGTGGTCCGCGATCGAAATCTCTACCTCGCCCTCGACCACCTCCTCTGCGGTCATCGCCGCGAAAGCGACCGCCGCGTCCACGTTCAGGGCGTTCGGAGCGTTCGGGACGATCTGGGCGTTCGTTGCGGCGGAACGAGTCGATCATGTCGGTCTGTTCTTGACCTTCGCGGCGGCGTTGCTCGGCTTCGGCTTTGGACATCTGCATGCGAGGTTAGCTATGCCAATTGCTGCAAAGCTCGCAGCTCTCACCTGTTCCTTCTGCAGTTCGAGCTTCTTCGCTTCCAACAGCTCCCGCGGTACACCGACGGGACTTTCCTGTGCACTCAGCATGAGGTCCCATAGCTCTTTGCAGAATGCCGGTGTGTCCTTGTTCAGAAAGCCCGTGAGCTGGATCTGGATCTCCTTGATTTTGGGCTGCCAAACGTTAGCTCTAATATGTAGGTCGACGACGCGAAGAGTGCTGTCTTACAAATCGATCTTGCTCAAGGAGGTTGTAGCATGTCTCGACTACAATGTCGTCTTCGTCGCCGAGGATGGTCGTGATCTTGTTGGCGATCCACTTCTTCATCAAGTCAATGTTGACCTTTTCAATGTCGACCTTCTTATCGAACTCAGGTGGAAACTTAGTCGCCTTGAGACGCTTCTGGTCGATGCTGAGCGCCATGTTGACGGCTGTAGTCGTACTTTCGGCTGCGTGCGGCTTGGGGCGTGTTGTGTTGATGGGATTGCGGCGAAAGTGGAAGTGTCAGAGGTCGCGAGCTCCAGGTTGCGGCTCGGCGGGTCGGCGAAGGCTGTCAGAAGCTACGTCAGTTTCAGGTACGAGCACGGCGGACCCTGGCTCCACACCAGCTTCACCCGAGCAACAAACAGCATTAAGACTTCACTATAATAATTTCAACGTTCAATTAGGCAACTGGAGTGTAAAGGAAGGCATGGACTCTATAGCTTCGACAAGTTCACAACCGAAATGCCGAAGTAATCTTGCTGTAAGACGGTACACTCACCCAATGCAGAAGCAGCCTCTTGATAGTAAAGGCTTCCCGAAGCATGAGATCCTGCGTTGAAGACCAATAGCAGCAACCACGGCTGTTTGACAACACAACTGGACCTTCCTCACCATGTGCTTATCTATCGAGTCCATCGCCTCCCTAGCACTTCGGTCTCTCCATCACTCAACCACTATCCAGCATCACACTTCTTCCACGTCTTCTACATCAGCCATCGCTGTTACATTATTTTTCTACTCTCCACCTTCAATAAACAGCCATGTCCGACGTTGAGGATCCCGTTGTTGAAGCTGTCGAAGAAATCCTTGAGGAGCCTGCCGCTGAAGAGCCCCCGGCGGACGAACCCGTTGAAGACCCAGTAGAAGACCCGGTCGAGGAGCCTGCCCCAGAAGACCCTGCCGAAGAGACAGCCCCCGAAGACCCTGTCGAAGACCCTGTTGCAGATGCCGCCCCCGAGGAAGCTGCAGTACCTGAAGAGCCCGCGGCAGCTGCGCCTGAGTCGCCCCCGGCAGTCGATGGAGCGTCAGCCGGCGATCCTGCGGTGGCTGGAGCGCCCAAAGCAGCTGAACCCGTCAAGGAACCCCTCAAAGAAGTCGAGGACGCTGCCAAAGACGCCAAGAAGAAGACCGAAGACGCCGCCGCCGAAGTCAAGAAGGAAGTCAAGGAGAACGCCAAAGACGTCAAGGATCCAGTAGTTCCAGCCACAGCGCCAGCTGTACCTCCCGTACCTGCTGCACCTGCCGCTGGCGCACCAAGCTTGAAGTAAGCGTGCCATCCACACTACATTCACCCTTACTAACACATGTCCTACAGGTCCAAGAAGTCCTCCAAACTCGGCAACGCGAAGTCCAAGGTGGCTGCCAAGGTCCTACCAAAGGTCCTACGTGTCGGTACACCCAAAGACGTTGTCCCGCTGGTCGTCATGCTGCGCCAGAAGAAGAAGGCAGGCCAAGACGTTGCTCCCTTGGTCAAAGCGTGTATGACTATCGTCGGTGGAAAATGATACCTTTCGGTTGGCGGCATGGATTCCCACATTATTACCCCAGCACCCTTGATCGCTACTCTTGTTGTAACCTAGAACTCTTTCTCCTCTTTGACGAAGAATGCCATCTGGACTATTCTTCTGCTCTATCGTGCCATGGCCGTGCGTATGAATTCGGGGATGGCGTCTATGACCGTAGAACTGAATATCTCTAGACCCCAGTGCCAGCCATCGATCCTTGCAATTGACATGCAGCTTCATGACCACAAGTCCATCTGGCACGAACACTTCTTCCTCAGCCCAGCCTTTATCACAGACGCATATCCTCTATCTCATATCGGCCCGGACCAACTTCCCATCCTCCCCAGCTGCCATGCATGCGCCGCGCCATACATGATGCTCTTTCCGCACATAAAACCTCATTTCTCAAATCAAATCCTGATTCCTCTTCACCCGCCAACAACCCTCCCCACCTCGCGCCTCGCCTCCTCCAGCCCCCTGGCTAAATCCCCTCTCTTATGCCTCTCCTTGACATCGTAATGCAACTTGAGCAACTCCTTCGCCCGGCCTAACTCGACGTCGTCTTCTTCTGCGTTTTTCTGCGTCTCTGTGTGGGTGGAGGTGTTGGGGCGCGCGGAGACGAGGGCTAGGGCGGCGGATGGGTCCTGAGGGATGTTAGTCGAGGCGTGCGGGAGCGGGGAGAGGGGAGACAAACGCAGACTCGTAAAGAGACGAGGTCGGAGAGGATTTCAGCAAGGTGGAGGGGGGATTCTTGTTGTTCCTGTTGTTCCTGCGCCATTGTAGGAATATTTGGAATGTTGTGGTCGCCCGTCTGATGTGGTGTAGCTGTTTCGTGACGTGGGATTGTGGAGACAGAGAGAGAGATGGATGTGGAGGTCAGAGCTTCATCCCACATCGGCTTGGGGATGCCGTACCTCACCGCCAAGAGATACCGCCGTGAATTGCCGACGAGAACGTGCGCGTTGCGTGAGTCTTTGCTGATAACATTCGCTTTTTTGTGCAAGAAACGCTCTTGAATTGGGAGATTGAATTGGATACGATGGCGAGTATACAGGCGATTCGGAATAATTGCAGGAAGGTATGTTGGGTTTTCCTTCACGTCTACCGGGTGGGACAGAGTAGAGCACGTGCGTGTGCTACGATATCACGGTCAAAAGAGCTGGATAGTCGGGACATTGTAGTTTGGCGAAGCTTAGTTCCGTAAGAGAAGGAAGGTGGACGACGAAGCAAACAACTGGCTACGGATCATACTCAATGATCACGACACAGCTCACAGACAGAGAGTATCTGGAGACTGACAGTACTTCAGGTTATGTGCATCGGCCGTAACTATGCGTAAGATGTCCTCCAGAATTGATCGTCGACACCTCCTAAAGTATGGTGTAGCGACCACATTAAAGAGCTCTCAAGCGCCACACCCCGCCAACCCTTCTTCTTCCTCAAGCCCCCGTCTTCCATCCTTCTTCCCGGCGCTGGCCCCGTCCTTCGTCCTCGCGGTGTAACGATGCACTACGAAGTCGAGCTTGGCCTGATCATGGGCAAGACAGTACGTGATTTACATCCTGAAGACACGAAAGGAGCCATGGACGCTATTGAAGGTAAGTTGATATTATTCTCACTACTACTTGACTCTGTGCACCTTCCTCCAAATGGCCTTAACTCTGACATCTTCAAAACACAGGCTACCTCCTCGCCATCGACATGACCGCCCGAAACGTGCAAGACGAAGCGAAGAAAAAAGGTCTTCCCTGGTCCATCGCCAAGGGCTTCGACACATTCATGCCCATCAGTAACCTCATTGCCAAGTCTCGCATTCCGGACCCTCAGAACGCTCACATCTGGCTGTCGGTAAACGGCGAGATGAAGCAGTCTGACAACACAGAGCTCATGCTATTCCGGATTCCTCGGCAGCTGAGCGACATCAGCAGGGTGATGACGCTGGAGAAGGGTGATATTATTTTGACGGGTACGCCAAAGGGTGTTGGGCCAGTCAAGACGGGGGATATCATGCGTGCAGGCATGAAGGTGAATGGAAAGGATATTGAAGAAGCGAATATGGAGGTCCCAGTTGAGGATCGTGATGGGTTGTATGAGTTCAAAGAGACATGAAGTAGCGACAAGAAAGGCGTATATCAACCCTCGTACATAACCCTTCAGATGATCAGATTCGATTGCTTCTTCATCCGCTCGTATGTAGCCTGGTCCAGAGTCACAGGCGAGATGAGAAGGGGGCGCCTCGACCCACGTGAAGAGGTTGCTGGCCCTCTACGCGAGAAGGGAGGCCCCATGGTCTCCGATGTAGGTCCTTCATCTAGTCCCAGCGTCGTGTACGGAGCTTCACGTTGCATGTAGGACGTGGATGATGCGGGCTTAGAAGGACCCGGAATCCTTGGGACGGACGATCCAGCCTCCTTGGGATAAGCATCCGAACCGTCGTCATACTTCTTTGGTCTTGTCGAAGGTTTTGCCTTGGACACTTTCTTCTTCTCGGGACTTGCTGGATTTTCCGCTGTTGGCTGTACGGGTGCAGCAGCTGGTTTGGTGCGTTTTGACGCAGCAGCCGTCTTGCGTGGTTCAGTCTTGACAAGATTTGCAGCATTCTGTGTTGCATGCGCAGGCTTCTTCGCCGCCTTAACTTTTGCACGTGGCTGTGACTGGTGTGGAGGTCGAGTAACGTTAGGCTTCCTTCGCTTCGCTGCAGGCTCATTGACAAGCTGTGTCTCCCCAGAACCAACAACCTCTTTTGGCTGCGGCACTTCGAACTCGGCGTGATTTGATTCGTTGATCTTCTTTGCTTGAGATCGTGTCAGGCGAGGCTTTGGGGCGATGTCTTCGACCTTTCGCTTTCGGACGTTCAATTTGACTACCAACTGTTTGGCTGGCTGGCGTTTTGGAGGAGAACCTGGCATGTCTTTGTCCAGTGGTACAAGATTCTGTGGGTCTGACCTCTCCACCATTTGGGTAGCAGGCAGTGGAGCAGGACGAGGATGGAGAGGTGGATTCATACGGACCGTTGGCGTATGGTCCATCCTAGGTTCGTCCTCAAGCGTGTACTTTGGATCGTGAATTGACTTTCTCTGCATCACTCTAAGTCTAGCCGACATTTCATCGCGCCCCTTCTTCTTGGGCGATGACGATGTAATAGTGCTCATGCTCCTGCAATCGTTAGTAAGTAGTCATAGATCAGTGTGGTATGTTTGTACTTTGGTTTAGTTACTGAGCTTAGGGGCTTCTCCACCGGTATACTGCTGGGGATGTATGATGGGTTGCGTAGGTAGAATTTCTTCGTCTTCCGTCTCATCTGCTGCATCATCGACTTCAGCGACCGGCTGTGCTGATGGCGGCGGATACATCTGCTCCGGCGTCGCTCTTCCAGTCGATGGTGGGGGCATATGCGTGCCTACGATCGCTTTGTTTTGGCGCACGACCTTGAGATCAGTGACTTCACTCTCAAGCTTCCTGATTAGGCTTGCATCCTTGTTGCGGTCGTTCTCAAGACGTGCAATACGCTCCAGCAGGATCTCGAGATCAAGAGCAACATCTTTGGCCTTATCAACAGAGTCCTCAAGGCAAGAGATCTTGCCCTCAAGCTCAATCTGCTTCTGTCGCACGTTCTTGTTCTTCTCGGCGAACACCTTGAACGTCGACACCTCACCTTCTACCCACTTGTCGAAAGGGCGGTCTTGTTCATCTGACTCAATAGCAGCGATTTGTTGCTCGATTCGTCGGATCCGTGCAGTCGCAGCCTCTGCAGCTTCGGCGACAGTTTCTGTAGCTTGGATTCGGCTGTGATATACTTGGTGCTGCTCTTCGAGATCTCGCATACGAGAACTGATGTGGTGGTGCTCTTCTGCAGTTCTCTTACCCCATAGCAACGCTTCCGCGGCTGTGAATGACATTCGTTGCTGGTCAGCGAGCGCTTGGGCACTGCCCGGTCTGCTGCGTTGACTCATGTTCGGGGCTAGATGAGTCGCATCTGGACTGGAGTGAGGTGGTGCGAGCTGAAGGCCTTCACGTACGAAGTAAGAATGCGAGAGTGAGGTTGGTGTGCGTACGTATGCACAGTATCTCAGTTCAAAGCTGAGCGAGACGAAGGTGGAAGTGAGTGTAGGATCGGCGGAGAGCTTGAGAATGAGGGCAAAGTCTGCCAGTTGAGGAAGGCGCGGTGGCAGAGCACCTTCCTCGACCGAAGACAAGCGTGCACGTGCTTGATGCCATGCCACATGCCTACGCGGCATTCAATATGACATCTTGCGGTGGCGATGCATCAGCTGTTCATATCAACCTCACAAATTGGAGGACACGAGCTGAGTAGGTGAGAGAACTCACACAAATACGCACAACGTGAAGTAAAGGTTTCTTATTTCTTGCTACCTACAGGCTTCTTCACACGGCCCGCTTCGGTCCTTTCGGCGCATCTAGCATTTCATCCCTCTTCATGATCCTGATCTTGGTGTCTTTCTTCGCACTCTCCGACTCGCTGTCAGGATCCTTCGGCCTCTCCGCAACGCTCTTGTCAAAGCTACTGGGATCGATACCTAATATACCACCGACATTGTTGCGGTCGCCCGGCACTGAGAATTCGCGGAAGGCATATCGCCATTCGTTGAGGAAACCGCGGATTGCTTTGCCCACCTTGTCTTTGCCATTCTTGGAGTGATGGCCCGTTCCGGTAATAGCGTAAACGGGACGTGAAGATGAGCTGTGCTTGAGGAGGATGCCCTCGAGATAGGATACGGATTCGTCTGGATGGAGGCCTTTTGCGATTTTAGTTGCTTGTTCATTTCGTGTGACATACGAGGACATACCGTGAAGATCGACATACAGCTCTACTGAGCTGTCTGTGTCCTTATTCCGCTCTTCGTAGAGAATCCGAGCAGCCTCTCGGTGCGCTTCGCGCATGAGATTGTTCTCGCTCTGACCCCTGAGACTGAGGGCTTTGGCGGCACGAGAATCACTACGATTCCAAGCTTGAGCGGCACTAGACAGGTCAGCAACATGCACGCCGTTATACGTAGATCAATACATACCTTTGCAGAAACTTGTTACGTAAACTGCCGTGCTTGAATGCTTCCGCACGAGCCTTGAGATAGGCTTGATTGCCCTTCTCGCCAGTTTCTAGCCATGGGATATGCTGAGGAGCAGGGATCGCTTGTGCAGCTGCGCTATTCTCACGAGTTCCGTTGAAGCTTCTCGTGGGCTTGAGTCCTTTGCGCACTGGAGTGGCTGGCGCAGGAGCTGGGGACATGCGCACCACATCCGCAAGATTGTTGGGCGTAGGGGCATCTTTGTGACCATGACCACCGCGCTTGCCATGATGCCTCTTGCCCGTCTTTGCGGCAGCAGCAGAGCCCAAGCTTGGGAACGCCTCGTTATCGTCTACCGCAAGCACGGATGGCGTGGTGGCACGTGATGGTACCCGACTGCCCGTCCGTGACTGCGGGCGGCTACCGGCTCCTGGGGTGAACACAGGGAATGGACTGAGCCCTGGTGGGGGTCGTGTCGCGCCACCTGTCAGACCGTAAAGTTGCTCCAGGGTTGTAGCTTCTAGGGTATGTATCTGCGGAGTTCCGAAAGGAGAGCCGTTGGAGTGGAGGGTGGGGAACTCGTAGTCAGACATTTGGAAGTTTGGAAGTGCGGATTGAAGAGGTGGGGGTGGATACGTCAGAGATGGCCATGCGAGCCATGAGGGCTGAAGGATCATGGGAGAACAAGCACGTTTCACCAGCGAGGCAGTTGCCATTCAAGAAATATCTGAGAGGGGTTAGTAAGGTGAAGAACAACGTGGTCATAGGCACTCACTTGCAAAGCGTCTTGCTGGTGTCGTGGCTAAACCTGCAGTCTGCTCTTGCGCAGTGTCCGGTGGACAGAAAGTACTTGCACACAATATTACTCTTCTGCTGGCCGGCTGGCGTCGCGGGTCTAAAGGTTGGATTCATCGACTTTCCAATGAGATAGCCAGACTGGTCGTGGCTCGGGGTAGGGAGCTGCGACCCTTCCATGGCCTGCCCCATTAAAGCAAGCAGCGCAGCGCTGAGGTCAAATCCGTTGGCTTCAAGCACTTTCTCGAGCTCCTCGTCTGAGCGATCGTCTCTAAGAATTGAGCGGAGCATGTCATACGGGCCCATGTCCATGGTCTGTGGTTGGACCCATTCAGCCGCACCCCCGTTGAGCGTGCCGTCACCCAGCAGAGACGACTCTGTGCTCCCCGAGTCATCGTTCACGAGCCAATCTACGGAGTGGCTATCGAGGTCACCATAAAGATCATTGTTTGGGCTTGGGCCCTCGCTGAACTGGTATGCGCTAAGACTCGGACTATGAGGGATATGCGGACTAGAAAAGGCGAGGCGCGGCGAGGGTCGTGGAGACGTAAAGGGAGACGCGGTCGATGACTTGGCACGATTGAAGGCAGGCGGAGCAATGCCAAAGCCCGGGGGAGGGTGAACGGTGCGCGGCGAGTTGTTCACAGGGGTCGGCGCTCGATTCTGCCACGGCGCAGGCGAAGGACGGCGGATGACGGTATGGCGGCTCGGGGGAGGACTACTCGATGAGCTGCCTGCGTCGCGGTAGCGCCAGAGACAGTCGAGCACGATGTTCTCTAGCGACTTCCCCGTGAGGTTGGTTTCCTTGCGCATCAGCTCCTCCAGCTGGTCTGTTTTGTCCTCCTCGTCGAGCGCATCGTTCTGCAGCACGGGCAGCGCCTTTTCGTAGAGGACGTCGGCGACCATGATCAAAGATATGCAGATGTGGGTGGAAGGGTCGCGCAGGAAGCTGGAGGTCTGGGGGTGGACGGGCTGATTAAGGGCTGCGGGTAATGGCAGAGAAGGGCGACCGGCGCGTCAGAAAAACGAAGCTGCGATGAAGGACAAGACTGGGGCTGAACGTCCCGCAGAACCGCTGCGAGACTTACGACGAAGTGCGCGGAGCCAAAAGGGCAAAATGAGTGAACGGGATAGGTGCCCCGATCCCAAGGGCGAATGAAGCTTGACCCTAATTAGCCTTACGTAGCTGTAGGAGCTGTGGGGGGCCTGCGGGACGATTCCAAGATTAGCCCGCCGCCGTCCGTGACGACCAGGACCGCGTCTTCCAGGAATTCGGTGCCGCACAAGTACGAGGGGGGTCTGGCATCAATTGGCAGTTCTATGCTGCGGCTGAGGATCTGTTGAGAGTAGCATACGGGGGCTGCTGACGACCCTATTATTGTAGCCATCGGTGGCTCGATCGTGTCCATCAAGAGCCCTCGCATGCGCTCTCCTGGTTCGCGGATCTGAGGCTGAATCACGTGGCTCGACATTGAATGCCTGCAGTCGATCTGAAAGGTTGCATATCGTGTAACAGCTACAGCGAACCTTCTAAGAAGCTTTTGGAGATGCAGTGCAAAGCCGCCGCATCTGAGACAGGATAGGCTCTACGCTCTACGCTCTGGCGAAACTCGTCCCAAGGCATTGCAGACCATGTTTGCGTCCACATCCCTCCTGGTCCCTGCAATGATGCACCCGCCCGGCTCTCGGACTTAGCACGCTGCGATGATGAAACCAGCAGCTCGTCCAGCCAGCACTAGTCAAGTCAGATCCAACAACCACCCGTGGACAGCCCGTTGCTTCGTCCATCATACACATCCGGAATGCCTGCGCTCGAGAGTAGCAGTTCATAACCCTTTTCCTATATCTCGTCTCCATCACCCACCCTTACCCGCTTCGTCCCGCGCCGCGCCGCAACCACAGTAAACATGCCAGCCGACGACTACGACGTCCGCGCGTTAGCCCTGCCCCTCGAAGACGAAGAAACAGGCGAAACACCAGTATGGAGTCGCCGCTCGACATCCTCCTTCCGCCGGACGCCATCGCATCACGGCCAGCAGTCGATGCGCCAGAGGATCATGACGAGCTACGACAAGGCATCGCGGCGCGTAATGGAGCAATACAACAAGCTCACGGTCCTGCAGAAGGTGCTGCTTCTCCTGGCGACTATCTTACTGGTAGTGTTTGGAATACTGTTTTTGATATACAATGAGCGCATATTCGGAAAGTTGGTCCCTGTCGCGAAGAAATGGCGAGACATACGAGCTGGCTGGCTGATCCTCTGGGCCTTGATCTTCGCCGTGTCTTTCCCGCCATTAGTCGGGCACGGCACGCTCATGACCATTGCAGGCTTCGTCTACGGCTTTCCAAACGGGTATTCCTGTCCCCCTCATCCCACCCTATGCCACAACTAACACACCCAAGCTGGTACATTGCCGCCTCCGCCACCATCCTCGGCTCAACCGCCTCCTTCATCGCCTCGCGCTCGCTGCTCAAATCCTTCGTCGACCGCCTAATCAAAGGCGACAAGCGCTTCGCCGCCCTGGCCCTCACCCTCAAACACGACGGGCTCAAACTCCTCGTCATGATCCGCCTCTGCCCCCTCCCCTACTCCCTCTCCAACGGCGCAATCGCCACCTTCCCCACCGTCCACTGGGCCAGCTACGGCCTGGCGACCGCCATTATTTCCCCCAAGCTCATGCTGCACATCTTCATCGGCAGCCAGCTCGAGAAAATCGCAGAGTCCGGCGGCAAAATGGACCCAAAGACAAAGGCCATATCTTACCTCTCAATCGGCATCGGCGCGATCGCAGGTATCGTCACCGGCTGGTTCATGTACAAGAAAACCCGTGAGCGCGCCGCGCAACTCGAGGCCGAAGAGCGTGCGGGTATTCGCCGCGCGAGTATCGAGGATTTGGAGCGCGAGTACTCGGATGACCCAGAAGCGTTGGGGGCCGCGGAGACGTTGAGGGAGGAGGAGGATGATATTAGCTTGAATACCACGTGGGATGACGAGTATCATGACGAGCCGGTAGTCACAGAGGACGATGCGATTGAGATTGGGGATGATCCGTTCAAGGATGGGGATGGGGATGCGAGTGAAGATGAGGAGAGGGGGAAGAAGTAGATTTGAGGTGTAATACTGAGCGAGCTTGGGATAGAGGAGCTTAAAGGTTTTGTATAGATTCCTGCACGTAGTAATGCGAATGAGAGCGCCTTGAAGCGTTGCGTATTAAAGTTATCTCGGAGTGCGTTCTCATGCTACATTGTGAGTCTAATATGCCATGACAGCGTCATATACATCCGCCAAATATTTCAAGTACGATACTTAAGCGACACAGCTGATGGGTAGTCCTGAAGCAATACGCAAGTGCATTAGGCTGCTTCAGGGCTCTCGAAGTCAAATAAATACTTTCAGCCTTCCCTATCGCTCAAGTGGAAATGACTATTGCGAAAACATTATCACTCATAGCACCAGCAAGTAACTTAACAAAAGCTGAATTCGCGATATACAAGCCCACTACTCGAAGCTATCTACCGCTAACAGCTAACAGCGCAAAGGGAATCACTAGGGTAGTCGAGTCTTGGACAGAGGGGGTCATGCACCACGATCGCAGCATCCGCCATGTTCAATGCAGAAAACGAACAAATCTTCCATATTGAGACAGCTGATGGCGAGGACGCATCTTCTATTATACATCTATTCCACGAGGACCAATCAGCACTTTTTTGCTCCCCTCGGAAAATGGTAAAATAGGGTTTACCCACTCTTCTTCAAGCCTTCTCCATTTACAAGAATTGCTTGGTGAAGCTTGTGGCAACCTCCCTCAGCTTGGACTCGAGGTCCTTGCTGAGCGCACCTTCCCGGTCAATGGTCTCGAGCATCTCGGTCTCGTTCGATCGGAGGTGGGCAAGGAAGTCGGCCTCCCACTGGAGAATCTTGCTGACTGGGACATTGTCAAGGAGACCGTTGACACCTGCGTAGATCAAGGGAACCATCTCGTTGACGGCCATGGGCGAGTACTGCTTCTGCTTGAGTAACTCTGTGAGGCGCTCACCCCTGGCGAGTGTCTGGCGAGTCGCCGGGTCCAAGTCGGAACCGAACTGAGCGAACGCAGCGACCTCGCGGTACTGAGCCAAGAACAGCTTGAGAGATCCGGCAACCTGCTTCATGGCCTTGACCTGGGCGGCGGAGCCGACACGGGAGACGGAAAGACCGACGTTAATGGCGGGACGGACACCCTTGTAGAAGAGTTCGGCCTCGAGGAAGATCTTGGAAGGGTCAGCAAGCATTCCTGTGAATGAACTGGACTCAACATACCTGGCCATCAGTGATGGAAATGACGTTGGTCGGGATGTAGGCAGACACATCACCACCCTGGGTCTCGATGACGGGCAGAGCAGTGAGCGAACCACCACCGAGCTTGTCGTTCATCTTGGCCGCACGCTCGAGGAGACGAGAGTGGAGGTAGAAGACGTCACCGGGGTAAGCCTCACGACCTGTGACATGTCAGTGTGTGTCTAAATGACTTTGGGGATGGGGGGTTCAACCTGGAGGCCTCCTAAGCAGCAGAGACATCTGGCGGTAGGCGACAGCCTGCTTGGTCAAGTCGTCGTAGATGATCAGAGCGTGCTTGCCATTGTCGCGGAACCTATAAGCGGAAATATGAGTTAGATGTTGAATGTTGTGTATGTTGCAGTAAAAGCGAAAGCGAGATGAAGCAACATGAAGGTAAAGGTGCAGGTAGTCCAGATCCAGTGAGATGTTGTGATAGCAATGAATGGCCCCGGCATTGGGCCACATTAGTCCTCATCGCTGACTTGGAAGCCGTCCAAGTCAGTGTCGAGGGCCTCGGCGTCGAGCTCATCGCGGTCCGCGTCAGAGCCGCTGTCCGATTCATAGTCCAGGTCCGGGTTATCGAGCTCCGCGTCAGCGATGGCAGCGGCCTTGCTGTGACGCGCAGTGAGGTAGTGCTTGTTGAGGTTGTCCTTGTTTTGGAAGTCATGGTCGCAAACATCGCAATGGAACCGCCTCTGTGCGACATTGCGCGCCATCAGCTTGGCTCGGCGAACAGCTTCGGGTTTGGGTCCAATGGGTTCACCCCTTGCTAGCTTCTCGACATTGTTCTTGTGGAGTCCTCGACGAAGATGTGCAGTGAGTTCAGATTGACACCCAAATGTCATCTTGCAAGTAGTGCATTCGTGTTTGCGAGTAGCCTTCACAGCGAGACGATTCGCCCTCCGCTGGCTGGGACGTGAGGCCTTCCATTTGACGCGATAGCGAAGGTTGTCCAGGTTCTTCTGCCGTCGGCGGTTCTTGAGCCGGATGGCATGAAGGAATTCGAGCTCCTCGGTTGACAGACTGAAGTCACCCTTGCCACACTCGCTGAGAGAGACATGTGAGCAGAGAGGCTCCCACTCCACATCTTTACGACACCAGGGCATGAAGTCAGCCCACTCGGGCTCATACTTATCGAAGATGCTGGCGAAAAACAGCATCTGGAAGATGCCCTCGATGCCTAAGTAGCGCTGCCTTGCCTTCAGAAAGACGCCGGGGAGAGGAATGTCACTCCAGGCGAGCAACGCGGTCCGCGTTTTCCGGAACCCTTGAGTGATGGCCTTCTTGACAAAACGAGGGAGAGTCTGCGCAATCGTTTTCTCATACACGGCAAGCCTTGGTGTAGCACCGCGTTGAGCAGTAGCGGAGCCGATGTACAGGCGTGGCTTGCGGCCTTCGTGCTCGTAGATGTGGGCATAGATGACCCAATGCTTCCGCCACTCACTCCTGACGACTTCAGGGAGCGATCTGAAGTACTCGAGTGTGGGAGGAGTGGGAGAATCGAGGACCTCCCTGAGGCCCGGTGCGAAGGTGAGTGAAGGCGCCGCTTCGCAGATCTGATCGAAGGCATCCTCATCGTCCCATAAGGTCATGAACATGGGATGTAGCCACCAGATGGGGGCGTCGAGGTTGATGGCTTCCCACAGGTAGGCATCCATGAGGGACTGGACGTCGCCGTTGAGGGTTGACAACACCGCCATCCTGACGATGATGAGGTGGGATGGATGGTGTCCAAACCGCCATCAGCGGATTTTGTAGACACACCACACTCATCCTGAGGAAGCAGCAGTCGTGTTGTTGACCGCACCGCCATCCTGAGGAAGCAGCGAGGCCCTCGACGCGGACCGCGTTGGCGAATGCCGGGGCCATTGGGAGCCTCTTGGAAGGAGAGGATGGCCATGAAGAAGGTCCAGGTGGTGGTGGTGGAGGAGGAGGAACGAGTGTGGATGGGGGAAGAGCAAGTGTAGGGGGGGGGGACAAGTACAGGTGAGAGAAGCGCAGGTCAAGACGCGTGGTACACGCGTCCGACACGCGACGAACAAGGTAAGAGAGAAGGTAAGAGAGAAGGTGAGAGAGATACATACCATTCGCCCTACATTTCCGTTAGCAATCATTTCATAAGTAATTTTGAACGCCACTCACCATAGAGCAGCCGGTAAACGGCGCCAGGTACTGCAATGGCTGATCTGGATGTCAGTGCATGTCACAGAGGTAAAAGAATGGGGGGAAATGTCTCACAGCTAGTTGATGTCAGCATTTGCTATCAGACAACAGAATGGGGAGAATGGACTTACCAGCCTCGGAAGCAGTGGCAGCAACGATGATGGTGTACTTCATGGCATCGTTCTCCTCAAGGGTCTTGACCAACTGAGCGACGGTGGATCGCTTCTGACCAACGGCAACGTAGATGCAGTAGAGCTTCTTCTTCTCGTCGGTGCCTGTGACTTCGTCAGAATTTTCATCTTCCTGCACGGAGAGAAGAGACAAACCTCGGTTCCATCGGGCCTGGTTCAGCATAGCGTCGAGAGCGACAGCGGTCTTTCCGGTCTGACGGTCACCAATGATCAGCTCACGCTGGCCACGGCCAATGGGAACCATGGCGTCGACAGACTTGAGACCAGTCTGGACAGGCTCCTTGACGGACTGACGCGGCAAGATTCCCGGGGCCTTGAGCTGGGCACGACGCTTCTCAGTCGTCTTGAGGGGACCCTTTCCGTCGATGGGGTTGCCGAGGGCGTCCACGACACGTCCGAGGAGAGCCTCGCCGACGGGGACATCGACCTGAAATTGTTGTTAGCATATATCTTTCCTTAGGTACTTCGTAGATACATACAATCTCGCCGGTACGCTTGACAGTCTCGCCCTCCTTGACCAATCGATCGGAACCGAAAAGCACGACACCGACCTGACCGGCTTCCAAGTTCATGCACATGCCCTTGACACCGGAGGCGAACCTGCACTTCCGTTAGCTTTTGTGGTTCCGAGATCAAGAACTGGATTTCACGTACTCGACGAGCTCCTCGGCCTGGACATTGTTCATTCCATGGACACGGGCAATACCGTCACTGTCATCCTCGTCAGCTTTCCATTCCTGTTTTGTCTGCGATGTCCTGGTTTGGCGTACCCGACGGAGAGGACGCGACCGGTCTCGGCAAGGCTGTTCTCCTCCTGGACTCCACGGATCCTCTGCTCAAGGATGGAGGAGACCTCGGTGGGGGTGGCCTTTGCCTCGGCGTAGGTTCGGACCTGGGCGAAAGCAGGTGCGCGGGTCTGGTGGAAGATGGTGGTCAGTAACTTGGTCTCGGCATAGTGGGAGCTCTTCGCCTCGCCGCCCAGCTAGAACCGCGATGGTTGCGAGGCACCATTGGGGGGCCAATGGCATCGCGGCGCCAGCGGCACGAGTCCAGAAGCTGCGCAAGATGGCTGTGGCGCGATGGTTGCGATGATTGCGATGGCGGAGATTTCACTTACCGTAGCGATGCTGCTGGCAATTCTGCTTGAAGCAGAGATTGCAGCGACCCGGCGGCTCGACTGGCGGATGGCTCTTGAGAACATGGCTGTGGTGCTCAAGAGGCTATTGGTATAGCTCTGCAATCAATTGAGATTGATGCAGAAGGGAAAGAGGGGAGATGTTGATGGAGTGGAAGATGGAGCTCTGCTGGAAGCAAAAGACTTGCGGTCGCTCGGGAGGAAAGCGCTACCGCCAAGCGCAGCACTAACCCAAAAAGCCGCAACAACACGGGCCAGCTCCATCAACCGCACAACACCATATCTGGGGATGGGATCTACTAACTATCCAGCTGGGGTGATCAGGATATAGTATTGCTTGTTTATGACGACCCCCAGGTTTCCACGTGGAGTGGAAGCTCCGGTCATGCCTTCAGAAGCTCACTGCGAAGTTTTAGTCTCGCCCGAGCTTCGGCAATTTGTTACAGAAGCTGAGTGTACATGCAGTCCTTCTCTGCCCGGTAAGTCTCAACAAAGAAGGCAGAGGCAAGGAGGATATTTCCGTCGTGCAGTTTGTTTTCATTTTCTACTACCTATCCAAACTATTGCAGTCAACTCGGAGCGAGAAGCAGACCAATCATCTAATTAGGTATCCCGCAATCAATACACTGACGCATCGGCACGGCTGTCATCTGTGTAACAAAAGAATAACAGCCAACTCGTCATGCAGCTTCAAACGCCTAGTGCTCCAATGCAATGCTATGTCCGCCTTCGGTATCTTCACAAATCCTAAACGTGCTTCCAACTCTCCGTACCTCTGTTCTTTCCTTGCCTTCCGAGGGATCCGCCGGCTTCTTGTGGTGGTTTATACAGTGTGCACACAACATAGGTATTCCTCATTTAGCAGAGCCGTTCTGCTTTTCCTTACTCTTCCGGAATTTCTGGATGTCCTGCTCAACGGCTTGGTCGATGCGACGCTTCAGCTCAGGACGGTAGCCAAGCGAGAAGAGGATCTCGAACCACACAAAAAACGGAGCGAGGAAAATGGCCTGTACAAGGTTGTCGAGCAGCGCTGGAGCTCTTCCCTCAAACTTGCCGTGCCCGATGAATTGCGCTATCCAACAGGCGATGTTTATTGCGACTGCCCAGTAGTTGGCGGTGGAACCATACGTCGATGTCAGGTGGTTGGCAACAGCGGTCGCACCAATGAGAAAGGGTGCGAGCATGGCTCCGGCTACAGGCTCCATGAGTATGTACAAGGTCGAATACAAGGTCGCAGCTGCCGTGCCGACATTAAGGGGGAGGTTCGGGACGGAGAGCCATGACGGTAGCGGAACGGCGGGGGTGTTCGTGAGCTGAGAAAGTCAGCATGTAACAGCATGACCACGTGGAATGTCTCACCAGTAAAAAGGCCGTCAACAAGATTGGCGGCACGCAGATGATGTGCACAGCAACATTGACCTGTAGACATGGCTGCGTTAGCTGACATGTGAAATGTCGTGCTGCTCTCTAAACATACGTGGTTGTGATGATATGCTCCATACTAGATTCTGGTCAGTGTCTGCTGTCTGGGGAAGTTCGCCAATGACGTACGAATTGGAGCTGCTTCTCGAGGTTGAGGGACATGGCGCCGGATGCAGTACTGTCTCGCGTGTCGAAGGATGAACGGATCGGCTACCAGGACATGCTTGGGAGGATGTGTGCGTGAGATGGCGCCTCGGCTGTCAGGCACGGTGTTGGGCGGACAAATGCAGGTGAAGGTCCCACGGCATGGAGGAGTGGGGCGCGAGTGCTGGCAGGTGAGCGCGTGGTATTAGCTCAGGGCCGTCGAGACTGATTTTCCGCGCCGAGAGGAACTTCTTGGAGCTTCCGCATCATCAACACAGACCCCAGCTTTCCATTGTTCCCCACGCCTCACGCACCCTCGCGCACCACTGCCTACGCGAGAGAATCTGGCACTCACAAGCGGCGCACACACTGGCATCTTGGCGCATGGACTGTAGAGCGCATATTTCAGGGCTGCGTCGCTGGTAGCGGGAGTCTCTCTTGGGCGCGCGCGCATTGGCAACCACTCCTCTCCTTCACCACCGACGCTACGTTGGGAACAATAAGACAATAAAGTCGCATAATTCGAAAGCACCCGTGCTGAAGTCTCCCACCCACCGTCCCCCACCCGTCCATCTCGTGCACTTCGCCCATAGCCACCTGCAAAGCCGCGCGCATCACTCCACCATATCGCCGATAGCCTATCGCACGCGCAATCATGTTCTTCCTCAAAGAGCTTGAGAAGACAATCCAGCTGCATCCGTCGTATTTCGGCCCCCTGATTCGGTCGCACATCCATCGCGAACTGCTGCAGAAGGAGGAGGGCTCGAGTACAGGAAAGTACACCATTGTGTGTATACTAGACGCCTTCGACATCTCAGACGGAAAAGTGCTGCCTGGATCCGGACATGCTGAATACATCGTGCACTACAAAGCCATCGTGTGGCGGCCGTACAAGGGCGAGGTGGTACGTTTAGATGATAGGGCTGGGCAGTGCTTAGTATGGTGAGAGCTGACCATGGTACAGATGGACGGCGTAGTCACCTCAGTCCTCCGTACCGGTTTCTTCGTGGACTGTGGCTCGCTGCAAGCATTCGTAGGACGTAACGTAAGGATGCCATGCGCCTCATGCAGGTACCCGTCGACTAACACCACGCAGATGATCCCATCAGACATCACATTTGACGCAAATGCTACACCACCACAATGGACCGACAACGGTGAGCAAGTCATCGAAAAGGGTACCAACATTCGCATCAAAATCAAGGGTCTCCGATCGGAGGTTGACAAAATGTTTGCCGTCGGCACCATGAAGGAGGTTCGTTGTCTGTTCGCTGCCACGTAGTTGCCATGCTAAATATCTGCAGGATTACCTTGGCCCTCTACCCCAATAGTCATAGCCATGGCTACAACATTCAACCAGAAAGCTGGTTCACTAGAAGATGGGGTGTAAAAGCTCGACTTCGAAAGTGCTTCTCATTCGTCGGTTCCAGAGTAGGATCAGACGCAAAAACGGCATCAATCTGCGCTGCGTTGGTGTTGATTTTGGCAGTCGGGGCATTATGGGAATTTATGGGCGATCCTATTAGAAGCACTTTCGCATACAACTCCAAGATGAAAGCGTGCATCTTGTGGCAATGACCATGAAGCGGACTCCCGACTGTCTGAGGTTTACAAAGAGCCTCTCTTGCTATATTGTAATAGATGTCGTCCTGAATAGGCTCTGAATAGAAAATTCTTGCTACAATTCTTTGTGTTTTGAAATGTGCCTGCGGTAGTTAGCCACGCATCAAAGAGTGGCTTGGGCTGTTTCGGGCCAAACGCGAGCTCTCTCACCTCCGCTCCAGCTCCGCAACGGTGACCGAGCTTCCGCATATTGCGCCGACCTCTGACACGCGTCAACTTCGTCGCAGGAATCTGTGTCGATTTCAGAGCTTGAAACAACTACAATGACAGTATCGTAGTCTCCTTTTGCCATATCAGACCGCCACCATGCCGCGACCACGCGCCGCGAAAGAGGAAGAGACGGAGCTGCTTGCACAACACCAGGAATCGCCACGGCCCTCATCAGACGGTTCCGAGGCTTCTGCATCCTCCATATCGACCACATCGCTCGTACTAGAACATATCAACGACGGAGGATTCAACGGCGCACGCTCAAAAGTCTCGGAGAAATATACAGACGATGGTAACGGTGACCTTGGGCATGCGCGCGAACGTTTCGACATCGAAGATGGCAAATTCCATCCCCTCACACCCGTAGACAAGAAGGCGCGACGGACGCTATGGATTGTTGGCACTATATGCGCAGTTGGCTGGGCCCTGGCACTGGTATCTTTCCTAATGAACGGCAACTATAAGCATTCATCCACTCGGCCGCACGACCCGGACGCGAGCGTTACAAAAGGCTCGGGGAAGAAGATCACACTCGACAATGTTCTCGGCGGCCAGTTCTATCCTCAGTCACAAAGTGTGTCCTGGATCGCAGGTCCCAAGGGAGAGGACGGTCTGTTGCTCGAGAAAGGCGTATCAGGAAAAGACTACTTGGTCGTAGAGGATATCAGGAGCAAGGGCAATACTGAAGCTGCAGGGGATAAGTTCACGTTGATGAAGAAAGGCAACTTTCAGATTGGCGAAGACATATTCATCTATCCTAGCAATGTCTGGCCCAGCGCCGACTTCAAGAAAGTGCTTGTGATGTCTGAGCAGCAGAAGAATTGGAGGCATTCCTACACGGGACTCTACTGGATATTCGACGTCGAGACACAAACCGGTGAGCCTCTGGATCCCGAGAACCAAAGTGCCAGGGTGCAATACGCGTCCTTCTCGCCCCAATCGGATGCTGTTGTCTTCACGCGGGACAACAACCTATACCTCCGCAAGCTAGACTCCCAAAAGGTCGTCAAAATCACACATGATGGAGGTTCTGAGCTTTTCTACGGTGTACCTGATTGGGTGTACGAGGAGGAAGTTTTCCAGGACAACAGCGCGACATGGTGGTCCGAGGATGGCAAATATGTCGCGTTCCTGCGAACTGACGAATCCATGGTGCCAACATACCCGGTACAATACTTTGTTTCTCGCCCAAGTGGGAAACAGCCCGACGC
Source organism: Parastagonospora nodorum SN15 (assembly GCF_000146915.1). Lineage (NCBI taxonomy): Eukaryota > Fungi > Ascomycota > Dothideomycetes > Pleosporales > Phaeosphaeriaceae > Parastagonospora > Parastagonospora nodorum. Next base: position 252,226 of record NW_001884554.1, on the reverse strand, counting down.
TGGCAAGGAATCTTACCCTGAGGTCCGCGAGATCAAGTACCCGAAGGCTGGTGCGCCAAACCCGATCGTGACGTTGCAGTTCTATGACATCGAGAAGAGCGAAATGTTCAGGGTCGATATCGACAATGACTTCACAGACAAGGACCGTTTGATCACAGAGATTGTTTGGGCTGGCAAGAGCGGGCAAGTTCTTGTCCGAGAGACTAACCGCGAGAGCGATATTCTCAAGCTTATATTGATTGACGTTTCGAAACGCACCGGAAAGACCATTCGAGAAGAGAATGTTGCAAAACTAGATGGAGGATGGTTCGAGGTGTCTCACAAGACAACCTTTATCCCCGCTGATTCTTCATTGGGTCGTGCAAATGATGGATATATCGACAGCGTCATTCACGAAGGATATGATCACATCGGTTACTTCACTCCTCTCGACAGCGACAAGCCCATATTACTAACCAAGGGCGAGTGGGAGGTCGTGGAGGCTCCATCTCGAGTCGATCTAAAGAACAACCTCGTCTACTATGTCTCTACCGAGAGAGGCTCTATGGAGCGCCATCCCTACGTCGTTGCCTTGAATGGCACTGACAAGCGAGAAGTCATGGATCACAGTGGCCCTGCTTACTATGATTCGTCCTTTTCTACGGGCGGTGGTTATGCTCTGATGTCCTACCAAGGTCCCGGCATCCCATGGCAGAAGATCGTCAGCACACCTTCAAACACTGAAAAATTTGAGAAGGTGCTCGAGGAGAATAAGGCGCTCGAGAAGATGGTGCAGAAGCATGAACTTCCCATTCTCAAGTACCAGACTATCGATGTCGATGGCTTTAAGCTCAACGTCCTTGAACGACGCCCGCCACACTTCAGCGAGAAGCGCAAGTACCCCGTTTTATTTTACCAATATAGCGGCCCAGGGTCACAGCAAGTACAACGCAAATTCGAAGTCGACTTCCAATCTTACATCGCCGCAAACCTGGGATATATCGTCGTTACAGTTGATGGCCGCGGTACTGGCTTCCTAGGCCGCAAGCTACGCTGCATCACCCGCGACAACATCGGCTACTACGAAGCCTACGACCAAATCGCCGCTGCCAAAATGTGGGCCGCGAAGAAATACGTCGACGCTGAAAAGCTCGCTATCTGGGGCTGGAGCTACGGCGGCTTCACCACGCTTAAAACCATTGAAATGGACGGCGGCAGAACATTCAAATACGGCATGGCCGTCGCGCCTGTGACAGACTGGAGATTCTACGGTTCGTCACCCCTCTCTTTCCTCTCCTACCCCAACTTTTCTAATTAATATGATTGACGCAGACTCCATCTACACCGAACGCTACATGCACACTCCGCAAAACAACCCGACCGGCTATGACAACACCTCCATCACCGACGTGCACTCGCTCTCGCAAAACGTGCGCTTCCTGATTATGCACGGCGTCGCAGACGACAACGTACACATGCAAAACACGCTCACGCTGCTCGACAAGCTTGACGTCGCGGGCGTGGAGAACTACGATGTCCATGTGTTTCCGGACTCGGATCATAGTATTTATTTCCACAATGCGCATAAGATTGTTTATGATAGTAAGTGAAGTCTTGGGGATGAGGGTGGCTTTAAGAGAGGTGGCTAACGAGAGGCAGAATTGACGTGGTGGCTTACAAATGCGTTTAATGGCGAGTGGTTGAAGATTCAGAAGGTGAGGCCGAAGGCGCAGGCGGATGCGAGGTCGTTGGGGAGGTGATGTGTGTTATGTTTCAACGGCTATATAAGTTTGACCTGGAGCGTTCTGCTTTTTGACTCAATACCAATATCGTGTTGAGCGACCATTTCAAGGTTTGCTGAACAGCTCACTTGGTTACAAAGTGCTATAGAATGAGAAACAACCCGACGTTGGCTGAGTAGCTGTTGAAGAACACCTTCTAGTTACACCCAGCCTCATCAACTACGTACGGGTAACGAATCTTTTTCCTAAAAACTTCAACACGTTCATCGCCCTGCATGAGATTTGCAAAGTGTTCGTGGCACTTCGTTGAATCTGCAATTTGCATGTTGCTAGAGACCCCCGCGGTCTTCTTGTTGCATGATTGCATGGTGGCGCGTCGCGTGTCTTTGAATGATGCCCCACGTATTGATGACGTCTCGCTGAGATTTGAGCTCCATAACCAAAACTGCTGATCATTCAAGCTCCCACAACTTTCAACAATACTCTGAGCTTTTTCGAAGTTAATTCGAATCTAATACAATCAATATTCTACAGTTTCCAAAATAATTAAGATGGCGTCCGCAACACGAAAGGATCTCCTCAAGAAGGTGTACAACATGGTGCCGCCCATGCTGGAGAGCTTCCATAAGGGTGAGATTAGAGCTGCACGATGCGACTTTCAGGCAGCTAACATATCTTGCAGGCCAATTGGGTCGTGTAGCTGTCATTGGTGGCAGTGAAGACTACACTGGTGCGCCTTACTTCTCCGCCATGGCATCAGCAAAACTCGGCTGCGACATGGTATGATCACCCATATCTGCACCATACATAACAAGAGCTCATAAAAACAATAGTCACACGTAATATGCGAACCTGGAGCCGGTGCTGTTATCAAGACATACTCACCTAACCTGATGGTGCATCCATATATGCGCCAATCCAAGAATGTCGGCCAGAATGAGAACATCGAAAGCATCAAGTCAGAAGTTGTCGCCATGCTATCGCGCCTCCATGTTGTCGTTATCGGTCCAGGACTTGGTCGCGACAAGCTCATGCAGGACACATGCGCCGAAGTCATCCAGGAAGCGAGGAAACAGGGTATCCCATTCGTGCTTGACGCAGACGGTCTGTACCTAGCTCAGACCAGGCCGGAGCTCGTAGACGGCTGCACAGAGTGTATCCTCACACCCAACGTCGTCGAATTCGGAAGACTGGCCAAGGCCAAGGGCGTCAACGTCGACGAAGGCGACCCATCAGAACTCTGCTCCAAGCTTGCGAAGGCATTCGGCGGCGTTACTATTATCCAGAAGGGTGCCAAGGACTACATCTCCAACGGCTCGCAAACACTCATCTCCGAGGGCGAGGGTGGCTTGAAGCGTTCCGGTGGCCAGGGTGATACTCTCACTGGTAGTCTGGCGACACTCCTCGCGTACAGGAAAGCGTACCATGACAAGATCTGGGACCACGGTACCAATATGGAGCCCAGTGAGACGCTTGCGCTTGCAGCATATGGCGGTTCGTGTATCACGAGGGAGTGCTCGAAATTGGCCTACAAGGAGAAGGGCAGGTCACTGCAGGCTGCGGACTTGACGGAGCATGTACACACTGCTTTCTTGAACGTCATTGGGGAGAAGGAAGAGACGCCGAAGTTATAGAAAAGCGGTGATAAATCTGACAGCCGATCTCAAATCCTGTCTGCTAATTCAAAGCTAAGCGTACAAGACACGGAGAATTCTGATTCACGATACATAGATACCTTACAAAATGGTCGATCGATTCTTTAAATTCACATATGCACTTCACTTTCTGCCACATCTGCGCAGTGTCAGTTGCGCTACGTCATCCTTTCACCTTGGCCATCTTTCCCGCCGTTGCCTTATTTTGGTTGCGCCGCACTATACTAATTGATCACCCTGAATCTTCGTACCCTTAGATATTCTACTCGACTCCTGTTCCTCGACTTTGACGCTTCAACTTCTGCTTCACCAGCCCAACGCGCCATCCTAATACAAGATACAATGGATACGACAAACGCCATTGATGGAGCTTTGGACGGCCAAGATCTCTCTGTGAACCATATGAACACCAAGATGTGAGTTAAAGAACAGAATCAGCACAGAGACGGCACTAACGCTATACACAGCTCATCGCGCAACCAGAAAGTCTCACCGCTGCTCCACCTTCCCGCAGAACTCCGCAACAAGATCTACGAGTATGTCCTGAGCGACTACAAGATCCAGGTCGAATACGTGGATACATCCGTCAAAGGCTGTGTGGCCAAGAATTTCTTGTCTCTCACCACGACCTGTCGCCAAGTTCTCCAGGAGACTCAACTCCTCCCCACTTCACTCAATGTTATCGAGGGCTATTCCCAGGATCTACTGATATTCCTCGCCGGCGACGTCCTCGACAACACACGTCTCGAGGCTATCACCAAGATCTCCATCATCTTCAAATTCCCAGGCTTCTATGACCCCCCGGAGTATCACGGCGCGGTCAAATCTCAACTCCGAGATCTTCTCCAGAAGTTGGGCGGAATGCCTAATATCAGTCGCGTTACGATTGGGTGCCAGATGACGGCTGAAGAGTTCGAGAAGCGGGCTGGAATGAGGTCTGGACTTCTAGCTCATGCGCAGTCAGTTCTGGGTGAACAGTCAGGTGGTAAGCAGATTGACGTCGCTGTCGTATGTGCCCTCTAGTACCTTACTTAAGCACTCCGTACTACGTCACAAGGTCAAAACACATGGAGGATCGTAGATAGTAGATGATTCAAGTGGGTTCTCGCGTTCTACCAAAGTAGTGCCAGTACCCCAGTTATTCGAGATCTGCCCTAAGCTCCCGACTTCCTGTTGGAGAATTCACTGAGCTAGAGAGATACATAGACATCATCCATGATCAAATGCATATGGCCCAGCAGGAGGCCTATCTCAAATAAACGCTTTGACCATCATTCATTCCTCTAATCCATCTACTAATCCCAACGCCATATCTAAGCCGCTTACTCGATGTTCGATCCACACCACGACTTTCTGCGCTCAACCTCAAAGTCGACCTCCACCAACCTTTGTCGAGTAATCGCAAGTGCACTGCTCGAACTCAAACAACATAAAGTATCACGACTCCTCGTTCTCAACCTCGACCTCAACTTTCTTCGAGTACGGATTGATTTTGAGCCAGTTCCTGATCTGGACAGTATACATTTGGGAGGTGCCTGGTGAGTGCTATGTAAGGTGCAAGTAAGCTCTGGCATCGAGGCTGGTGGATTAACATTCGTGGCTGCCTAAAATCTGATGAACAAGGCTGTTTTAATACACACCAGTATTTTGACAGGAATGAAAGAAAAAATCCATGTATCTGAACTGGACCCATCAGCCATGCTTAAGATATTTTTTTTCTACATGCACATGTGAGTTTATCAGATGTTCTCGGTCGTCTTCGCTCAAGCCCCACTTCTCTTTGAGAGGTTGTAACCTCACAACACCAGCTCAAGGTCATCTTCATCAAAACGACCACGACCAACCACCAACTAACTGCCACAGAAGCATTCCACCGTGCAAAAAAGTCATATGCAAGTCAATTCGAAAGTAGAAAATCCTTACGACCTACTGTACCTACTCCCATCTACCCCATCTCCAAACTCATTCTCACCAGACCAAGCACCCACCAGAACCACCTAACTCCCTTCCTCCGCCTCCCCTCAGAACTGCGCAATACAATATACAACCTCGTCCTCGGCGACTGGGAATTCCGCCTCCGAATCACCCCCGCCCCATATGAATTCTCCTGCCGTCTCAAGGGAAGCAACATCTCCGGCTGGCACGCTCAAACGCGCCCAGGATTCGCTCTACTAAAAGTCTGCCGCCAGATCAATGCCGAGACGCGAATCTTGCCGGCCCAGCTCAGTGGTTTTTTCATAGACGCGTGGCGCTCGCCGCTGCTGCCTGTTTTGCACCAGATACTGCCTGTACATCTGATTGGTGCGATTAGGCATATGCGCTTCATGTTGATGGCGGGTCATGACGAGGCGTATATGATGGAGGCGGTGGAAAGCATCATGGAGGGATTGCGAGGCTTCAAGGGATTGAGACGGCTTGATATCAAGTTCCGCGTAGGGGCGAGCCTGGAGTGCAAGGAGCGATTTATTACTTATATCAAGGACTGGAAGACGGAAGAGAGTTTGCTCGAGTGCGTGTTGTTTGGGGGCACAAAGTACGGGGACTGGCATGATGTGGAGAAATGGGCAGTGTGATGTAGTTGCGCTGGATTTCTTGGAACTTGCTCTGTACGAGAACTTTACGCAGAGGCATGCGTAGCTGCTCCTTTTTCTCATCTCCAACATCCCTCTCTCTCTCAAAACGGTCAAAACCAATTTTTTCTTCTAAGAGTAGCGTCTCGCATAAGCCGGTCTAACCTTCGCCACCTGCTGATGACATGATACTAACGCTTTCGTTCGTGTGTTCTTAGAGCTGAAGGAACATGGGAAATGGACGCCGTGGTATCCTTTCTCTGCGCCCAACATCCTCTCAACGCCGTTCAAACAGCGCGATTTATTCAAAGTAGTATTCCATACAGACATCCGACCTACAAACAGTATAACAACCAACGTTATACTCCTCGGAGGAGCGGTATAGAAGTGTCGCAATTTCTGTAGCAGCCAGGTTGGAGTCCATATCTACTATAAAGACGACAGAAGCATATAATCATTCGAATCAGGATATGATCGCAACAAGCCAACACCAACCCTGTAATCCCTCTTCCCTCGTGCATTCATGCCGCTTCCCTACTCCTACCCTTCATGCAAAGATCCTGCTCAGAACGTGCTTATCCTCTCCACCACTCACACCAACCAGCACCACAATCTCACATCACCAGTCCACACATTCACAACATCACCCAAGTACTCGTATTTTCACAATTTGGTCCTCGTTATATTCTTCATGCACATCCCCAAGCTCATGGCTAAACTACACTTTGTAACAGAGCAAAATAAAAAACCTTTCTCCCATGTCCAAAGGTTACAAATTGGCATACAATTTGATAAAAAAGCGAGTGACGGGTATATAACGAATGACAAGTGCTGACCTCCCAGCCCAAGGACCAGGGACAGCAAGAACTATTTGTAAAAGTATATGACAATCAGAATAGCAGGCGAAATGTTGGCAGGGAAAAGACGGCAAAGAAGTACTGTTTGTTCTCCAAGACTGGAAAGTTGTGTGCGCCCGTAAATGCCAAAACGAAAAGGAGCACGCGAGAAACAATCCTCCTCCCGAGGCAAAAGCGCAAAGCAATTCTGTTTCCCGGTGCACTACCGTAAAAACACCTCCAACACCTTGCTTCGCATCAACAACAACATCATCGAAATCGAAACTCGAACAAACAATTTGACAAAGAAGGGAGTTTGGCAGTGGGTGCGTCCTATGCGCCCTTGTTCGAAGTCGCTCTGGGGGTGGGGTCGGGGTCCGGCGTCGTTGCGTCTTGGACCGGTGTCGTGACTTCAGGCGTGTCCATGCTGAATTCGGCTACTTCGTGCCCTGGCGCTGCGGGGAAGATCTCAGGCGGTGTGAGTAGATTGCTCTCTCGTTCTTCAGCAGCGCGATCTTCGGTAATGACAGGGGGTGGGGAAGACGGGAGTGTGGTATCAGGCACTCCGACATCTTCAACGGAGATGACACTTCCTCTGCTATTGGTGCGCATCATCTCGATGCCGAGCTTGGAAGTCGACTTCGGCCGCGTCTTGGGGCTGCGTGACGTCGGGCTGCGTGTCGCGCGAACAGTGACATTACCCAGCTCCTCGTCCTCGTCGTCACCAGATTCAGCGGATTCGTGCTTGCGAGTTTCGAGTAGACGACGTTTCGCGCCAACTTGCTCTGCGGAACGTTGACGGCGGATCGTTGCCTCCTCGAGCACGGCGGGCGCGGAGTCCCGATGGGAAAGGTCAGGTGGGCTCACAGTCTGCTGCACGATGTTCTTAGGATCGACAGTCGCTGCATCGTCCGAAATCCCCAAGCCATTCATAGCTCGCGCTATGTCTCTTTCGCGCCAATCATCAGCGTTATGGCGGGCAATGACAACAGGCACATCTTCGCCTGCGCGACTCTCCGCATCGCCAAAGAAGCTTGAGCTGATGGAATCTTCGCGGCTTGAGCCTCGGTAGCTGCCTGATGGTACAGCAGCGAATCCAGAGGAATTGGACGTGGGGCTATCCTCCTGCCGTGTGGACTCTTGTCGCAGGCCTGAGGGCATCATGGAGGGATACATTTGATTGGGCGTCCAGTTCGGCGGAGCTTGCTTCCACTGACACAATCTGCCCAGCGTGTCCGTGAGCTTCGCGATGGTAGGCGGCTTCTCAATAAGCGCGTCGAAATAGTGCGGTGCTTGTAGCTCCTTGAGATAGCCCGTTACTGCGACGATGGGCGTGTGCGTGTTGGCGTTCTTCGTGTCGCGGATCATGCGGGCAACATCTGCGCCATTAACCTGAGGCAGTCGGAACTCCATCATGATGACATCGAATTTGACTTCGCCCATGGCATAGCGAATCGCTTCTGAACCGTTGGTGACGGTCAGTGTGCGACAACGTAGCTTTTCGAGCAATTTCTCCATGACAAGTCGAGAGACGGGATGGTCTTCGCAGATCAAGACGTCAAGCGGACGGAAGAAGGGTCCGTCACTGAAGTTGATTTGAGATAGTCTGCGCGAACTCTGCCTCCGCCTTTGCACGCGAAGCAGCGCTTTAGCGCGTGAGTCTTCAGTATCTGAAGACGACGGTGACACATCCAACACTTGACTTCGTCGCTTGTGATGTGCCGGAACAAGATCACGAACAACATCATCCTCTTGCGACCCAAGCGTCTGCGATCTTGCGCGTGGCGAAGATGCATTTTGGGTACCAACAGATGCTTGGCGCTGGCTACCAGATCGCTCAGTGGAGACCTGTGGAAGTTGTAGTTGGTGTTTTCGACAGCTTGATAGGTGATATTGCCTCTGGCGATGGTCGGAGTCCAGACAAGCGCGAAGGATCGAAGAAGCTTCCGGGTTGTAGTGAAGACGGGTTGCTTGTAGAGTGGGACAATGTAGACGAGCTGCTCGAGGTCTTGCGTCGTTCGTGGTGCTGACCAGTGCTAAACTGCACAAGCAAGGGAGATGATGGCTGCGAACCACGACTTGGCGAAGACGCAGGCCCGCTCATAGACGGCGACGATGGGCGGCCAGTCGCGCGATTCGTTGATAGTGTACGCTTCAGTGGTCCCGGAATCATTGGACTGTTCTCTAGGGATGGCGATGGTGATGTGACGGTAGGTGAATGAAGTGCAGATTGCGACTTGTTCTGTGGAAGCATCGCCTCTGCGCGGAGCTTCTGAATCACGTCTTTGTTGGCCTTCTCAAGTACGGGAAGATTCTTGTAACTGAAGTTGCCGAAATCATCTGTTGCCATGGGTTCACTCAGTCGCCTTGACCTTCCTTCTCGCACATGTGCCGGAATGTGCAGAGGAATGAGGCCACGCTTCATTGTCTGCACGGTGACCTGCGAGCGTACACGAGATAGTGCATCGTGCGGACGGTCAGGATAGTCGGCGCTAGGAGTGCCAGCGGAAGACGGCGCTTGATCTTCAAACTCGGGTGTGAAGCTGTCCATGGCAGCGCCTCTGGTGTCGAAGTACTCCGTGTCTTCTGGGTTCTCAGGTGCAGGGATGAAGGACGCTTCGTCGTCGCGCAGTGTGTCCCAGTTGAGATCATCAAACCAAGGGTGGCTGCGAATCTCTTCACCTCCACTTGCATACTTCTCATCCTTGTTTGCCCCGAGACGCTCTGTGGGGTCAGAACACATGAGACGATTCATGAGATCCTTCGCCTCATCCGAAATATCGTAGTCCTCATCGTCATCGGCAGGCCAATGGATCCTTCGAGCAAGGATGTTTTGGAATACTTCATCTGGCGTATCCGCGTGGAACGGCGGGTAGCCGTAAAGGCATTCAAATAGTATGCATCCAAGAGACCACCAATCACTGACCTCATCCTGCCCATTGCCGGCAATAGTCTCTGGTGCAAGATAGTCAGGCGTGCCGACGAACTTCCTGTTATTGTCTTCGGGGTCGAACAAGGCCATTGGTGGAGGCGGCATGGTCGAGGTCGCAGGCGGCGTGCTGTTGTGTGTAATCTGTGAATGGCTCATGCTAGGCGCGGCAGGAAATAGGTCTGGCGATCCCTCGTCGCTGTATGTTTCCTCTTCAATGGGCGAGCGCCCACGGGGTTGGCCAAAGGACTCAAAGTCTGCAATAGAGAACCGACGGAACATGGCCTGCAAAGCATCACTATCCTGACTGTCACTACGATGGCCCGAAGTTCTTCTGGAAGGTTCACGAGCGGTCGAGCTGTCTCTGTTGAGATTGAAGTAGGATGGTTGCCCAAGATCGCCTGCAAGTGCTGGTGTCATAGCTGGCGTCTGTGAGGGTGAGGGGTTCAAGTCGAAGGAAGCGGAGCGAGACGACCCCACAGAAGTAGCGCGATGGAAGGGACCAGTCTTGAGAAGATCCGGAGCCTGTTCAGTAGACTTGAGCGCACGTTTCTGACGGCCAATCATTCCCATGCGAGAGAGACCAAAGTCGGTGAGCTTCAGATGACCCTTAGGATCAATCAGCAGGTTGTCGGGTTTAAGATCGCGATGAACGATGCCACGGCTATGCAAATGCTCCACTCCAAGAACGACTTCAGCAAGATACTTCTTGGCCCAGTCCTCAGGCAGTGCACCAAGAACTTTGATAAGAGAAGCGCAATCGCCGCCATTGAGATACTCCATAACCAAGTAGAGATAGTCTTTGCTTGAAAAGGTCCAGTAAAGTTTAGCAACGAAGTCACTCTCGCCCTGCCACATCATGATAGCTCGTTCCGCCTTGACGTTGGTAACTTGATTCTTGGCTACCATGTCCGCCTTTTTCAGGACTTTGATGGCATAGTATTCGCCAGTCGACTTCTTCTTGGCAAGATAGACACTGCCAAATGCTCCTTTGCTGATGGGCTTGATGATCTCGAAGTCCTTGATCGATGGCGGTACAGCACGCGGCTGTGGCTGCGTAGTAGGGGGAAGGCGTGGCGATACGGCTTTCGGACCATCTGATCCCGCCGTTGATGACTGTCTGCGATGACGATTGACAGTGAGCGCATGGGCCATCGCGGGCGAAGAAAATTCAGTTGTCGTTAGCACAGGGGAGGTTATTGGAGACTGAAGCCCTTCCACTCCACTGGGAAGACGGGGCTTGGTCGTGCGCAGCGGTGAAGATGGAGGGGGATGCATAGAACGCGCAGGCGACTGCTGACGACTTGACATGACACTTGGAAGCACCAAGCTCTTACGCTTGCGCTCCCGTGAGCTTGCCACTCTGCTCATATTCATCTCCGCTGCGGGCGAATCCGTTCGTCGGGGAGCTGAGAGCACCGATGAATGAGCACTTGTATCGCTATCAGCGCCTGCATCGCTCTCGAAGTGCATCGAGTGTCGCTTGTTCTGAGTAGCTATGCTGATAGCACCCGCATGAGAACGTGGTGTTGCAGCTCCTCTCGGGCTATCAGATCGATTCGAGCCGGTGACAGAGGACTCCCTACGTCCGACACGTGCAGGAAGCGAGACTTCCGCAACGTTCCGCAGAGCCTGCGCCATGGCCGAAGGAGCGTCGAAAGATCCGGGAAAGATGCCATCCTCGCCGGTTGGGATGTCGTTCTCATCTGTCGTCCTTTCGCCTTCTTGCTGCTCGTCTTCTTCTGATGAGCTGTCGACTCCTGCGGCAATCTGAGCTGCCTTAAGCATAGCGGCTTCGATGCACTCTTGGACTAGAACGTCAAATTCGACACGGAGACGCTCCGAGTATTCGAGGACTCTTCGGTGCCTTGTAACAGCATCAATCTTGGCCTTGGCAAGCTTGTTGGTGTCCTCGCAAAGCTGCTTCAGACCTTCGCTGTGGTCCGAAGAGCCTGTGGTGGGTGACTGCCATTGGAGGACTTGCGAGATGCGGTTCTCGGACTGCGGCGACTGGGTACGGATTTCAGCGGCTGCTTGGCCACGTGCAGTATCTTTGATGGCAGGTGTGTTGATTTCAAGTGCCGTATCGCATAGATCAAGGACTAGTTCGACGATGCGAGCGAGTGGTCGACGGACGGCGAAAGAGCGTGCTCGATGATGACCAAAACCAGTCGAGCGCTCGGAGCGTTCCTTTGATCTCGAGGGCGGAGAGGCGGGTGAATTGCGGCCCGACGGTGTTCCAGATGACGGTGTAGAGCTCGGGTGAATGACCATGCCTTTGTATTCTGCGGGCTGTGGAGCCTGCATGAGCTCGGTCGAAGTAGCTCGGGAGCGCTGGTTCTGGGCTTCAAGTGTGTCGAGCACTTTGACAATGGCGTTGCGGTGCTCGGAAAGCGTCTCCTGGGCCATTTGAACGTCCATCTCGGCACGGTGTTCCTGCAGACAGAGCTCGGAGTGCTTTTCGAACCACCAAGGCGTAATCTGTCGCTCACAGATTCGACAGAGAACGGGCAATGGAGGCGGGTGGTTGCTGGGGTCACTGGCACCCTGCTCGGCAAGACCGGTGAGGTAGTGGGCGAGCACTTCGGCGCCTACACCAAGAGACTCGACCAAGACTTCGGGAAGGTCAATGGTCACTTCACGGAGGACGGACGGACGGATCATCCACATTGTCTGCAATGGTTAGCAAAGGGTTCAGCATTGGCGAAATTGCAGCATACATGGCTCTCAGCTCCAGTAGCCCGGTCGTAGATCATGATGCCTTGCGCCTCCAGGTTCAAGATCTGCTCTTCCTCATGGTCGGCGCTGACTGGCGACTGGGGTGCCTGCTCCGGCGTGTCTTCTGCAGCGGGCCTCGATCGTCGCTTCCTCAGTACGGAGTGTGGTCCCATGCGGACGGAAAAGCGGACAATGTGGCTTCGCGAGTCGTACTTCTTGACCGACTCGATCGTCTCCTCGAAGCCATCTGCACCGCCGTAGATGATGTCCATGACCGACTTGCCGACGACTTCCTGTGGCGTGGTCCCAATGACATCTTTCCACTGGGGAGTAACATAGCGTATGTTATTCTCCAGGTCCAAGTCCATGATGACGTTCAAGCTGTGCTCGGCCGCCTCCTTCAGGTCCTCACGCTGCTCTCGCATGTCCTGGCTGACAGACCGCTCCATGGCTTGGCGGTTGTTGGCAGTCACGGCAGCTTCCTGCTTGAGGGCTGCGACTGCCGGCGGAAGCAGCGTGGTTGGCTTCTTGTCGTCGGCCATTGCAGTGGTCGGTTGTTGCGTGTACATTCAGTGCGGGTGCCGGCGGCGGTCAATGGACCCTCTGCCGCGGGTTTACGGGCGGGAGCCCTGGGGCCGATGGTGGATGGGCTATGCGTAGACGACTCCCATAACCATTGTGAGCGTGCGGCGTCGTTTGGCAGGCGTGGGCGGCGTGTAATGCTCCGAAACAGCGGACGGCGTGCACGCTGACCCGGGGATACGGAGGCCTCGAGGGTAAATGCGGTGGATGAGGAGTGAATTATGGCTTGACAGCGCTCTCACGAGTGCATTGCAGTGGGTGCACGGCGATTGATCACGTAACGAGTGTCGGGCGTCGCTGTACTGGGCGTTGGGGGGCAGCTCGCAGGGCCGTGATACAACTTTTGAAGTTCGGATGGGAAGTTCGCGGCGCGCAAGAGGGGCACAATGCAGCAGGCGAGCTAGGCCAGCGTCTCACCTAGCACGAGGGCAGAGAGGAGAAAGAAAGCGCGCCAGCGTGACCATCAATAATGGCACCTGGGATCAGCCCGCGGATGCAGGACGGACGGACGCTGCGCCAAAGCAGACGAGGTGCAGCAAGCAACACGCACTTGGGCACGGTATTTTCTGGCAAAAGTGTCCAGTCCCCACGCGTCCCGGGATGGATGATGCTGCCTGCCACAGTAAGCCGCTAGAGGAAGGAGCGACTGCTGAACAGAGCGCCCTGCTGACTCTGCAGCACGTCAAACAACATTCCTCTGTTTCATCCACCCCCAGCACGTCATGGTGCAATCAATCCATATGAGCGTACCAGCCTGCGCCATGGCAACAAATATGAGTCGCTGCTTACGACTCCGAGCCTGCGCAGCCCATCTGTTGGCCTCGCCGACGCTGCATGCATCAACATGGACAAAAACCTTGGAACTGCCAAACCGGGAGCCCTGGCACCCCATGACTTTCGCCACCATGCCGCCCGAGCGACTACTCCTGGGCGGCCATCCTACGTGCCGGCCTGCCCATGTTTGATGTCAAGCACCCGGGCCTGCACCGCTGAAAATTTATTGTCGCGATAGACTCCCGTGACATTGCTGACAATCACCCGTCACTGATCACCGCCCGCCGTTGCACGCTGAACCGTGCTATCGCTATCAGGCTTCACGTAAACAAGGCCGCACCCAGAGGGCAAGTGCTCTCGTCGCGCCTGCCACAACACCCGTTCACGCCACCGTCAGGCGACATTCACGTCTGCTCCACGTTGCACAGCTGCTCGTTATTGACATTTCGCCAAATCTTGCAAACCCATCCTGCCCCAGCATGCAACCCTCGACAAGACGTGCAGATCGACTCTGTCGTCAACCAATGGCACGTACACGCCCTGCAGCTTGACGCACCCTGCCCTTCCTCTCTCTCTTCTAAGAGGCCCAGACCGGCTGTGTGCTGCCCCCGGGGCGGGAGCATTGTGGCCAGCCATACAACGTTTCGCGGGGCGTCGCTATTCCCGCCACGACCCTTTCCTATTTGCTCGCCAAGTCCTGGGGAAGCCGTCTGCACTTCCACTGGCCAACGGCGGGGCCACGAAGCGAAGCTTACCGCACTGCCGTTTCCTCAACTCTAACCACCACCGTCCCACTAGCCTCGCCCTAAACGATATTCGCCACTCTCACAAATTAGCTCACGGACAACGGCCAAAGCTAATGCAACCAACGCCCAAAGTATGGACTAACTGTATTCTAGGATACTTTCCAGGTATGCAACACAACAAATAGTCGTACACGGGCATCTGCTGCCCACTGGCCTCACGTGCGTGCGAGACATTCGTCCTCGAAACGTGCCTTCCCCTCGCTTCGTACAACATGTGCGGCTTCATCCCGCCGCTGCTTGCATGACACCGCAGCCCTAATCGAAATACACAGCTTCCGGCTTGTGCACCACGATCTTGCCAGACACATCGCCCTTCAGCACCACTCGAGGGTCCTCTTTGCTGCCCTTCGCCTTTTTGCCCTCCACTTCCTTATCCTCGTACACCACCTCGACCACTTCTCCGTCGACATAGCCTGCAATGGAATGCCACTGTACCTTCTGGCCTTGCTTGGGCACTCGAGTAATGGATCCTAGTGGTGCTTCTGGCACATCCTGTCCGCTGCTCTTTTGCTTTTTGTTTGGGCTGTTGCCATTTGCGGCCTGCCCACGCTTCTTGGCGTTCTCCCCCTCCTCTGCTGACTTGCGGTTCTTCTCCTTGAAGGTTTTGTATGCTTGCATGTTCTTTTCCAAGTGATTCGGATCTTCCCAGTGCTCCGTACAGTTCTTGGCGCTTGTGTAATCGGTCCTCACCGTCGAATCATCCGGCTTGGTCGATCCGTTCGTTTCACTGACGTTTTTCCTGGCATCTTTCGCTTTTGATGTGTTGGACACGAATTGCTTCCCCTCGTGGCTTCCTTGTTGTTTTTTCGCATCCGTCGCTTTCTTCTCCTTTTCGCTCATCTGCTCCCACGCCTGCTTCGGTAGGTATCGATGTTCAGTGCCATCGGCGTCCTTTGCATTGCCACTGCCTTCTTTGGTCTGCCATTCTTCCTCCGTCCATTGGTCCAAATGCTTTGCACTCTCATCTTTGTGGTTCTCGTCCGTCGTATAGCCGCCTCCACGCTTCTTGTATTCCGAAGCCATCATCTGCGCCTATGTGGACGTCAGCAACCCAAATCCAGACATGTCCCGCCGAGGCTGCAGGGTTTCAAAGTGCGTTGCGCAGAACTCCAATACCTTTCTGGCCGACCATTGTCCTGGTGCACCACCCTTGTCACCGGCTTGGATCTCCTCTTTGACCTCGTCACGGAGCTCCGGATCAGTGTACTTGTCGTCCTTCTTCGTATTCGAAGGCATACTGCACGTCAAGCTGCGATGCTGCGGTCGTATAGCGGTTGCACGAGGTAGATTCTTCTTCACAGATGACGATGGAATTCTGAATCTCAAAAATGTGCGAAACATGTTGTCACGTCAAAAACTCCCCAGCTTGCATTCCTATGTAACCCCCCGATCCAAACACTGACGTATAGGTACCTGCATAAGCTCCGATCTCGTACGCTTGCATCAACGCATCATCAACCACAATTGACTAGTTTCCACGGCCACAGCATCACGATGTGAGGGCGTCGAAACTCGTCTTGATGACACAATTGACCCAGCACTTTCGGTTGGCCTGGAAGCTCAGACCGGGGGATGAACAAAGGGCCGGGAGACGTGCCGCGCAGCCAATCAGAGCGCGTGGAGCTGGCCCCACTTATACTTGAGAGAGGCTGTCGTGCGACCACTTACCCCTCTTCAACAACATGCGCCGCAATATATGCTGGCTACAGAGAAGGGCTCGGCATAGTGTGTGGTGGTGTGTATTCACTGCATTCGACCTCTTCGAGTGGCATTTGGGCGCCATCTGTCCGAGTCCAGGGTGCTGTGGTATGCTTGAGATAGACGGGCCGAAGGCGTGTACTGCGTGCGTGCTACACTGCAGCTGCAACTCGTCTTGGACACGTCGTACCGGTTTGGGGAAGCGATTTAGCTCCACAGTGGGCGGTTTCGAAGTGGCTAGAAGGTTACACGAGTATGTCGTTTTGGACTGCTTGCATGCCTTGTCATGATCGCGAGAACAAATCGACTCGTAGCTTCTTCCTATCCGTACGACAACGCGAGCTACAGTCTTGCTGATGAAAACTGTCAGTGTGAGCGACTTGTTGCTTGGATCAGATGGGTTGACAGACTTGTGCTTCCACACGAAACAATGTGACGATAGATCTAGGCTCCTACTACAACGTCTCTCTGATGCTTGGTCAGATTGCTTTCAAATCGTGCGCCGCGATTGTGTAGAAGCAAGATTTTGATATCAGGCTGCATCCGTGGTTAGTCACGTTTTCTTTCCATGCTTTTTCTGCGTAGCTTTCCAAGCTACTTTGCATGTACTGATTACCAATAAAATATAATCTCAGGGATCGTGGTTTGCATGAAGATGTTTCTTTTTTTGATGGGACAGGTCCAGAATTGAGGTGGAATCTGTGGTGGGAAGATTACTCTCAACTCAATACCTATTCGGTTGTGATGTGTTTTCAGCCAAGGATCAGTTGGGATGGCTCGGTGCAGTTTGCTTCCCAAATGACTTCTGGTACACGTCCTGCTGCCCGTCGGTATGCGATTTCGCCTTTACGTTCGATCCACAGGACGTTGTAGAAGTTATATTCTAAGTCAGAATCTTCGAGCCTGGTGTGTGGTTCTTTTAGCCTGTCTGGGGGTTCTGAGATGTATTAGCTGGGGATCGTCTAGGTTATCTCTTCTAACCATATTGCGTTTCAAGACATTTATTATTACAACTCACTTTTATACCCGGATTTCTCTACACCGTACTGTAGTACCTCTTTTCTGAGTTCTGGGATTCGTTAGTCAGAACCTGTGCATGCCGTTTTTCCTGATCATGTTAGGGTCCAAGACTTTATGGGTACCAACCTCGAAGCTCAGAAGACCATGTTCCATCAGTCTCAGACTTCCTTGTGTGGTTGAACATCCAACCCAGCTCTTTGTTTCCCAGGTCTCTTGCCTTGATGGTGCCGGTCGATATTGCCACAAGTTCGATTGTGTCACCTGGTTTTACTTCGGCTCTGTCCATGAGGCGAAGTACCCCAGCTGAAGCCTTATGTTTGTCCTCTAAGGATATAAGATGGCATATATCCTTGAGCTCGGAGACGGTTGAGAATCTTGGAAGTTGGAAGATTGGTAAACGCATTATCAATAATTGATAATCACTAGCTCGCTCCCGGTCGGCCTTGAGCAGCGTTTTTATGCGGAGAAACGTTCGTGTTGTCAGACAAGAAAGGTACGGCCATGTGTTCTGGAGCGTTGTGTAGGTGGTGATACCAGCATTGTCATGACTCAAATTTTGGACATGAGCAAAAGCTTCAGATGTGTGTTTTGAGTCCTTTTGCGACCATTCCTTGGCGAGTGTGGAGTTGTTATATACCATGGAGTCTTGTGATCCGATGGCTCCCCACGGATTAATCCACGATCTGTGTTGCATATCCTCCGACAGTACGTACCACTGTACTAGTGAATGCGTTTTCCAGGTTGATAGTTGAACTTCTCCGGTACCTTCGTTCACATAGGGGGTCATGCAACGTAAATTGAAGGGGTCGATTGGACAGTGCCAACCACACCATGACCACGAAGGCAGATGTTGATTTGGTGCGATAGCTGCTCCATCTTTTGCTACACGCCGTTTCCGCTTTGCTGAATGGTTGCCATAACAGGGCGGCATCCAAAAACATGCGCGGTAACCCGCATAGGAAGCCTGACGGAAAGGTTCGCGTCAGGGTATTCAGAACACCAGAAATTGCTGGCAGGGCATCCTGTGGATATGTCAGGTCCCTACTATTGTATAGGCCCACGATCTCGATGTACATGGCAAAATCTGGCCAGGATATGGTTGCCATTCGACGTGCAGCTTCGTAGTACGGCCTGACCAAGGCTTTGTTTGGATGTGATTCTGGCGTCAAGTCATCTCCACTCCAAGTACATTCCTGGCAGTCCCAGAAAGTCTCTCCTTCAACAAATATGACGGATCTAATCGAGAGCATTTGCTCTTGAAAAGTCCAACCACGTGTGGCCCATTTAGACATAAGTAATCTCTCATATAGTGTCTGAACGAGGCTCTTGCCAAGGATGCTTTCACGACGTTTAACTTTTCTTGTGTTT
Source organism: Parastagonospora nodorum SN15 (assembly GCF_000146915.1). Classification (NCBI taxonomy): domain Eukaryota; kingdom Fungi; phylum Ascomycota; class Dothideomycetes; order Pleosporales; family Phaeosphaeriaceae; genus Parastagonospora; species Parastagonospora nodorum. The sequence continues at coordinate 233,549 of NW_001884554.1, read as the reverse complement.
AGTCTTCCAGAGGTCTTTGCTGCAATGATAGTCATATACGCGCCAGAGTATATGTCTCCCATGCTTTCCACCTCTTTGCGAGTGTACTCGTCATCCTGCACAATACATCCACAAGTACTTCTCCTCGATCATTCCGACCAGAATCATGGCGTCTTGCACAGTGTAGGGCAGCAAGGCAGCTATATCATCTTGCAGGAGACAGCCTGGTCGTTGGAAATCAGTTAGATTAGCTTTTGTTAGCAAGATCCTCGGCGGCATATGCACATCGCTTTTATCGCTTGCTTTCGACCATACGTAGCTCAAAGCTATGTATCGTGGAACAGTATGACCCGGAACCAAGCAACCTCTTGCTGTGTCGATGACCCAATGAGGCCTTCGATGAGATTCTCGATGTCCGAAGAGCGCCTGTCTGCAATTCCCTTCATGCTGCTCATCACAAGATGTCTTCCAGTGTTTCAGATACTGAGCGCTAAGCTCAAGACCAGTAGCTACTTGTGGTCCTTCGTGTGGTCTCCCACATTCAAGCAGAGGTTCCACCACCCCATGGTACTCATGCTCCATTGCGCAAACCAGTGGTGTCATTCCCTCTTCTTCCTCGAAATTTGGGTCCGCCTGACTGCACTTCAATAGCGCCTCGAGGATTCTCTTGCGGTCCAATTCTACAGTAGTCATCAACAGTTGTTGACCAAACGACGCGTCTCTTTTCTTGAACTCAAATTGGGCCGCTTCAAGAAGCATTCTCATGAGTGCTCTATCTCCACGTAGGACGACTGACCACAGCGGTGAATCGTCTCCATCCTTTGGATCGAGATTGAATTTGCCTGATTCTAACAACATCTTCGCTATCACGATAGGCCTTGTGCCGTCCCGGACAACGCGGGAGAAAGGATTGTTGCCTGTTGTGTCTTTCAAGTTCGGGTCCACTCTCTCGTCATCCAGGAACAACCTCACAACCGCCTCGTGCCCAGACAATGCCGCGTGCGATAGAGGCGTCCGACCTCGATCATCTCTTGAGTCTGGATCTACTTTATCGTTTTGTAGCAAAACCTTGACGATCTTTTCATGACCATGCAACGCAGCCACCGACAGCGGCGTCCGGCCTTCTTCGTCGCGCACATTCGGGTCGATCTCGGTAGATCTGAGCAATAATTCTACCGCGGATGCATCTCCTTCCTTCGCCGCTTGCGACAGGGTGTTTTTCTTGTATCTGTGTTTTGACAAATTCTGTCCCTCTATATCTTCGTTCAGGCCTTCCATAGTGGTCGCGTCTTCCGATCGTTTACAGTCAGGGTTTTGTGCTTGTGTCTCAATTCACTGTTTGCTGCTAGGACCATGAAATGAATCGCTCCAATTTAGATTATCGAGTTCGTAAAGTCTCAGGTTCGATACGCAGCTAACAGATAGACTTTTCGAGAAAGGTTTGCCTGGCTGCCGCTTCACAGACTGATAGCTCTGTGACGCGAAGAGCGGCCGAGTAACTGGGTTCACAAGTGGTGAGTGCGCACAGTTCAGCCTTTATGCAGTCGGTTCAGCCTGTGCTGGCTTACTTCAACCTTTTATGGGACCGAGTTTGTGATTGGCTGCTATTTTCGACGGCCCCCAAGTCAAACACTACATATTGTCAGCAACGTAATACTATCACCGTGGATTATCAATAGCGAAAGACAAATGAGCATTCGCCACTCAGCATGCCAAAGCTGGGTATCACCTCAATTTATACCACGAGTCTATGCTTGCGTTCCTCGCGTCTTCCTCTGTTTGTCTTCGGTCCTGCCTTTCCCTGTACCCCCTCCTATCAGCTGCCCCTACCTCTCCTTCACAACTCAAGCACCTGCCACTGGCATAATAGTCGACCTAGTGCTTTTCGCAGCATGCAGAGTGTTTTCTGCAATGTCTAGTCTTACCACACCAGCAGTGATGGGTTACCTTCGCCCCATGTTTGCGTGTCATCTCAAATTCCGAGTTTGGTCAGTCGTTATGTAGAGTTCTTCGTTTGAGCGATTTTCGGTGATTTCCGGTGTGTAGAAGGCACTGTCTTGCTCATCATGAAGCGCTGATATACAAGACGCAGTGTGAGTTGCGACAACCTTCTTGCATTATATTTTGACTTTTTCGAACCGGATAGAGTTAAGCCTGAGAACTCTTCTTAGTGAATTTCGATGACCGGAAGTGGTTGTCGTCACTTGGAGTGTTTGTTACAAACAGAAGCTGCGCTACTAGACTTTCATTTCCAACCTCACCATTTTTTCACCAGGATTGTCCAACCTTTACATTCCACTCTTTTCAAGCACCGGTGTCTGATCATACTCATCATAGCCAGCATGTCGTGCACCGTCAGCGTTGACGATAGCGATGCGGCATCTTGTGCATCCTCCGAGCGCTCCACGACTTCAACCGAAGAGTTCGAGCATGAGCCATTCTCAGCATTCAAAACCCAGGTCACCCAGCTATGTGAAGATGTCTGGCCACATTTATCACCTGGAGCTTTTGAAGTGACGCACATGGAAGGCGGCTCCTACAACTGCGTCATCGGGGTTCAGGGTGACATGTCACACAAGCGAATATCTTGGTTACAGCGCCACGCGACGGGCCTGCTCCAGATCTTCTGGCCGAGGAGTGCAAATAGACAAAAGGAAATTCAAGAATACGTAATTCGTATTCCGCGGTACGAACATGCTTGGGTAGAGCAAGAAATTGCACTGCTCTTTTTTCTTGCGGCCACCAATGTCCCTGCGCCTAAGATCGAGCACTTCAGTTTGACTTTGGACAACGTAATTGAAAGCCCATTTCCTATACAGGCTCAAATTCCTGGATCGATTGTTTGGAGAGGTATACTCGACGCTAAATACCACCCAGCGCATCGCATTCGCTGAAGACCTCGGTCGTGCTCTAAGAGAGCTCAGTAGAATCTCTACGCCATGTCCGGGTACTTTTCACCCTGATAATGTCCTGCATGGCTCATCGACGACCCCAAAGGTTCTGCGCCTCCAGTGCCCACCACGGAATGCTAAACATCAGGCTCCAGCCGAAGTGGCAATGTACTCCACGCCGATGTGCGTTTTCGCTTTCATCAAAGCGCAACTTGCTCGCTAGCGCGAGTACGACCTCTCTTTGCATCGCCGATAAATCAACCCGTGGTCCGAATTCAATCGCATTATCGAATTTCTACATGCTGAAGGCCTGTTCAACGCCGACAACGACTACTATCTTACCCATATGGATTTTGAGCCTCGCAATATCCTTCTCCACTCCATATCGAACGACATCGCTTCTCTCTCCGGAATCCTAGACTGGGATGAATCTGTCTTTGCGCCCGCATTTCTCTCTTGCCGCGCACCATCGTGGCGCTGGGACTTTGAAGGCGACGACGACGAAGAGTTGGACGAATCTATTGCGCATGTTGATCCACAAGATGTAGAACTTCTGGCTATCAAGCAAGCGTTTGAAAGTGCAGTGGATGCGAAGTGGTTGGTATATGCTTACAAGACGGAGTACAGACTTGCTCGAGAAATTATACGCCTGGGCCATCACTGGTATCAACAGTAGCGAAGGTTATGATGTTGCGAATAGGATCGTCAAGGAATGGAATGAATTAAGGCCAGCTCAGGCTGTTCATAAGATCGTACCTGGAGACGAGGATTGAAGATAGCCGAGACATTGCACTGTGGAGTCTGTAAATGTGTCTTGGCTGTGTTTTGAAGGCAAAGAACCACTTGGATACCATCAAGGACAAGTATTATACCAGCATGGAAGACATTATCCAACCTTCTTTCTCAGACGCAGCGACCCTTTGTGGATCTCGCCCATATTTTACAAGATGATAGTAGATGTTATATTTTATACACAGCGCCAAGATTGAGTGAGACACACCTCATTGATTTCTATGCGAGACGGTCGCGCATCGTTTGAGATTTTGCCACAGTGTCGCGCTGTCAAACGCGACGTTACAACCAAGACGGAGAGCAATCACTCCCGCAATGCTTGTGGTTCAGGCTCTTCCATATATAGCGCAGTTACTCCCAGCCTGTATGTACAACACTCAAGATTTTTATCCCTACCAGATCCACGCCTGTTGGTCTTTTGCTCCAGTACAATACAGAAGAACCAAGCGATAACTCCACATAATGCAGCAAACTAACTCTGCTACTCGCATGCAGCGCTTTCCCGTAGAGCCCTCCTCTAATCCGTTCGATGATCGGAATGAGGTAGACACATCCTCCGCAGATCGAGCTCCTGAAGTAGGTAGCAAGACTTGCAGTAACGAAGCCGAGGACGATGCATCCTCGCTACGTTCGACCACCTCTACCGTGCAGTATTTTCAAGAGCCCTACTCTTCATTCCAACTCAACACCACTAAGCTTAGTGTAGAGCTCTTTCCCGGCTGCTATACGAACGACATCACAATCCAGCAGGTTAAAGGAGGTTCATTCAATCGCATCATTGGAATCACATTATACAAAACCGAACAAGATTTTCCATGGTATGACCTGGCAAAACTTCGTCCTATGATTTCTGCATGCGTTAGAGGCAAGAAGACCCATGCACTCACTCAAAAGCGATATGTCTTACGCATCCCTCGGGACGATGTGCATGATCTAAACTATTAGGCTGTGTTGCTGGCGTATCTGGAGCACAGGCTTCCTTACGCAACTCCCCAATGTCTTTCGTACAGTTCGGGGGCTGAGAGGTTGAGAACACCCTTGGCCGAGCATACATGCTCCAAAAGCGTCTTCCAGGAAAGCCTTTGAATCGGATCTGGTCGAAGCTCACTCTTGAACAGACATTCTGCGGCACGCTGCATCGCAGAGGTCGTACGCCGGAATTCCAGCATTTGACAAGATATGGTCCGGTCTCACGGCCATGATCAACATGGTTCACTCTCAAGGCTTGTTTCCTGACGGTGGTCCGTTCTTTCTACACCACCCAGACTTCCAGTCTCGGAACCTGCTCTTTACAACACCAACTCCTTCAACAGTTCGACTATCAGGAATCATCGACTGGGACGGTGCGCTGTTTGCGCCAAAAGTCATGTCCACGCGATCCTCATTCTTTCTCTGGACAGAGGAGGGCGCTGATGAAGACGAGGATGGTGATGCGCTGATTGAGCCGAGTGAGCCAGAGTTACGTGCGTACAAGCGAGCGTTCAAGCATGTAGTCGGCCAAGACTTCTGTAAAGACGCATATTGCCAGCAATATATCTTCTTGAGGCGAATCTGGCGATTCTTGGTGAACGGGATTAGGAATGGCGGCGACGCCTTCTTAGCAGAGGAGGTATTGGAAGAGTGGGAGGAGAAGTATCCTACGTTCGCTGTGGAAGAGGATGAACAGATTTAGTCGCGACGCAAGTTTCATGGTGAGTATAGCGCGCCTATATGATCCATCGAAAACAAATGTTAATCACATGTTCAGCTCCTCTTCAATGTCGATTGTGCACCAATGCAATAGAGTTTATTGTGAACCAAAGGAAGGGCCGGACAGCGGCAGTGTACGAGAGTGTGACGACAACGAGGGTGCGTCCAACAATACTCTTCGTAGAGATGTATGTGCAAGCTGAGAACAGGAGTTGAAGTGCATGACGTTTCAATAGGATCGTGATGGGAATGTTCTGCATTTCGGGGATTCGTTGTACGAGCTGTCGGATGGTGCGTGGAGCGGTCCCGCCGTGGGCCCGCCCGTATACCTTGCTCGAACGCGTCACGCGATCCCGCTGCAGGACTGTTGCGCTCCCGAGCGATCGAGTCCCAAGCCTGAAAAAACTTGTCGGATGTCGGATCAAACCATTTGCAGTATGAATGAGAAGGTCTCTAGCCAACGACGAGGTGCCGATGAGGCCTTTCCCATGCGTCATTACTGAAAGACCATCGGATACTCTCTTCCGACTCTTTCGATCTCACGTATCTTATCCCATTTCACGATAGAATACCTAAGTAGGAGCGAATACAGGCGTCATTACCTTTACCTTGATTCAAAAGAAATGGCGTAGATTCGGTTGGTGGTTTTTTTACGATTTTCTCTGAGCTTCGCGCCTACATCTAGTGATAATCTATCTCATGGACTGCAAGCGTAAACGGCTAGGTGCAAATCATGAGAAACGCCGGAAAGTGGAGTCGTAGTTTGTACGAAGCCCCACAAACACGTACTGCTGGCAGACGGGGGTAATTCAAGGAACTAACTAAATTAAATAAACAGAACAAAAGCTGCTTGGGGTCTCACCATTTTCTGTCAGTCCTTGCGGGCATCATTCCAGTTTCGCAGCTCAAGACAGCCTCAGAAGCGCAAATTATGTCATACAATCGTTTTTATGCAGGCGCTTTATTGGCCATCATCTTTTTGGTGATACGCCCTATTGTCCGAGCATTGATATCACCGCTTCGCAGTGTCCCTGGACCTTTTCTTGCAAGATTTACACGTCTCTGGGAGCTTCATGTAGTGCGCAAACATGATTTTGCGACCTATAACATCGCTTTGCACAAGAAATATGGTGTGTTCTTTACTCAGTTCTAGATATCCACTTACATTTCCAGGACCCACCGTCAGACTCGCGCCCAACAGGTATAGCATCAACGACCCAGAAGCAACCCGAGTCCTTTTGGGTCACCACAATGCCCTGAATAAGTCGAACTACTATATTCCATTCGGCGATCCTTCCATGACCAACGCCTTCACCGAGCTTGATATACATACCCATGCCAAGATCAGACGTCCAACGGCCCACTTGTATGCCAATACCAATCTACTCTCGTACGAGCCATTCGTCGACGCATGCAATAGCATTCTCGTCAAAAGACTTCGCGAATACTCCTGGACTGGGAAACGCCTCGATGTCCGCGAACTGATGCAATACTACGCTTTCGACGTCATTGGCGAAATCACAATGGGCTCTCGGTTCGGCCTGATGGAGGAAGATGGTGACAGCACCGGAGTGATCAGCGCTCTCGACGAGAGCTTGTCTCACGGCAGTAGAATCGGTTTGATTCACGAACTGCACTCCGTGATGCTCAGTCTCACCAAAATCTTTAAGCTCAGAAACCCTTTTGCAAATGTACAGCACTTCATCGACACAAAAGTACAGGACCGCGCTTCTGGACGCACCAAAAGTCCGGACGACAGACAGGATTTCCTAGATAAATTGCTCCCTCTAGAGGCGTCTGGGAAATGCACGCGTTCCGATACGCTCACGGCTTGCGGCGCGAACATTGGGGCTGGCTCGGACACTACGGCTATCTCGCTCACTGCTGCAATTGGGTATCTCGCTATGTGTCCAGATGCGCTGGCGAAGCTGCGAGAAGAGCTCAACAGTGCAGATGCACCAGACCCGTTATCATTCAAGGATGCACAAAAGCTACCGTACCTGCGTGCAGTCATTTATGAATCTCTGCGCATGCATCCAGCTGTTGGCGCGCCTTTGACACGCGTGATAGGCCCTGGTGGTTTACAACTCGCCGGCTACTTCTTCCCGCCCGGCACGGATGTTGGTGTGAATGCATGGGTCGTGCATCGCGACACTTCCATCTTCGGTGCAGACGCAGATAAGTTCAATCCGGACCGATGGCTGACTGAAGATTCGGAGAAGCGCTCGAACATGGAGCGAAATTGGCTGCCGTTTGGAGCGGGACCAAGGGTGTGTCTGGGCAAGAACATCAGTCTCTTGGAGATGTACAAGGTGATCCCTCAGATTGCAAGGAAGTTCGATTTTGAGATTTTGGATGACAGCGGCAAGGGAGGGTATAGCTGGAAAACGCTGTGGTTTACGAAACAGAACTTGGCATGTGTTGTCAAAGAAAGGACGATCGCTTAGGTACTGTAATCTACACAGAGTTTGACATAGCCACGTCATGACTTGTGCGAAAAAGCAAAAAGATGAGTGAAGAGAGGGCAAAAAGAAGGACAGAAGAAGGACGTAAGAAGGACAAAAGAACGGCTAGCCTTGCCTTAGGCAAAATCCTTTTTCAGATTCGATACTGTAGAATATAGTTTCCACTGCCGAAAACCCCTCAGAGTTTTATCACGGACTCGAACTCGCAACCTCAGCGACTGATAGGTTGGTCATGATTTAAGCACGACCCCAATGTGTTCCAACTCTGGGGATTTTGACAAAGAGATGGAGAATCATTTAACTGATATAGACGATCAAACTGTTGTGTTCTACGTAGCTGTGTAACTGTTGTGATAAACATGGGCTGCACCGTCGTCGCGATTTCTCCCATCGTCGTGCGCAAAATTTCAGATCTCGTGGTTTGGAGAGTACGATACAAACGCCGGCTCGGGACTAAGACGGAGTGCGATCGGTGGTTCTTCGTTTGTCTACCTATGATTGCAAATACATGTGCCTTCAGCCCAACTGGCTCTTTCGTCCCGAATTTCTATTGTGTGCTCCACGTTGCTATCCCTAGACTTCTCCCGCCTCCGTGTGCGTAATCCCATTCACCATCTCATACCTCAGCACCCTATTCATTACCCTCGCCAACCGTGCGCGCGACTCATCCGACAACTTAAAGCCGTTCCTCAAAGCTTGCCTGACCTGGATGTCGCGCAGCTCCTTCACCCACCGCTTATCCGTCTCGTACTGTAGTCTGTCCCGTTCCTTCTGACACTGTTCGATGTGCTCGTAGAGCTCGCGGCGAATTTGTTGGTGGATAGCCCATTGGTCGCCGCCTAGAGCTTTGACGTGCGGTACGTGGGTTTCGATGACTTTGAGGTCGTACAATACTATTTCGATCGGTGTGGGGGGATCTATGGGTGCTAAGCATTGTCAGTTTTTGGGCATGATTCATGTGGAGGTTTGATGCACCTGAGACTGAATAGTTGCGACATGTGTCATCTTGTTCGGGAAGACCGAGCTGTTGGCGCAATGTAGGAAGGTTTGAACTCATGATCTTTGGAGAGGTTGATTGATATTGTGAGACAGTTGGTGGACAGAGAGGCAGTTGGTGGACAGAGAGGCAGTTGGTGGACAGAGAGGCAGTTGGCTTTGTCCGATTGCGCCGCAGTGAAAGTGAACATGAGACATTCCCTCAAAGAAGCTGCTAGATTCATCTCCAACATCCGATATTTGACACGACCGTCACTAATTTAGCAGCCCTAGTGTTTATGTCTTGCTTCAATCGCAAGTCCATCGCCCCTAGTCCATCTCGCGCTCCCTCTCACGCAGACACGCTCCCACCCATTTTCGATCTTCTCGATATGCAGCCTCTTAGCCTCTCTCATCTCTTCGATTGTCAGTACATCACGCCTGATAGCCGCAATGTCTATGTCCTCCGTTCCTGTCATAGCTTTTCTCAGGGCTAACCATCCCTTACCTGAAGTCGAACAGTCCTTTCTCTTTGTCAGGTTTGCAACCGCGAAAAACAGGTAGGGCAAATGTACTTTGAGTTCCAGGTAGGCTTTGCACCTATCGCATTCACAGAATAGCGGTGTAGACATGGGAGGGAAAGCGTTGGCAGGAATCTTAAATGGACCGAGGAGTTTGTTTGACTTGAGGAAGTCACAGGCTGCTTCTTCGGTGAAGCCCTTCGGAAGGTGAGGAACGGTTTATTACCGTCGCTGCACTGATCGTCACGCTTGTCGTCGCTCTGGGGCTTGTCGTTGCCTTCCATGTTGTTCGACTAGAGATAGCGAGGCTTCACGATGCTAAGACGAGGTGAGTAGAGGAATGTATGTTGTGATAGTCAATCACGGGAGCTAGGCGAGCAATGAGCGTTTGCGCGTGCACGTCCAGACACGCAGTGACATCATGTGATCGCATCCGCCTTCACTTCTATTGCCAATCTTGATAGACATCATTTTTCACAGCTGTGGCTAACTTTCGTAACATGGGAGCTCATCCTCGCAACACCCTGTGATGGCCACTACGAAAATGCCTAAGACCTCACTCATCTAGCCTGCTTACATAGCCTACACCTGGTGACATCACCGATAAGCCTCTTGATCTCTTGATCTCCAAGCCATGGCGGCGGCAAATTCTCTTCCTGATCCTCCTCATCGACTAACATCCCCAGCACCATTCTCTCCGCAATTTCATTCATTGTCCGTATGATGAATCTTGCATCCCCACTAGTGCATATGCGAACAACATACTATCCTTCGATCAGCCTTCTCATCACATCCCTCAAACACACACTCATCCTCACCTTGATCTATAGCTCATATTCTGGACAAGCTAGACATGAGCATATGGTAGTCGGCATCGGCTTGCCTCGGTTTCTCGCGCGCAAGTACGTCGCCAGCTTGCGGCCCATGACAGGCGTGGAAGGGTAGGTTGGGACCTCTTCGGGAGTCGTGGGCTCGAATTTTATTGCGCGTGTTGGGGTTCGAGCACCAGCTGACTATCCTTTAGATCCGTCTCTGCCTCGACCTTGTGCGCGGCGCTCGGCTTTGTTTTGCTTGCGCGACGAGACACAAGCCTGCACCATCGCGGTTGTAGAGTCGAGCGATCCGAAAAGTTCGCCAGCCGGATTCTATGCGGACAGCGCGCACTGCTGCCACTGTTCGTTACCGGTCATGGTGACTCTGCAACTCGAGTGGTTGTGACCTTTGGCGTTGTTGTTGATGTTTGGTTGGTCGTTCGGACCTGTATCGTCGGGCATGATTGCAACTGCGTCTTCTGGTCAGGTGACACTATATTAGCAGAAAAGACAAGGAGACAAAAGAAGAATCTCACCGCCATGATAGGAGATATTCTGGTACGATGGAGGTTGGGTGAGAAGCGGAGTCGTTGAAGTTCGCCGATGCATTTCGCTACAAGAACACCGATGCTGTGTCGTATTCACAAAAAGAAGTAAAACCCTCTTACCAAAACAGACCCTCCCCCGATTCGAATGCAGGAGCAAAAGGATACTCGCATACCTTACACAGTTTATCTTGCAAGTCGAACCCAACTGAATGGGTTATCACGACCACTGCACCAGGTAGTCACCCTGGAGGTTGCCGCCAGCACGTATTTAAGGTGTGCTGGATTTGTTAGAGGAATTGCGATTTAGGTGATATTTATAAGGGAAGAGTGGGGCGCGAGGTGAAAGCGCTTTTGGCAATGAGCGCATCGTTGACAGCATTACATCCCCGGTCCTCCCCCGCCTACCAATCGCCACTGCACCAGTCCTCTGAGCACCATCATGCCATCATGTACAACCGCCCACCTAACCTTACTCAAACATCTGCTCACAGTAGCCGCAAGACCATTTGTCCCTCTCTTGCCCATACCGCCAGCTATGCTTCCATTCTCAAGCAATCTCTCCGGGTCGCTATTCACGATGGTAGCGAGTAGCTTTTTCATCTCGGCACTTGGGTCCCAGATGATTTCATCTTCGTCGTCTTGGAGATGAGGGAGTATAATGTCTTGCGCGGGTGGAGTTGGCCGAGCATACCACACGCCCCAGACCACAAGTGTGCCAAGATAGATAGCCCATGGATGATGCCAGAGTCGTCCACCTCCGACATCGTTCAATCCGGTTTCGCCATCGAGAATTTCAACGCCATCAGCGACTAGAGAAGCTGCGTGCCAGACAGCTTTGCTTGCCTCTTTAAGGTTCTCCGCTACCCACTTCTTGACCACGCGCTGTGATCGGGCATAGTCGTGGCGCGCTACGGGACGTCCGAGGATATGTCGTGCTCCTGCATAAATCTGAAGATCAAGGAAGGGTGTGTGTAAAAGCACATGAGCAGCGTGATACAGCGCCAAGGTAGCTGCGCGAAGGACTTGGAACTCTTTCCCCAAAGTGTGATCAGGGGAGGGCAGGTGGTTCATGTACTGAGCGCAAAATAATTCGTAGTCTTTGTGCCATGCCGTGTAGGAAGTGGCTAAGCGAGCCTGCCAGTTACCCAATGGGTTCGTTTCGATGACGCCTAATGATGTTTGATCGCGTCGCTGCATGTCCCATGCTACGGACATGAGTCCATGGAGGAGGAGTGACCGTGAAAGCGCATTCAGGTTCGTCGGGATTTTGGCAGTGTCTGGATGAAGGTACATCTTCAAGCATGACAAGAATAGCGGTGTGGCGGGCTGTTTCTGGCGCAATTGATGCCATGTCTCCGCAGAGTCTGCTTCCCACAGTGATTGGTCGCATGGTAAGTTGGAACGAAGTTCGAACGCGGACATACAAAGTGACTGGCAGAACAGTACAGCGTGTTGTGTGTCCCACATGAAGCACAAGAAGGCAAGTCTCTTCTTCTGCTCTGCGTCGCACCAAGTCCGCCAATCATCCTCCAGATCATCCGTTGCATCTTCCAATGTTGGCGGGCGTATACTCTGGCAGTCACTACGTCTTATGAGATTGATCAGAAGGCCGTGAAATAGATGTGACATGTCGTGTTGCTTCTGGCCCGCCCTGCTCTTGCCGAAGCACTCGACGAGAAGAATGGTCTGAAGCACCCAAAGATCGGGCTTTGCAGAGAAACCTGCATTAGCGAAAATTTGTGGTCGGATGTTGTCGTGGATGCAGACCTATTTAAATCAGCATTACCGCAGTACTGAGAGTGCCTGACTTACTGCTAGCTGGTGAGCATCTTTCTCCCCGTAGGTAGCGCCAAGCAGGAGTACGGAAATTAGCAGCAGCGTATCAACTTCCGATGGGTTAAATGTCGACAAGTGTATAAGTGGGTATGCTGTGTTAAATCGAGTGAAGAAAAGGTCGCAGTACGTTTGCAGACATGTCAACGTAAGAAGTGGATGGTCGCGCATGACGATGCTCCCATCCGGTGCGGTGGGCTGGGTTATGTCTATCAGGTCCAGCACTTGTGCACGAGCCAGTTCATCAATGATAGGTAAACTTCTCGATGGCTGAAGCATGGACATTGGTCTTTCGATATTGTCCAATCCATCTTGTAGCATCAATACTTGAGGTCTTGAAGGTGCTTGGATACTTGTACTACCAAGCTGCGATTGATGGAGACTATGGCCAGTATTTTGTTTCACATCACTAGCTTGTATTTGATGCTCTTCGGACAAGGGTGGAGTGATCAGAGCCGCAGACGGGGACTGATTCTTAGGCGATCCTGTGTGCTGAGAAGCGAGTGATCCAATCTGGCCAGATGTTGACATGGCCTTGTTGACCAACATGTGATCAAGCTGTAGATCATAGGAATGACTTGGCTGCGACACGTTGTTGTTGTCGAATGTGAATGCAGGAAATGCATCATGCCCAAGTGGTTGCTGAGCCTCGCCAACTTTAGACAAATCCATGTCAAAAAGCCAATTATAGTTGCTCATCGTAGTGAACGGATTGTTGAAAGAGCTTGCCGTATCCGGGTTGAAGATGTCGTCGAAAGGTGCATCATCAAACACCGTGGGTAATATTGACGCAGGTTGTGGTTGTGGCAAATCATTAGACCAGAAATGCTGATCAATGGGTGAGTACGAATCTGAGGAAGAGAGCGCGTTCGGTCCCAGAGTGGTAGCAGGATACAGCGTTCCTAATCCAGAGTCGTGATCGTCCCAAGAGTGATTATGGGAGTTGTTTGAGACGGGAGGCGATATTGGCGCACCACCCTGCTGATCGGGAAAGGGCAGAAAATCTATAGAAGAAGGAAGCAGGTCGTGATTTGGTGGTTGCGTAGGGCGTTGGGGGCTTTGGATGTCATTTGGTAGAGTCGGTTTCTTCGTCACGATTCTGCCTTCGGCGTCTTTCCACATACGCTAATATGCAATCACACCAGGTCAGCAATTCGTCTTCGCAATTTTGATGCACAGGCAAAGTACCTTTCGAGTATTCAAAATGCCACAACCTTCGGCTCCAGCTTCCTCATCCTTCTGACGATGACGAGTCATGTGCCGATCTAATTCAAGAGTTAGCAGCCATGCTTGACTTGATCATAGCGTGAAGCTATACAGATTTTGCGGCGTTCGAAATGATCCACCTCTAGCAAACATTGCTCAGAGTACAAGTGGGGTACTCTCCGATCATTGACATTCGGCTTGAGGCTTTGCCGCTGTATCAATAATGCAGTCGAAGCTCGGCCCTCCGCATCTAAGCTTGTGTGACAATGGGTATTGTCTACAATGAAGGAGCGAAAGGGGGCACACGGTGTAAGACTATTGCACCACTCTTGGTCTGACCACGCATACTAACGAGGAACACGTGCAGAGTGACCAAACTTAAAGTAGCAATGGAAGGTTTACGCATATGCAGGGAGAAAAATAGGTGCCTTACCAAGAAGATCCCTTCTCTTAAAGTGTGCTCTACATCTGTCGCAAGTGTACTCCCCATTCGAATGGTTTAGCAGATGACGCTGCAGATGCTCGGCCCTGGTGAAGGTGCGTCCACATCCATCGTTCTGACAGATAAACTTCTTGCCATCGTTCTTGCCCTGTGCATCCCTTCTCTTTCGTCCTCGGGCCATTGGACTTGCGTGGTCAGATTCAACAGTAGCCATGGGGGACAGTATCAACGATGATGAAATTGGCAATTGAAGGTTGGGGGCCCGTGAGGATGGTTAATGGGGGTTGAAGGGTCCAAGTCTGATTGACAGACTCCACATGTTGCCGCATCGGACCAAGGCATGCTTATCACGGGCGCGTGTTCCGATATCACATAGTTCATGCCGGTGCACCAGAGGAAGCGGGGTTCGGTGGATCCTCGGGCGCGAGAGTGACTCGGGACTCGCTAGGGGATGATTTGGGGTGCCATCTCAAGAGTGGGGGTGTCATGTACAGCTGTTGTGGCGCATCGAAATAGGTCCATCTTCGGCGTCCAGTAATTATATTGCTCGAACGTCCGACGTCCAATGTCCAAATAAGGTACATTGCGATTTCGAGAAGTTGTTCTGCGTGATGTTGAATATCTTCTAGCGCTGCCAGCGATGAGATATCGGACACATGCGACCTGCTTGAGATTTCCTGATTAAGGTCATCCGATAGTCTCAAGGAGATAAGCGTAGCAATGCATTTCGACTCACGCGATGCGCATCGAGCATCGATAGAAAAGCGTCCGGCCGGCTGATGTCAACAAGGAGATACCGGTGGGCCTGACACACCAATGACTCCAGCGTTAGTAACACGCGGCACGCGACAAGGCTCGGTGTACCCGCTGCTATCGCTGTTGACGTCTGCCGGTGCTGTAACGCTTTTAGCGGCAAGATTGAGATGTCGATGAATGGAGAGTTGATGGTAGAGTCAGAAGCGTCAACTTGTCGCTCTTGTCATCTCGGTACTGTCGGCAAAAAAACGCCGAAGAAGCGACACTGACGACAACAATAAGTCACAAGTATACTGATGTGAGTTGCCTTAGCACTTGCAGTATCATTACATGTAGATAATAGTCTCACAACTTAATGTATGCTGGAAACTTGAATGCAACAGTAATCTCAAATGCTATGGTACAAAACAGCTTTTATGCAACAGCGACCAAGAAGTTTGTCTCCCCCTCTTTCCTCTTCGTCCTCGCCCTCTCCACCAAATCATCTCCAACCGCCAGTCTTAATCTCTCCGCCGTCGCCGGGCTATCCAATACGAAACCCTTTCCTCCCTTCCCATTCATCTCCCTCGCCGCCCTCAACGCCTCTCTCAGCGCGAAGAAAACCGTCGAGCCCAAGAACAGCGGTGGTTCACCAATTCCTTTGCTACTCTGCACACTCCTAAGATGGTTCCAACTCAGCGGGTTGCCATCGTTGTCTTGTCGAAGTAATGTCGCGTTGAAGATCTGCGGGATGTCGGAGAAGCCGGGGATTTTGTAAGTTCCGGGTCCGCGTGTGAAGAGCTGGCCGTCGCGCGTCCAGAGGGTTTCTTCGAGGGTGAAGAGGCCTTGGCCTTGGATGAAGGCGCCTTCGATTTGGCCGTAGTCGATGGCGGGGTTGATGGAGTTGCCGACGTCCTGTTTTCCATTAGCATGTCAGATTGGGAAGAGGGGTGGTCTAGCTTACCATCATGATATCAGAGCGTAAGACAGTATGATCGCCGGTGAGAAGGTCGACTTCGACTTCAGAAGTAGCAGCGCCCTGCGTCCAGTAGTAGTACATTGGCTTCACGGTCTCCCAGTTTGTGTCACCCCATGTATATCCGACTTTAGGCATTTTCCAAAATCCGTTGGCGGCGAGGTTGACGCGGTCGAGGTAAGCGGCGTGAGCGAGCGCTTTCAACGGTGCATCTTTACCCAGCTTCTCGCGATAAGGCGCTAGGCGTTCATTGATCTGGTCACAAGCATTCTTGACTGCCATGCCGTTGAGATCAGAGCCTGAAGATGCGGCAGTAGGCGACGCGTTGGCGATTTGATAAGTCTGGCTATCCTGCGTGTATATCGCGTCGAGCGGTGTGCCGAGTTCTTGTGCGGCGATTTGACACATTTTAGTGTACAATCCTTGACCCATCTCAGTGCCTCCGTGGTGGAGTAGCACGCTACCATCGTGGTAGATCTTGACGTAAGCTCCAGCTTGGTTTAGATGTAATGCTGTCGCAAAGCTTAGACCGAATTTGCATGGGATGAGACAAGTGCCTCGCTTCTTCCACCGGTTCTTCGCATTGAACTCTTTGATTGTGGCTTTTCTCTTCTCGTACTCCGATGATTTAGCGAGTTGATGCAGAAGCATTGGTACATGCCAGTCCTCGTCGATCTTCTGGAAGAATGGAGTGTGTTCGCCAGGCTTGTAGAGATTGCGTTGGCGGAGCTCATCAACGTCGATGCCGAGTCCTTCTGCAATGTTGTACATGATGGTTTCGGAGAAGTACATTCCCTGTGGTGCTCCGAAGCCACGATATGCGGTGTTGCTGTGAGTATTTGTTCTACAGACATATCCCTTAAGGAACGTGTTAGGACATTCATATGAGTTATCGAGGTGGGTAAGGCAGCGATCCATGACTGCGCCACTCATATCTTGTGAGAAGCCGCCATTGTTGTATACATCTGCCTCAAGCGCCAATAGCTTGCCCTCTTTAGTGACACCGACCTTCCATCGTGCCTGGAATGGATGCCGTTGGCCACTGAGGAGCATGTCTTCATCGCGATTGAGCATCAATCGGACTGGTCTCTTCTCTTTTCGTGCAGCAAGGGCAGTGTAAACTGCGAAAGGTACACTGCGAGACTCTTTGCCACCGAAGCCGCCTCCCATACGCTTTACCCGTGCATTGATGCGGTTGCTGGGCACACCTAAGACCGCACTTACGAATTCTTGTGTTTCCATAGTATTCTGTGTCGAAGACCATACTTCCATGGCGCCATCTTCGGTAGAAGGTATTGATAGTGCAGCGTTCGTCTCAAGATAGAAGTGCTCCTGTCCACCTAATCTGGAAACACCCTCAAATATTCGGTCACACTTGGCAAACGCTTCCTCCATCTTATCATCAATAGCAAGACCCTTTCGCAAGAACTTTCCATGTTGGAAGAAGCTGTCCGCAGCAACGGCCTCGTCGATCGTAAGGATGGGTGGCAAGACTTCGTACTCCACCTTCACAGCTTTTGCAGCAGCCTGCGCTTCGAGCGCAGTTTCAGCGTAAACCATGCCAATGACCATACCGTGGCAAAGCACTTTGTCTTCCGCGAAGAATGGTTCATCCTTCTTAATTGAGCCCCATATATTGACGTCGGCGCCGATGCTGTTCTTATCAATATATCCCACAACACCCGGCATCTCCAAAGCAGGCTCCCAATCAACGCTAATGATCTTTGCGTGAGCTTTGCTAGACATGACAAGTCCACCGAAGAGCTCACGATCCATACGCGGCATGTCATCAACATACTCTGCTTCACCTGTACATTGCTTGAGAGCAGACAGATGCGCGACTTGCTTGCCAACAACGCGTTGTTCGTATGGGTTGTAGTCATCGCGCATGCCGCTTGACAAGCCTCGATGTATCTCATCTACCACCTGCTCATCCACGTTTCCAAGACAGAGCTCGGCTGCTGATTCGTGCCAGAAGCGGAAGAAGAGCGAGAGTGTGAGCGTCTTGCGGTAGTCTGCCATGCCACCAGGAACGCCATACGGCAGATCGTAGTCCTCGAGCAGTGCTGACAAGGCTGCTTCCAATGTCTCAGAGTGGAACCACCGCTTGCCGAGTAGAGCACTCTGTGTCTTGATTGACTCCTTGGTAGTCGGAGCCATGCCACCGTACACGATACTAACATCTTCGACAAGACCTTCTTGATCTAGGCGCACGCGGAATGCAGATGTGACAATCGCAATGTCGTCATCTTTCCTCTTCGCCTGCTTGTAGGCCTTCAGCACTTCTCGACAATCTTTCTGCGCGAGCGGTATCCGTATCCGGTACAGCGCAGCATCTGGTGGTAGTGATGTTGTTCGGTATGCCACGAAAAACTTTGACATGGGAAGATCGACAGTGCCACCATTTTTATTGACGGCTTCGAGTGTTGCACCAGCCGCCAGGAGGACAGGATTTGCATCGGAAATTGGGGATGCTGTGGCGATGTTCCCAGCGAGAGAGGCGACGTTACGAATCTGACGGCCAGCGAAGTATCGCAGTTGCTTTCGCAGGGCTTCGAGAACCATGGCACGCTTGCCCAATTTCGCGTACACAGTCTTACAGATTTCCTCCAACTCTGTAAGTGGTGTATTGGCTGCAAGAACCAGTTCCTTTGCGTTTTCCAGCTCGGCGTCAGCGGGTAGTTTGGTATGTCTTAATTCTGGAATGTCCGATACATAGACGGAGACTGCAAAGTCCGAGTTTTTGAAGCGAACCTCTACCTGTACTTCACTAGCACCACCAACGAGCTTCGCTGACGGGTAGGCGTCCTTCAACTCAACCAGCTGCTCAAGCTTTGTAGGGCGGAACCAAATCTTCTTGTCGTTACCATAACAGAGTGGTCGTGACTCGTACTTCCAAAGTGCCGAAGGGAAAATGAGCTCGGTGTCTGGCACGTATTCCTTGAACTCAATCTTTGGCACACCTTTCATTGAGCTCTCAGCGGGTGCTTCTAGTAATGATGTAGATGTCTTGGATTCTACCGCTGCGCTTTTGCTCTCCTTGCTCTTCAGTGGTTTCGCATACTCGGCTCCACTTAACGCTGGATCCTGGGATGGCTCATTCTTCGCAACAACGATCGCGGGTATGCGTTCGTCGTCGGAGCTTGAAATTGGCTCGGTTGGTGGCGATGACGCATCCGACTTACTTTCGTTCGAACTGCTGTCCGATGGTGTATCTCGACAGCAGCCTCCAGGACGTCCGCAAGATACCTTTGAAGGACCTGCGCAACCATTCCTAGTCATATCGATGACATCTTTCTCGAAACTTTCTGCATCCACAGTAGTCGCGCCATCCTCTTCTGCAAGCTGGCCCTTCAAGTCTTCCGTGACGAAGGTCTTTGCGGCGTTTAGAATCGGTTTATATCCTGTGCATCTACAGAGATTGCCATCCAGATGTCCTTCCATTTCGATCTCGCGTGCACTGAGATGAAACTTTTGTGTCTCCGGATTATACGCATTCCTCACGACAGCGTATAAAGACATAACAATGCCAGGCGTACAGAAGCCACATTGACTCCCATGGAGTTTGGCTATCCGCTCCTGCAGAGGATGTGGTCGGTTGACGTTCCCGATGCCCTCAACTGTGATGACATGTTTGCCGTCAACACCGACCAGTGGAAACAGACAGGCATTCACGGAGAGATGCTTTATCCTCCTCTTCTTAGACTGCTTGTCTGCCACCTGCAGCACAACAGTGCAAGCACCGCATCCTCCTTCGCCACATCCCAACTTCGTTCCCTTAAGATTCGGTTGCGCGCGGATGTAATCGAGCAGCGTCCAATGCGGATTCGGATTACTGATGATAATTTTCTTGCCATTGATGTAACAAGTGATATCGGGCGATGTGTATGTCGACGTGATGAGAGGTGTGAGCGCGTCAACAGCGGAATACGCCCGCGGTGGGTCCGCCGCTGCCGAGGTGGGAGGAACGGGCAACGCCATCTTCAACGAAAACAATTACAAGATGACTGCCCCAAAAACGGACCTTTTCGACATGATATGTCCATCCGCCGCCTTTGACCCTTCGGCATCAGCATCTTAATCCATATTACGCGGCTCACGTAATGCCATGGCTGATTGGGCGGCCGAAGCCACAACTCCCGATACCACCAACGGGTTCGTGATCCCACTGCAAACCCCACTCTTGTTGCCCGCAAGCTGATGTGGCGCTACGTACGGCCGGCCGTTCGTACGCTGTAGAGCATCTGTATGCGTCTGAGGTCGTCGTGGACGTGTCATGTCCCTCATCGCGTCACTTGTGCCCCTCCCCCATTTTTGCAAGCACCACTCCCATACGTGGAGTTGGCGAGAAGGGATGCGGACCGCTGTAGGGTTAGCGCAGGTACAATAGCAGACCCTGGCGAGAGAAATGTTGATTGCGAACTTTTTGAAACCCTTTTTCTCGTCTCCCTTCTGTGCTTCTAGACCTTCACTTAGCATTTGCAAAAGAAACATCGCCAATATGCCGAAAGCAGATTCCCCATCAGGCTTCCAGCCGCTGAAAGAGACGGCTCTTTTCTCGCCGTTTAAGCTGGGAGCAGTGAATCTAGAACACAGGGTTGTACAGGCACCGTTGACACGTATGCGAGCGGTCAAGGAGAGCGATGGTGTGTTCGTGCCGAAAGACTTGCATGTCAAGTACTACGAGCAACGCGCGTCCAAGGGCGGCTTGCAGTTGACAGAAGCGACCGACATCTCCCACTACGTATGAATCCAATTCCAGAATAGATAAAGAGGTTTACTGACAAGATCAGGCCAGTGGCTACCCAGGCTGTCCAGGTGTCTTCTCAGACTCGCAATTATCGGGCTGGAAAAAGGTCACCGATGCCGTACACGTCAAGGGTGGATACATCTTTTGCCAGCTCTGGCATACCGGACGTGCCTCGCCGCCATCTTTCCGTGCTGGTGCGCCAACCGTCAGTTCGAGCGACGTTCCCATGGAAGGCAGCTGGCTCGACGGCGTAGCCTGCGCAGACCACCCACCAAAGCCGCTCACAGTCGACGAGATCCAAGGCCTCGTCAAAGCATGGGGCGAAGCAGCAAAGAAGGCGCGCTCAGCTGGCTTTGACGGTATCGAAATCCACGGTGCGAACGGATATCTGCTCGACCAATTCCTCCACGACAACGTCAACAAGCGAACAGACGCGTACGGCGGCTCAATCGAAGGACGAAGCCGCTTCCCCCTCGAAGTTATCCAAGAGTGCGCGAAACAGATCGGCGCGGATCGCGTTGGCATCCGACTCAGTCCGTACAATTACTTCCAGAACACCAAGGACAGCAATCCAAATGCACACTGGGAGTACTTGTGCGATAAGATCGCGTCATTGCCGCAAGACGTGCGACCTGCATACGTTCACATGTAAGCCTACCACATTTTCCCTTCACATTGACCTCGACTAACAAGCACATAGGGTCGAGCCCCGCTTCGATGAAGTCCTCGACGAACAAGCCAAAATGGACGCTCTGGCCGCCTACACCAGCAGCGCAGGCGTCGAAGCCGAAGCCACCGTAAAAGCCAAAGGAGGCAACAGCCTCACCAGATTCCGCCAGGTTCTTTCCAAAGGCGGCGTCAAGTTCATTGCAGCCGGCGGCTTCAATCGCGACAATGCCGCACCTAAGGTTCAGTCTGGCGATGCCGATCTGATCATCTTCGGGCGCTGGTTCATTGCGAACCCCGATTTGCCGAAGAGGCTGGCTGAGGGTCTGGAGTTGAATGCGTATGATCGCAATACGTTTTATGGGGCTGATCCGCCGGAGAAGGGGTATGTTGATTACCCGTTCTATGAGCAAGCAGTGGCTGCGTAGAGCGAGGGGAGGCTTTCATGCATTTGTGGCGCTGGGGTATGTTGCTTGCATACGATGTGATAGGTCATTAGACAGAATAGACTCATGATTGGGATTTGAGCGTGTAATGCGTGACAAGCTCATGTCTGTGCCGTCTTCTTCGAGGATTAGGTGATGACTGTACTGCTTTGCTCGACGTTGCTCCATTGGTAGACCTCACGATCTGGTGTCCTGCAACGCGACCTTCTCAGGATGAATCAATGGGTCGCAAGATACCGCATATGTCCAAGGCGCTTTGAGCGATTGATGAAGTTCTTATAGGCCTCCCAGTTCACCGAGGCTGGTATGCTACACAAGCTGTGGAAATCTGGCGTGAGCGAAGTGAGAACGAATCGTTGAGGCCAGCAAGAAGGTTCGCATCTCGAAGGCGATGGCAGCCGACGAACGGAGTGATCGATGGCTTTGGCTAAAGATATTATACATGATTCTACAGTACTCTATGCTCTATACTCTATGCAACGATACGAGAGGGCAGAACGGTAGGAACCCTCGCAATTTTGCGGAAGCAGAACGCATCAACTCTAAGACTATGTATCTAGTCTGGGCGGACTACGAAATGACCGAAATGCCCGAGATTTGGAAGTGTTACGAAGGATTATGCCTCTACTCCCTGTTTTTCTTATAAGTACCGATTTTGTAGTCTGGGAATCATGACTTAATGCTCTTCTTCGTCCAGTTGCGCTTTTTTTCTCAGGATCTTGCCGTTCTGATGTACGGGAAACTTTGTTTTCGTCCCCACGCGGGCTGCGTTGAGGCAGAGGATGTGGCACGCCCTGTCCATTGCCCTGTCCTGTTGTGACTATCTTCCTATTGCCTTTCCGCCGCGAGGAATCCGATCCTTTGTGTTTCGTCTTATCTGGCGGGTCATCGACCTGGGCATCCTTCACTCTCTCCATGCGTTGCCAAATTACAGTGCTGCTATCGTGATTCGATGCGCTCCTCCCTCCAGTTTTCCGTGTCTTTCCGTTGTTTGGCCGGTATGATGTACTCATTTCCTGATCTGGTTTCGTCTCAGGCAAGCTGTGCTTAATCGCAGGAGGAAGTGCACTCATTGTATGAGATAAGGTTTCGGTCCGGTCTTCATTTTGATATAAGCTGTTCCAATCAACTTCCCGTATCTTACCATCGTCTTCCCGCCGCTGTATTCTGAAGACTTGTTCTTTGAGCATCTCGGGTGCAGGGGCCACTCTTTTCCGATTTGGCGATGCGGCGTGCCTTGAAAGCCTTGAGATGGAACCCTTCCATTCTCCTTCAGCTCTGGAAACAGGACGCCTTCTTTCTGGTGTATGCACAGCCTTAGGATGGTACAGACCATTACCAGCTGGAGTATACAAGGCCTTCGGATGGCTCAGGCCTTTATCTGCTGGATTGTACACGACCTTGGGATTGCTCAGGCCATCTGACTTCGACGATAACATTTGAGGCCTCTGCTCTGAATCATATGTGTTTGCATGACCACTCCCAGAAGTGGGCGGCTCAGCTCTTGCCATGTCAGAGCTTCCACGTATCACATCTGTCTGTTGGCCGTGGTATTCGTTCAGCCGACTGTCTGTAGGATTCTTATCATCGGGTTCATCGACATGAAAGTGCTGAAACGATGCCGATACTGAATCGTCATCGCGCTCATTAGATTTCCCATATCTAGTGTCCGATGCTTCTTGCTGGCCGGTCTGCCCTTCACTTCGATCGAAGCTTGGTTTTGCATCACAGGTAGTGCTCGTCCCTTGGAAAGCCTTAAGACCATTGCGTACATCAAAATGAAGAATGTGAGGCGATGCTGAATTATCACCGCATTTGACGAGGATCTTGTGTCCAGAAACTGACGATCCGTGCTTGTCCTTTTGCTCTCCGTTTCCATCAAGCCTAAATGGAAGTCGTTTGGAGGAATCGTCGTCCCTAGAGCCATTCGCAGCGGGCTTGGAATAAGCCTCATGAAACTTTTGAGCCAGAAGCCCCGCTTGAGGAGTTGGTAGCGAGCTCAGTAGGCGTTGTATCTGCATCTCGACTGTATGAGTCTGAAGATTCCTTGCGTAGCGGAGCATAATATTTCGGCGCCTCATTGCTAGATTCGTAGCTAACAGCAACCTCTGTCGGTCAGCATGTTGCGATAGCGCATCTTTCTCTGAGCTGATGCTCTCGAGCTGTGTTCTAGACTCTGCAGCCGCTGCCTCGAGTTCCGCTTTGCGGGCGATCTGCTCAGCGTCAACCTGAGATAGTAGAGTCTCCACGGATTCTTGCGCGCGGGCCATGCTGGGTTTGACAGATTCCGCATACTCAGCTAGCAACATTCGATACTTTTCGATTTCTGGTATTGCCCCTTCGAACGACAATGCATGGAGAACGATAGAGAGGTCGCTCAACAATGCTTCCGCTTGACTTGCGTTGAAATCAGCATTTTCATGCGCGTGAGCATTTCGCAGGATACGAACGGATCTGGATGTCGGAGTGCGAGGTCAGTGTATGTCTCACATGCAATTCGTACATAAACTTTACATACCGAACTTCATCTGCACAGAAATCTAAACGCCGCTGTATGTCGGGATCTTGCCGCAGAATGAGTATGAAATCCATGATCGAAACATTCTCGGCGCTATACCACTTGTTATCCGCCATGACTTGAGGAAATTCCCTGCGTCCAAGGTGAAACATGGCTCGCTTCAGTTGATAGAGTGCATCCTCGAAAACATAGTGCAGAATTTCGTAAGGCAAACTTATGTCGACGGAGGCTGGCTGAGGATCTGTTGTCCGATTGTCGCTAGTAGATTTTGCTTCTGTCAGCCATTTCCGAATGGCCCTCGTCTTGACCCTCGCTGTCAGGAGGTCTTGAGACAACTGCCTGCTCTTCGTCTCCTTTGAGTCCCATTTGCCCACATCGTTCAACCTCATAATTTTGCGGTTTATCGCTTTTATCGTGGCTCTTTGGGTTGATTGAAGTAGGTCTACCGCTTTCTGCTCTTCGCCTTTGGTTGCATGCACTTTCCCCGTGAAACGATTGGGCATGGGCAGTTTTCCTGGAACGAGTAAGTCGTGTGGAAAGTTCTTTTGCGACTTCATAGTTTTGAACCATGCCCGTATTCTTTTCAAGAACCTGTTATACGCTTGCGCTGCTGACTGAGGTCCGGTCCTTGTGCGGAGAGCCACTTCCGCCTCTAGTTGCCGAATGACTTGACTCCACACGAAGGCTCTTTGATCTGGACCTAATGTCGTGGATAATGTTTTTAGTTTTTGGAGGTTGAACAGATGGCCTTGATCGAAGTCATCCTTCGCTGCCGTCGGCAGTGATTCCCAACTTGTGATACGATGACGAAGTGACTTTACTGATGTGCGAAATGGTCGGCTGAGTCTATTAAGAGGTGTACTTAGGCTCACTGGAGACTTTGAAAGCCCATCTTGCCCTAGCCTAGGTGAATCAGGCTTCTCCAATGCGAGCAAAGTCTGCATGAGATCGTCAACACGATCAAGCCTTTTGCGGTGTTGCCTGGCCTTATAACGCAATTCCTTGATGCGGCGAGGTCTTCCGGTACAGGCTTGGACGTTTCCTTCAATCTGCCTTAAATATCTGTGTTTAACTTTCCTGACAAAGATCAAAGCATGGATGATAGTCGTTCGAGAGCTGCTACTTTGGCTGTATGTCATTATGTCGGATTTCATGCTGATATTTTGAGTATTAATAGCGTGCACGATGTGTGTAGGGAGATCGGGAAATGCTGCTGCTAACCCTGATCTGAGACCTTTCTTCAGGACGGCTCCGTCATCGTTGTCACCTTTATCCGGTGGGCTTGATTGCGACTCCTGCATCAACTCACCAATTTCGCTGCTAGACTGTGGTTCCAGCCCTGGATCCGGGACGACATCTCCATCGGTTTTGCCTTCGTCTGGTCGGCCTAGTTGCGACTCCTGCATCGGCTCTTTGGTTTCGCTGCCAACAGACTGAGAAGGAGTGGAGACTGGTCCGGGTAACGCTTTCAGGTCAGCTTTCCCATAATGCCAAACTCCGAATCTTTCGAGAACTCTGCCGTAAGAATGCGCTGTACCTCCTCCTCCGATGAGCGTTTGCAGGCTTGTAGAATATCGATCCTTGAAGACCTGGCAAGTCGGCGGTGCATATAAGAGTTTAAAAGCTTGGGTGATTGCAATGAGCCGGGGATCATCCTTTGGCCGATGGCCTTTCTCCATGTTCTGCAGATGGTTATACCCGTGTATGAAAAGGAGCAGATCAGTATAGTAGCTCCCATGCTCATCCAACCGCCAGCCAGTTCGCGAGTGTGACTCATGTTCACAGCGCTGCCAGAACCCTGCAATAACAGAGTCATAGTACAGTGTACCTGGGTCACCAAAGCGGATTGTGATAAGCGCTTCGGTGAAAGATGTAACCCTGATCAGCTGCAAGGAGCGGGAACCGGCTGGAGCTACCACCTTGAAGTAACGTGGTTTTGATGTTGCTAATGAACCAGATTGGTAGTGGAGCTGGACATTTGACGCTATGTCGTGGTGTTTCAGCTGACACCGTTCACTTCTGGCCTCCAAAGCGACTGCTTGTGGCGCCCAAGACATGGGTCGCGGTTGCGTAATCATTGAATGTGTCGCAATGTTATCTTGATCCGCAGATGCAAGTTTCGCCTCCAGATTTCCGGTGTCAAATGTGGTCCAGTCGTTGCTCTTGTTCTCAGCAAGGTCGTTGACCGATAGCTTTCTTTCTGACAGCAGTTTTGAAATAGTGGTGTCTTGTATGATCCCACTGGGTTTTGTAGGTGCCAAATCTAATCTTTGCGCATCGAAGGACAGTGTATCGATATGCTGTTCTTTTTCATAATCTGGCTGGAGCTGGTTGCTCTTACTTGACTGCGACCGTTTCCAATCTTGGGTGATATTCGCAACTCCATTGTGTTGACGTCTTCGCAACGCCGCTAAGCGTGATAGCGCAGTGTGAGCTTTGTAACAACTGGCACCACGCACGAGGTTGTCTATTAGCATGAGGTGAAGACTGAATAAACGTTCATACACGCGCGCGGAAACATTAAGGGGAAGCCCAAGGTATTTTAGAATGGCTGATGGCCGCCGATAGAAGCTCGTGCCACAGTAAAACGCGAGAAATCGAATCTTGGCATAACGTTAGCTAGCCGAATGCGGATACACCAAGGGGGCACCGGCTTTGGCACAACACCATTGCGCGTCAAACCAAAACGAGCAAGACTGATATTGAGGCCAATGGTGACAAAAGGCCATGGCCATTCTACAGAACTGATCGGACGTTCTCTTCATTAACAGTGTCACTGTTGCCTCTGCGCTCGAGCTCAAACTCCCGCCACCTCTTTTCAACGTCTTCTTCGCATACATACGTCAAAAGCCAACTGCCTACACCACCCCAACGCCATGCTAACGGGTCATCCTCGACATTGAGACCCTTTGCTTCGTACTGTTCTCTGCTGATCTTGCCCCTCCCATTGAACTCGGCAAAAGCACGAAGCTGTTGGTCGCGCTTTCGCTGTTCGTCGCCGTCGTGAATATGGTACAAGTATTGCTGTCGATTTCCTCGCAATACAACACGTTCAGTTCGTTCCCTACGGCAACGCTCGTATACGGCCAAGGCCCGTCTTTTCTCTGCAGTACTCTTGCCTTTCAATCTCCCCAGGCATAGCCCGAGCACATGGCCATCCTCTAAGCTCATACCAGCACCGCTCGCAAGATACGGGAGAGTCGCGTGAGCTGCATCGCCAAGTATTGCGAAAGCCGCAGACTCGTGAGACCAAGTTGGATCAAGGCCCGGTCGGATCATCAAGCGCCACTTGTACACCGATTCGCAGAGAGCGAGCAATTTTGGTATCCGTGGGTCCCAGTCTTTGTACAGGGCTCGCATTTCCTCCACATTGCCGGACAATGTGTTTGCACCAGCGGGCATGTCATCAGGTACTAGAAGAACCATGTTGAAGAGCTTCCCACCACGGAGGACATAATTGACTGCATGCCATCAGCATAATGCGATACAGGTAGTTCGCAATCATATTCTTAGCTTACCAGCGTGTGCATCTGGTCCAATCCAATAATTAACTTGCGGATCTTCCACAAAACCTCGCAGTTCTGGATCCTTCATCATATCCTCCGTGTTGAGTAACAACCTATAAGCCAAGTCTCCTGTTAGAAGCGGCGGATCCTCGTGGCCAAGTAATATTTCCCGGCACTTTGAATTGATGCCGTCCGCACCTACAACCAGGTCCGCTTTGTACCTCTTTCCATCTTCACACACTGCGATGCCGATCGTACTATGGCCATCTCCACTGCTCTCATACTCAACATCCACGACCTTCGTCTTCGTCGTCAACTTTGCGCCGAGCTCCTGTGCCCTCTCTAACAAACCCAAATGCAGATTCGCACGATGAAAGTCCCAAAAAGGTGTTCCGCACTCTTTCTCGTACTCATGGAAGTTCATGTCGCTGATCTTATTCCCCTTCCAGCCGATCATGTTGCATAAACGCGGAGTCGTGGCATGTTTTGAGAGACGCTCTTCAAGACCCCAGGCTGTGAGTACTCGGGTACTGTTGGGAAGACATTGTATACCGGCCCCAATTTCTCCTATCTCAGGCGCAACTTCGAGGATGTGCACATTGTGGCCTGCAAGGAGAATAGATATAGCAGCACCGAGGCCACCTAGACCAGCACCGACAATTATAACCTGAATATATTAGCAACTTATCGACGAAATCGACGCGGCAAACGTACGTCTAGTTTACTTGACGCATCTCTTTGTTGCTGCTGGATCACTGGAGGTTTGCTTGGAGCCATGATGTCACCACTGTCAGTCTTCAACGTTGGTATTCTCAAAACTCAATGCTCAGTCCGGGAGTCGGTTTTACTACATGGAGTTTGTTCAGATCGTCAAAAGTTTAGCTTCTCGTTCTGGCCACCATCGTTTCCCGCCATCCTCGCCCACCTATCGGTGCGGCACACGCGTGACATGGCTGACAACTACACACATTCCCGGCCTTGTCTCTTTGGCTTATCTGACTAGTGACAGGACTAGAGCACAATGTGGAGTCGTGCAGTCAGAATGGGGAACTTTCGATTGGTTAGACGATAGGAGTGGGACTCAGTGCGGATGACAGTTTGGCTTTGGGGCGCAAGAGTGGGGGAAGCATTTGGTGTGAGAGGATCACGGTGGTCAGTGCTCGTGCGGGGATAATGTTACCGGGTGGACCCGATATGATTCCGACGCGTTCAATTGGCACGACTGGGTATCGTAATTACCAATGTTTGTGTTCTCACGAAAGCTGGCACATTCAAGCAACTTAGAATGTGCTGGTAAGCCAGTGAACCCATTCATGTTCGGAATTGAGAACTGGCCGCTTTTTGAACCAGAGGCTGCGGGATCACGTTGAACCTAAACCCACACAAAATGACGAGAATCGTGCAGTGGATATATTCTGAAAAGAAGAATGAAATATGTCTGAATATCTTGATGCACCATCCCAATCTCGAGAACTACTGAGGTATCGGACCATTGTAATCGAATCCAGAGTATGCCTTGCCTTCCTTCTGCAGCTTCAAGATCTCTCCCGGTGGCGCTGGCATTTTCGCGCCCTGCGGCACTGTATTGTTCTTCTTAAAGTCGTCCGCCATCTGCTCCATTGTCACCCACTCGACACCTTCGTGTTTGTTGATGTGCTCGATGATCCTGACAAGGGTTAGTACTAGTCTCTTCAGACGTCTGGAACAATATCTACCTTTCATGCATGAGCACAACATGCGGCCTTCCAGAAACGTCTGGATGTATTGTCATTGGGAATACAAACTCGTCATACTCCCTATAGAAGTAATCGAAGTGATCCATCCAGATTTGCTCCACATCTCTCGGGTTGACCCATCCATGTGAGTTTGCACTCTTCTTCATAAACATCATTGGTGGCAAGTCGTCAATATACCAACTACCGGGTATCTCTACCAATCCCGTCTCCTGTCCTTTGGTGAGTGGCTTCATCCAGTCGCGCGCATTCTTGGTATAGTCGATTTTCGTCCACTCGTCACCCGTCCGCAGCCAGTAGCAGCGGTGGTCTTCGTGACTCATACTGTGGTCGTATTCGATGCCATAAGAAAGGAGCAATTCGCAGCCCTCTTTTGATGTTTCCCACCATGGCGCGACGGACCCGCGAGGTGGCTTGCCGCAGAACTCGGTGAGCATTTTGTAGGTCTTATCGAGGACATCGCGTTGTTGTTCGAAGGTCATGTCAACTGGGTTTTCGTGTGAGTAGCCGTGAAGTCCGATTTCGTGGCCCGCGTCGCGAACTGCAGCACAGTCTTCTGGGAAGGTTTCGAGGGAGTGGCCTGAACATATGAGTGCTGAGTCGTAGTGGAAATTGTGGTCATTGCACTATACCGGGAATGAACCATGTTGCTTTGATGTTATATTTCTCGAAGAGCTTCAGCAAACGCTGAGTGCCCACGGTTCCGGCCCAGAGTCCTATGTCGCGTCAGCTATTCGTTCCCTACAAACTCCGTGAGGTAGGATTCGTGCCTCTACTGATATCACTCGTAGAGTCTTCTCCTCCATACGAACCGAGCCATCCAGCGACCTGCAGAAGTCAGCTCGGAGACATACAATTGAAAGCTGTAGCATATACTGCATCGATGTCAACGCCATAGCTCACAAGCACTTTCTTTTTCCCCATCGCCGTATATGCGGTAAATTAACCTCAGTATTCAGAAGAATTGACAGCTAGCAAGCAAATTGCTGGAGCGCTCAGATCAAAGGGACACACTATTTAGAATATGCAGGATGATGTTTGCCAGAAAGCTTGCGATAGCAAACAGCTGGAGCTACCCCGCTTACGTCGGCAGCACAACGTGCAGGGGAGCTTGGTAGCTCTAGTGGAGTCGAGCTATTGAAAGGTGGGGGCTTGCAATGAATCATCGCGACGGCCGCCGGCCGCTTATCATTCGCGTGTGCACGTGCGACTCACACAAACGCCTACAGTTGTTCAAGTGCCTTTTTGGGGTAAACTTGCCAAGATGTGTATGAACATCACCCTACTAAGATGATCGTAGAATATCATCAATCGCTTTAGCAGCACCAAGCACTTTCTCCTCTTGTAGTCTGCGCGCCACAACTTGCACACCTATTGGCATACCATCCATCGAACCCACATCGAACAAATTCCAGTTCCACTCGTCCAAAGGGTTTCGTGGCTGGTATGCTTCCATCATCTTTGCTGCTTCGCTGTCAAGTTGTTTCGATATCTTGCCAGCTGGCAGTACAACAGCAGGATAATCAACAAAGTTGAAGACCTTAGTGTATCCTACCCATCTACATTTGCGATGCGGTACCGCTGAGTGAGGCATGACTGGGGTCAGTAGAATGTCTATCTGCTTGCCCGTCTTCTCGGACCTGGTAGAGGTCCACAGATCAAGGTACCGTTTCTGCGCAGCTAGCTTCTGCTTGTTGAGCTGCCAGTACTCGTATACGGAGATGGCCTTGCCTCTGTTTAAAAGAGCTTCGACGTGGGGTATGAAAGGCTCGCCTCCAGCTTCTACGTCACGTCGGATATCTTCGCCACCATCCGCCGTGTAGAATTGGTCCTGATGCACTTTTAGCTGATAGTTATTGCTGGAAAACAACGTACAGTCATACCATTATATCAATACACTCTTGATGTAGACTGCCTGGTGTCCAGGACACAATCTCATGACCTGCAAGCTCCAGCTTCTTTGCGACCTCTTCAAGTACGCGAGAAATTGGTGGATGCGGTTTCACGACGCCGTCATCTCGCATGACAGCGATAACCAACGGGCGTGATCGCGCTGCTTCGAAGACTTCTGACCTCCATGGTACTGGACAGCACTTTGGATCTTGATCCCATGGACCCGCATCAATGACTGCTTTGGTGGTGGTGATAAGAGATTTTATGTTGCGACACATGGGTCCAATGACGGAAGGGACATGTTCCTGGCCTTCCGTGGATACTGACACCCCTTGGTAGGGTAGACGTGTGCTCTATCAATCTTAGTATCGCCGTCCCAGGAAATGGGCGCCATGGGCAAAAATGCGTCACTTACACTTGGCTTCAATCCATAAAGGCCATTCATGTGCGACGGAATGCGAATGCTTCCGCCGATGTCCGTACCCCAGCCAACGACTGTACCTTGAAGTGACAGGAGCGTAGCCTCCCCACCAGTTGAACCGCCGGGAGTGAATTCGGGGTTTTGGGGATGGACGGTCAAGCCCCACAAAGGGTTGTCGGTCTCACACCACTGTACGCGTCAATATCCACATTCAAGAAAAGACTCGAAAAGGAGCTCTGCATGGGTGAACATACCATGATGCTTTGTGGCAAGTTCGACTTAGCGATGATGATCGCGCCCATCTGTTTCAGGGTCGACACCAGAACGCAGTCTTGCAAAGCCGGGTGGAACGCTCTTCCGACATAGCCAAGGGTACTGTCATAGCCAGCAACATCGAATTGATCTTTCAAAGTCATAGGTACGCCATGCAACGGTCCGACAGGGCGCCCGTTCGCAGCAAAGAACGCGTCGAGCTCACGGGCCTGTGTGACGGCATCCTCGAACAGAATCTCCGTAAGGCTGAATTGAAGTCAGTAAGATCCCCCAGGATGTGCCGAGGTGAGCGGATAGCAACGTGCCAATTCGTCTGTGCATAACGGTGAGTAACAATTCATCCTGGTAGTGAAGTCGGCGGTGGAAGCCATACACGTGTGTGAGCTTCGACTGCCCTGTGAGGTGGCGTGAGAATGGTACGACAACAATGCGCAAGGCGGAATTTACCGGTTGATATAGGCCGCGCAAAGCTCTGCGGCTGTCACTTTTCCGGAAGAGATTGCTTTTTGTATCCCCTCAACATCTTCTAAGCCTGCAGTCGAGTCTCCGTTGCCATTGAGAATTTCGGGCTTATTATGCACTGGCTGACAATCGTTACTGCATGTTGAGGGACAGAATGTGGAAGCGTACCTTGGCCGACGCATCATGACCGGTAAGGAATTTTGAAATTGCTTCATCGCGTAGAGCTCGTTTCTTTTCGACTGTCTGTAGCCATTGTGGTGTTGAAGTTGCCATGTCGGGCAGTTGTGAGGCCGCTGCTGTCTACGCGATCAAAAGGCGTGTCAAGGGTTGTCCACTTCACACCTGGACATCAAACTTATCAACATCAAACTGTGACGATTGACCCACTGCTGTCTTGCTGTCATGGATCTCGTGACTAGGCGATGTTAGGACCCTGGGTTGGTCGCGTGGTACTCCCGGCCTAGTGTTTCTGGTGAACAGTGGGGGAAGGCAGGGACTCGCGGAACACAAGCCGAAGCCCGCCTACCGTCAGTCGACCAGAAACAATCCCACAACGCACCGCGATCCCTTGTTCGAATCACCCCATCGGCAACAATGGCTGGAAGTTCACGGGATGTGACACATATTTCGCATCGGCGTACAGAGCAGAGAATGACACGCCCTGATCATTTGAAATTGGGCAGACGTCGAGCAGACGATGCGCGTTTGCCCCTCCCAAATCCTACCCCCATCTTCGCACTCTAGTGGCTCGAGCAACGTCGGAACAGCACAAGCAAGACTTATAGCATGGCTCCGTCCATATGGAACATCATGAAGCGCTCAACATCTACTAGCGAGTCTCAGTCGAAGCTACAGAAGATGGCGCCAGGACTGGTCAATGATACCGACTCCCAGTCCCGCTCGGCTGGCAGCAGCTTGGAAGTGACGTCGCAGTTCTCATACTCTAGGGGCAATGACTACTCTACGTTCTTGAGCGATGTCCTAGTAGTCGGTGCTGGACCGGCTGGTCTGATGCTTGCGTGAGTCGGGTTGACGTTTGTGAATGTTTGTGGACTAACGAGTGGACATAGTGACAATCTCGTGCGCTTTGGCATCAAGACGCGCATCATCGACGACCGACCCGATCGTACCTCTACCGGCCGCGCTGATGGCATCCAACCAAAGACAATCGAGACATTGAAGCAGATGCGCATTGCTGAACCGCTGTTGCGTAAAGGCGTGCGTATTTATGATATTGCTTTCTGGAAATCGACCCCGCAAGAACCGTTACATCGTACTGGCCGTGAGATTCACTATCCGCCGGTGGTAGATCTGCTCGACCCATACATTCTCCTGGTACATCAAGGCATGGTCGAGGCGATATTCGAAGATGACCTGAGGGAGCGTGGCACCACCGTCTCACGAAACACGGCCTTCGTAGACTTGGAATACACCCCCATGGCTATCCGACCATTGACGGTCAATTGCCAGCAGGATGTAAACCACTCGAAGAAAAGCTTCTATACTCGATACGTTGTAGGCTGTGACGGTGCACATTCCAAGGTGCGAAAGTGCATACCCGGAGCAACGCCTATAGGCGCATCGTCAGATGCAGTATGGGGCGTTTTAGACGGTGTTCTTGATACAGACTTCCCCGATATCTGGAGCAAGGTCGTCATACAATCGGAGACTCTCGGCTCAGTGCTGATGATACCTCGTGAGAGAGGTCTGACTCGACTATATATTGAACTTCGGCCTGGCTCGACAGAAGCTATAGGTGGAGAGCAGACCACGCAAGAATTTGTACAGCAACGGGCACAAGCAATCATGCGACCATATCGGCTGAACTGGAAGAATGTTGAGTGGTTTGGTCGGTATAAAATTGGTCAAAGAGTGGCGGCACGCTTCACCGACTCCGGGCAACTCGTCTTCATCGCTGGCGATGCTAGCCATACTCATAGCCCCAAGGCTGCCCAAGGAATGAACACATCAATGCATGACGCATACAACCTTGCCTGGAAGCTGAACTTTGCTACACGAGGACTCGCCAAGCCTAGTTTGCTCGAAAGTTACGAGGAAGAACGGAAGAAGATTGCACAGGACCTCATCGACTTCGATTACGAGCATGCAAATGCCTTCCACGATGGAGACCCCGCTGCGCTTGCGGCAAACTTTGCAAAGAATGTTGCATTTATCTCAGGCTACGGTGTGAGTTACCAGCCCAACGTGCTCAATGTTAAATCCAAGGGCTATACTCGCGGTCATCTCACGCCAGGCTTCTTACTTCCACCCGCCAAGGTAACTCGTTACATCGACGCAAACCCAGTCGACATACAGACTGACATTCCCGCGCTTGGACAATTCCGCATCTACTTCTTCGCCCACAATGTACATACCGCGATGCCATTCCTCGACGTTGTATGCCATGCCCACACAGGCACTTCATCATATGTCGGTCGCATAAGTGCTGCTGGCAATGCTTCATACACCACCCAGCCCCCGCTGGCCGCACCTCACGATCAATTTGTCATACCCGAGCGATATACACCGGTCAGTGGAGTCTTCACATACGCTTTGGTGACCGATATGGACCGCAACAATATCGAGATCAAAGACCTCCCGGCAGTTTTGCGCGAAAGCGCATTCACATTCTACCTCGACGATGTACCCGAGCAAGACACCCGCAAGCAGAAGGTCATGGACAAGTGGCTTGACGGCTTGGATGAGAATGAGGTTGTGGTGTTGAGTGTGCGTCCGGACGGTTATGTTGGAACGGTGAGGCGCTTTACGGATGGTAGTAAAGAAAGTGGACAAGTCGCAGTACAGTGGCTGGATGAGTATTATGAACAATTTATGCGGGATACATAGATCGACATTTCGCACAAATAGAAAGATGCATGGCAGGCGTTCTCATTTCACTTATGAACAACTTCAAGATCATTATCGTGAAAGGCTTAATGCTCGATTACGGCGTTCGTCCGACGACACTTTTTCGCCCCTGTGCCTTTCACTAGCATATAACAATTATTATCTCCAGCATATTTCCACCATGACTAAGCTTCGGCACTGATTCACCCCACTCTTAGTCCAGCAATCGCTATCAGATTGTCGCACTGCAGCTGCAGCTGCAAGTTACAGTGCCCGAGGCACTGATCGGCTTGCGGACTTGTACGGTTGGAAATGCAGATTATGTATGTTGAAGCGACACTCTGGATCTGGATCAGGATCAAAAATGGAGGTAAATGTAAGTGGGCATAGAAAGTAAGTCTGGATATGGGATCGGCTATAAAGGCTCATGGTTAGCTAGGTTGGTAAGGTGGCTTCCGGTAGGTTTCATTCGCTGCGCTAGAATTTAGGTCGTGTTGCCTTTCCACGTCACTGTACCTAAGACCTGAAGCAAGATGGCTGTTGAAATGAAATCCACCGAGACCGACGCGAAAGATCGAAGAATGTCTGAAAATAGCATGAGTAAAGAAGAAGCTGGGGTCATCGAAGAACACTTCGATTACGCTGTAGAAAGAGCGTACGGTACATACGTCTACTACAACCGCTTCATTGAGATTATGAAACTCACAATGGAGCAGTTCGCAAGCTTGACTTTTACCTGCTACCGTTCTTATCGATCATGTACTTCTTTAACGCCGTTGACCGAAGCAACTTGGGAAATGCGAAGACCGATGGCATGGATAAAGATCTAGGCTTCACTGGAGAGCAGTATTCGCTCCTCATTCTTCTGTTCTACATCCCAAACGGGCTTTGCGATTTGCCTCTCAACATGTTGACGAAGAAGTGGAGTGGTAGAGTCATGCTGCCGACTCGTAAGTCACGAGCCCTTCGCCTATAAGTTGAAGTACGGAATGACTTACTTCCGTCACAGTGATGGTTGGATGGGGCGCCATGGCTCTTTTTCAATGTGCAGCGCACAACTTTGCTGGCATGCTCGTCATTCGCCTCATCCTTGGCGCCTTCGAAGCTGGCTTCTTCGCGGGAGTCGTGTTTTATCTGACCCTGTTCTATACGCGCGGCGAGCTTGGTTTTCGCATCGCTTTGTTCTTTGGCAGTGCATTGCTAGCTGGTGCATTCAGCGGATTGATTAGTTTCGCCGTCTTCCGAATTGAGCACTCGATTCCGGGATGGAAGTGGCTTTTCATCATTGAGGGAGCGATGACTGTCATAATCGCAGTCATTGCATTCATGTGGCTGCCTGCGACACCGCAGTCAGCATGGTTCCTAAACGAAGAGGAACGCGAAGTCGCGGCTCGACGTACACTTCGCGATCTTTCATCCGCTGGATCGCACGACTTTAACATCCGAGAATGTTTCGAGGAATGGAAGACGTGGAAAATGGCGCTGTGGTGCATCATTGCGTTCACATATCCTGTAGCGTTCTCGACAAGCTCCAACTTCTTGCCGCAGATCGTTCAGCGGCTCGGGTACTCGGTCATCAAGACAAATCTCTGGACTGTTGCGCCGAACGCAGTTGGCTTCATCGTACTGCTTTGTGTGACCTACAGCAGCGATTACTTCCGCGAACGTACATTTCACATCGTCTTATCGCTTTGTATATCGCTCGTCGGATTGATCATCCTAGCGACTATTGACGTCTTGCACAACAAAGCTGTAGCCTATTTTGCCTGCTTCATGCTCGCATCCGGAGCGTACATACCATCTTGTCTTGTGCACTCGTGGCACAACAACAACAATCTTAACGAAAACGCGCGGGCGGCTACTACTGGTCTACTCGTTGGCTTAGGCAACCTAGGAGGTATTCTATCGGCGGCGACCTTTCGACAAGAATATGCGCCAAAATATGTACCTACGCTCATTGCGACAGCGTGTTGCAATCTGACATGTATCATGTTTACGCTCTGGTTGGGAGGATGGATGAAGATGGAGAATCGGAGAAGGGATAGGCAGCAGGGCGTGAAAGTCCGGGCGGAAGATGTGAGTACGAGCGAGTTAGGAGATGGTGAGCGAAGTGAGAAATGGAGGTACTTTACGTAGGCTTCGAGTGGTTGCTGTCATGCGACAGTACGCACATATAGTCTTTGTTTTCACCATACCCGGCAGAGGCCTAAAAGCAAGACTAGAGTCATTGAAAAAATGTTAGAGCGTTCGTCTCAGTTGAAGCCCATGGAAGGATGATAAGGCCCTGTTTACTTGGTCCGTTTTGAAAATGACGGTTTGGCAGAAAGAAGGCAGAAAAGTAGCAGGGCTTAGTGAGAACTAGAGGCTATGTTCTGCTGCTTAGATTTGTGAACCTCAGATTGAAAATGGTAGTCTTAGCAGCGCATTAAGTTAGCCTTAATCTCCTTTAAGTAAGGTGAAAACAGAGCAAAACGTTAGTTATCACCGTCTCACTTCTTGTAGTAGCGCAATATTCAGAGCAGGTTCATGTGAGCTCTATACTCTTTTTCACCAAACCGCCCGGCGAAAACGGAGCAAGTAAACAGGGCCTAAGCAATGTTGTGTGGAGCATCTGCAGCTTCTCAGCACTTTTATGGAGCTGAAACCTTGAATTAAGCAAAACGAGTGACTTATCTGTGGCTAAGGCAAAAAAAATAAAATCGGGTGTTGTGGACCTCGTCGGCGGACACGAATGTGCCGCTGTCTGTTTGCCGCGTTAAGATGCCGCTGTCTGTTGCCGTGGTAAATGCAATGATGCGCCACCGCATATGTCCCCTCACCATCATCAAAGTAATTTCATCGCAAAACTTCACCCATCGAAAAAAGCCTGCGCTTGAAACGCGAGTGATTACTTGTCATGTCGGATCAGCCGTCTCCCACCGTTCGGGTCGCTGTTGCGCAATTTGAGCCAGCATGGCTCGACTTGGAGAAAGCCGTCGAGAAGACCTGTCGCCTAATACGTGAAGCAGCAAACAATGGCGCAAAGCTGGTGGCATTTCCAGAGTGCTGGATACCCGGCTACCCTGCTTGGATCTGGTCAGTCTGTCAATCACGAGATTGCTGTCAAAATCCGAATCATGCTGAAATCACGGAACCAGGGCACGCCCAGTCGACTTCGAGCTCTCAACGGCATATATCAAGAACTCCTTAAAGGTAGATTCACCCGAGATGAAACAAATTTGCAAAGCTGCAGCAGAGCACAACATCGCTGTAGTACTGGGCTTCAGCGAGAATGACCACGACTCGCTCTACATCGCACAGGCGATCATAAGCGCTGAAGGCAAACCCGAGGTTCTGCATCGAAAGCTCAAGGCCACACACATGGAAAGAACAATATTTGGCGATGCATCAGGCTCTTCTCTTGACAACGTTGTGCATCTGCCGGAAGTCGGGCGTGTTGGTGCACTAGCTTGCTGGGAGCATGCGCAGCCGCTCCTCAAGTACCACACCTACCATCAAAATGAAACCATCCATGTTGCGGCTTGGCCACCAGTATACGAACATGATGGAGGTCCGGACCTTTGGTCCATGAGTAGCAAAGGTAAATTAAGTGCACTACTACGTATATGAGGACTTTGCACTAACGGTGTACACAATCAGGCGTCCGTAGCTTATCTCAGACATATGCCATAGAATCGCAGTCATTTGTATTGCACACTACAGCAATGATTAGCGAAGAGGGGATATCAAAACTCCGAACGAGCTCTGGCGGTACTATGAACTACCCTGGTGGAGGCAGCTCGGCCGTTTTTGGTCCAGATGGGCGCTTGTTGGCTGAAGGTCCTGTAGGGACAGAAGAAGGCTTTGTATATGCGGACCTGCAGCCCGATGATATCCTGAAGGCAAAAGGCTTCCTGGATGTTTGCGGTCATTACAGTCGACCCGACATGCTATGGTTAGGCGTCGACAAGAAAGAGAAGACGCATGTATCTCTCAGCCTGTGAGAAGTAAACGCCTATATGTTGCATCAGAAATTCATCCCAGAAGTCACATTTGTGCCAATCTGCGAAAAGGGATTTTATCGCCGCCAAAACACTGAGCATGGGAGGTCTGCATGAACAAAGATGTATTGTATGCAATCAATGAGGCGGGTATGTACGTAAATTTTATTCGACGCTTCAGACGTCAGAGCATTCCGGAATGACTTTCCTCTCGAATAGCTTTTGTGCTAAGTCAATGCCAACGCCAGTCCAAAGCGTCAAAGCAATCACAAAGGCCAATGCACTTCCCCACCCATGGGTCTCTGAGAAATCTGGTGCCTGGCCACTGGGCAGCTGTAACTGCTGGAAAGGGATAACAACAGCCTGTCCAACACTGACCATCATACCTAGCACGAAAGCGCGTAGCTGCTGGTCGCCTCCGCAGCTTGCGTTGACCCAACCGGCCAATAATGGTGTGTAGCAACCGTAACACCCGACCAAAATGAACGCAGCCATCTTGAGTTTATCAGGCACATTCCAAGCAGTAAGAATGGCGTAGCTGAAAGTGAGGAGCAAGCCTACTACAAAGCAGACTGGTCCTCGTCGACCAATTTTGTCGGAGGCAAACCCGGTGCCAATCATAAACACGAAGTTGATGGCACCGACAGTGGTTGGAATATTGTTGACCTGCGGAACTGAGTATGTTCCAAGTGACTTCAGCCAGATCCCGAAGTATTGAATGATGTAGGAGCCACAAGTAAGCGTCCACAGGGAGTAGGCGATCGAGAACACGTATAAC
Organism: Parastagonospora nodorum SN15; assembly: GCF_000146915.1. Taxonomy (NCBI): domain Eukaryota; kingdom Fungi; phylum Ascomycota; class Dothideomycetes; order Pleosporales; family Phaeosphaeriaceae; genus Parastagonospora; species Parastagonospora nodorum. The sequence goes on along the minus strand of NW_001884554.1, from coordinate 193,412 downwards.
TGCCATGATCCGCTAATGCGCTTCATCACAGTCCAGTCGAGCTTTCCGACCGGTTTGCGACCCTCTTCCTCGATCCGTTCGCAAGCGCGCCTCCGTTCCCATTCGTTCAAGTAGAAGGCCTGTGTTGTGTGCGGGGTGTCGGGGAAGAAAAACCATCCGTACAGTGCCACAGGAACTGCAAGAAGGAAGTCGAAAATGAAGAGCCATCGCCACGCTGGCATGCCGCCTTTTCCATGCATACCGCTAAATAGCGCGGCTTGGAGATAGCCAGAAAACATCTGCCCTAATACGCCGGAGACGACAAAGAAAGCGCTTCGGCGTGCTAGTTCGGACTTGCGATACCAGCAACCAAGTACGTATTGAACTCCAGGCCAAGCTGCTGACTCGAATAGACCAACGCAGAATCGCAGAGCATAAAACTGACTCGCAGTGTGGGCTTTAAAAAAGAACAAGACGAAAAGTGACCATATCATTAGGCATGCAGGAAGCCAGATCCTGGGCCTCACAACAGTGATGATGAGATTGGCGAAAGGGCCTCCAACAATCGTACCAATCAGAAAGTAGGTGTTCATCCAGCTCAGCTCGTTGCCAGGTCCGAATCCTAGATCTTCTTTCATGCCGGAGACGTATGCGTTGGAGATGTTGTTTTGATCCAGCTGCTTTACGAAGAAGCATAGGCAGCTGAAGCTCAAAAGGAACCAATCAAGCTTAAAAAATAAGCTTCTTCTCCTCGGGCGATGTATCCGGCTCGTGCCAATGAAACCAGCCTGCCGCTTGCTGAGGCGTCAGTTTGTCCGCTTCATGCTTGCTGAGGGCGATGTTTGATTGCGCATCAAGTGCAATATCGATCGCATCTTGCTTTTCGGCGACTCCTTGGTGCTGCTCTGCTGTAAACGAATACGAGATACCTCGTGATGGATTGTTGATAGTGGCATCTTGAATCTCATTACAATACGATGGATGGCTTGAAGAGGCCATATTCGAAGCGACTATGCGGTCTATAGACCGTGTGGTGATTAGCGGGTAAGCTTTTGTAGACGTATTTTCATTTAGACAGCGTTATTTCAGGTATACCAATTTAGCTGATGCAGACGCGATTCATATCCAGCACGCAATCGATCCTCGAAAGATCGCTATCTATCGCTGCCCCGCTCAGCCAGACTGAACGTGAGTATAGAAACTTTCATTAACTGATACTACATCAAATTTTTCCTCCTGCATTGATGCCCCTTCTGGCTTATCTTGAACGGAGTGGGGCCTGACCAAAATTACTCATATTGGGTTAAAGCAAATGTATGCTCGGCTGAACGGGCGGGGCAAGTTGCGGACTGACGACTTTCAAGATTGGGGATTTTGGGATGCATGAAAATGATGGAGTCAAATATCTTGATAAGATGGTAGCTTTCATTGATGTCAACGGCGCCCGTCTGGCCTACGCGATTTCGGACAACGACACAACTAAGCCATTGTTGATCACCTTGCATGGCGGCCGAGGCTTTGGTAAGCAAGACAACTACTTACGATCGGCTGTTAACAAAGGTCGACAGGTAGCCATGAAAGTGATCATCGGGCTTATCTGCCATTGAACGACAGTTACAGAATTCTGTCTTTCGACTACAGAGGCCATGGACAAAGCTCCAGGACAGGACCGTATTCTTTCAGACAACTGGTCGACGATATTGAAGCTATGCGTATGCACTTTGCCGCACAGAGCGACCTTTTCATCCTCTGCGGCGGCAGTTTCGGAGGTAGAAAGCCACACATCCCGCTAAAAGCCCATGCTAACACCGAAAGGTTACTTGGCCCAACAGTACGCATTAACATACCCTGAAAAACTATCCCATCTCATACTACGAGGGACTGCACCATCCTACCATCGTATGTTCGAAGTAGCTGTTTTGCAAATCCTCTCCCTAATGGCCCTGCAGACGAACTGGAGGCTGTAAAGGTTCTTGGTCAACGAATGCACAAAGCTCCCAGTCTTTCTCTAAATCAGCTGAAGAACAAGATCTTCGGGGCTTTCGAAAGCGATACCGAGTTTCAACTTGTAATGCACGCCGCAGCACCCCTTTATAGCGAGTCTTTCGATGCGGATGCGGCTCTGGCGGCGACCTTGAAGATCGTGTACTTCGCTGAATCGCACAGTAAAGTGGTTGGATCTGACTCGCGGGTCCATATGGCTAATTTTTCCAGACGCACTGTACTCAGAGCGAGAGAAGTACTTTGATTACCGAGAGTCGCTACACCTTGTCGCCGCCAAGACTTTAATCATTGTAGGTGATCAGGACTGGATTTGTCCTCCCTCGCAATCTAGGGTAATGGCAGCGCTGATCCCAAACGCGCAGCTGGAAGTCTTCGCAGGCGCGAATCACAGCGTACACATAGAGAAGAATAGCGAGGTCATTGCCACAATTCGGGGTTGGATCGGCGATCTATAGCAGTCTACGCTTACAGAAACCCAAAATCGTAACAATTTGCTGGATCCCATGTGCTCAGCTGCTCATTCCCTTTCTCCAAATCCGTAATCGAGGCGCCTAGTGGTGGTGCAGATATGTGACCAGAGTCACTTAAACTAGAAATCGAAAGATAGCAACTAATCGGTCCAAATGCGCTTTTAGCAATGCCGAGCATGTCAGTCAGAATTTTTTGAAAACTTAGGTTCGTCGTTGAGGTAAGTGGAATCGTATTCGCTTCGGAACAGTCAAAGAGCTGTGCTGCAGCGTAAGCTTCATGGGCCATCACAATGCCCAGAAACTCAATGACAACTTGCTTGGCCTGATGCGCTGGCAGCCAATCTTCCGGAAATGCACGCAGAATGTCAATACAACTGCTCAGCTCCAATTTGGCACTGAAGTGACGTGGTTGTATGACACCGAAGCAGTGCATCAGCGCGAGGCAGGCGGGTATCAGCCTGTTTAACGTGATGTAGTTGAGTGGTAACTGTCTGTTCTCGAGAAGGATGTAATTGTACTTGAAGTACTTTCGGATGCACCCAACGAGCTCTATGGATGAGATGTGCTTAGCCTGATTGTTGAAGTGACACGGATAGTACAATAGGATGAGCAGGTTGTAGTATCGGGCATTGAGCCACGTTATCGTACTGTGGATAGGTATATTATCCGCCTCTGGTAGGCACACAAGGCAGCCTGTGCTATACCAGTCATCGATAGCTGAACGCAGCTGTCCCAAGACGGTGGCACGATTTACGCTAGTCATACTCTCGATATTTACCTGACCTCTTTTGTGGAGTGAGTCAAGAATTTGATGCTCGAGCTGTCGAAGCTGGATGATGTGTCGATTCAGCTGCAATAATGATGCGTTTGCGGTCCTTTCGGACGATGTGAACTCCTCTACAGTCATTGCGGGTTGAGGGATATCCATTCCCTCGTCCACGAGTCCTACAGAGTGGCCAACTGATACTGCCAGCATACGATCGAGAACGAAAATGCTCCAGAACAAACGATTACTCAGCTCTGCTTCGGGAGGGTTTAGAGCCCTGGGTAAGCCAGTTGTTCGCGACAAGCCGAGCATGACCGCCTGTCGGGTAAGGATTCCAACCATGGACCAGGTAGAGATGCCTTTCGGGTCAAAGAGAGAATACAAGGATAGTAAAGGCAGTATCTGGAGGCCTTTCAGGCCCGGAGATGACAGACATCGACTCAGAATACGTGTGTAAGGCACAACCATGTTTGGTCGATTATAAACACTGAGCTTGCCAGCACGCTCCAGAGTCGTGCTTCCGATAGATAAGACGAGACCCAGAATCTAAATCGAGTCAGAGCCTGTGTGGTGCCAGGTGAAGTGCACTCACAATAGAGTCTGGATTGTCTGACCATATGTTCAGGTATGTAGACGCTTTTGCGTTACTCAGTATCTCCTGCCTGTCAAGGAAGGGATATGCTCGATGAACATGACGGAAATATGCGTGCACGTAAGAAAGATAAGTGCCGTCGAAAGTGCTTGCTGTAGCTGCACTATGTGTTTCATGATCCATGACGGGAGGACTCGAAAGCTGCATCCCATTCTGGCTGCTGTGGCAGACTCAGAACTAATCGAGCTGGGAGTGTGTGTTCTGCGCATAGTTTGGGCGTGGTCGATGGAGCATTTGGTTTGATTGCCAGCTGCCCAAGGCTGCAGACGTGGCCCCCAGACATGCATAGCTCACAGGCTGGTGGCTTCTTGCTGCATTTCTTCTTAAGCCGGTGGCATCTAGTACACACTCGAACAGTGGTGTCTGGGTGTAAAGAACGCTCAATGTTGGCGTCGACGATGAAAGTAGTTGTTGCCGTTGTCGTTTTCGCTACACGAAATCTATGGGTGTGGTACTTCATGCCGCCAATGACGTCATGGCGCGTTAGAATATGGAAGAAGCCCCAGAGGAATGTAAGAGCACGACTGTCTTCGAGACAACAATAGACCTCTTTGAAAACGAAGTGCAAGCAACGATCACGTGGAATCGCGCCATTCCAGTTCCCACATTTTGCTATCCGCTGAGGCGTGCCAGCACCCCCTGTAAATGACTCGCCGCTCTGCAGCCGGACCATAATCTCCTTTCTGAGACTAGGTCGCTTCACTTGCCGATAGCAGTGCATCGGGCCCATTTGACCCGCTATCTTAGATGAAGCACGCAATTCGAGAGGTACCGTGGCGGCTCTAATTTGCATCTTGCCTCGATGCTTGATGCAAGTCTTCAACACCTCCGAGCGCTCGGGGTCTCAATAATGGCTTCAGACATTTGAAATTTCCTATTGGTAAATTCCTGTATCAGTTGCGTGACTGACATAACAGTCCTGCTGATCATTTCGCAGATCGAGGGGGCACGTTTACGGATGTGCTCGTTCGGAGCAAGGGCATCAATGACTTGGTCTTTAAACTACTGTCCGTTGACCCTCGAAACTACCGAGATGCGCCTGTGAGGATCCAAGAAGAATAAGTGCACTCTATATGCTAAAAGAACTTTAGACCGAGGCGGTCAGAAGGGCTCTGGAGCTCGTTGAAGGAAGGGAGATTCCGCGCTCAGAAAAGCTCGATGCTTCGAGAGTAAAGAGCTGCAGGATTGGAACCACGATTGCAACGAATGCATTACTTGAAGGCAAAGGCGAGAAATTCGCTCTTTTGACCACAAAAGGCTTCAAAGATGTTTGCACCATCGGAGATCAGACCAGACCGAGGCTTTTCGATCTCAACATCAAGAAGGCACATGCTTTACACGCTCTTTCAGTTGAGATTGACGAGCGAGTTACCGTTGAGGACTACGACCTCAACCCCTTTCCGCAAGATAAGAACCGCGCATTGACCGATCCTGCCTTGGTACGAACTGCCAGCGGCGAAATCGTACGTGTGATCAAACCACTTGATTTGAAAGAGGTTCGAAATACCCTGGAGGATCTTAAGCTGAGAGGGTTCACCTCGTTGGCTATTTCATTTATGCATTCCTATATCTTCCCAGATCACGAATTCCAGGTCGCGGATCTAGCTCGAGAATTGGGTTTCGCGTACGTCGTGTCATCTGCACTCAATAGCCCAGTCATCAAACTGCTTAGAAGAAGCAATGCGGCCTCAACAGAAGCGTATCTTGGTCCTGTTATCCAGGCATACGTGGCAGATTTCCAGGCAGGGTTCCACATCCTTCCTAAACGTGTTGAGTTTATTTGCTCTGACGGCTCCCTTCGAAATGCTGGAAAATTTGGCGGCAATGATGCGCTTCTGAGTGGACCAGCTGGTGGTGTGGTTGGAATTGCGAAGTCTTGCTATGACATGGAAGACCAAACACCCATAATCGGTTTCGACATGGGTGGGACGAGTACTGATGTTTCTCGGTACGACGGCAAATTCGACTACTTGGCGGAGAGTACTATTGCAGGACGCAATGTATCCACAGCAATGCTCAACATTGCTACTGTTGCTGCTGGGGGCGGTTCGAGGTTGTTTGCTAAAAATGGTCTTTTTGTAGTAGGGCCTGAGAGCGCTCGTGCCCATCCAGGGCCAACCTGTTATCGTAAAGGAGGTCCTCTTACAGTCACTGATGCGAACTTGTTTCTTGGCCGTCTTGTTGTTACCGAATTTCCATCGATCTTTGGAGAAAATGCCGACCAGTCTCTAGACATCGAAGCCACAAAGAGGAAGTTCCACGATCTTGCTGCAGATGTAGCGGCTCAGACTGGGCAGGAATTGAACCCTGAGCAAATCGCTTTAGGCTTCCTCGATGTCGCAAACGAGACAATGAGTCGCCCTATCCGTAACGCGACTGAAGCCAGAGGCTTTTCGCCTGACAAGCACAATCTTGTCAGCTTTGGCGGTGCTGGTGGTCAACATGCTTGTGCTATCGCCGACAAGCTTGGAATTCGACGTGTCATAATACACAAGTACTCGTCCATTCTATCTGCATATGGTTTATCACAAGCGGTGCTTCAGGCGCAATCGTTCGAGCCATATTCAGGTTCCTTCAGCCTGACAGCGCTCCCAGAACTACGCGCTAAATTTGAAGGGCTACGTGCCAAAGTCGAGGAAGAGCTTATTTCGCAGGGAGCAGCGCCTGATAATATCGTGTACGAAGAATCGCTGAGTTTGAGATACAAAGGCACCGACACCAACTTGTCAATCTCAAAACCAGATGACGAGGACTATGGCGCTGCTTTCGATGCCATGCATCTCCGGGAATTCGCCTTCAAGCTCGACCGCGAGGCTGTCGTTGACTCGGTCCATGTCCGTGGAGTTGCTACATCATCGCACATTTCCGATTCAGCAGGGCTAATTGCCACCCTTGACGAGACAAGAAGATCCTCTAGAGAACTTCCGCCGACCAGAACTCAACCTGTATACATACAAGGGGAGTGGAAAGAGTCAGGCGTGTTCAAGATAGTTGAATTGGAACAGGGCGACAGTATTCGTGGACCAGCACTCTTGATTGACGACACACAAACAATCCTGGTGGAGCCAAATTATGCTGCCTACATACTCTTGAATCATGTAGTTCTTGAGAAGACACGAGCAGAATTCACTCCAAGCGTTGTGGCTGACGACAAGGTTGAGCCGATTCAGCTCTCCGTATTTTCGCATCGTTTCATGTCTATCGCTGAGCAAATGGGTAACACACTGCAGCGCACATCTATCTCAACAAGTATAAAAGAACGACTGGACTTTTCATGCGCAATATTTTCGCCGAACGGAAACCTTGTCGCAAATGCGCCGCACATCCCACTACATCTAGGCAGCATGCAGTATGCTATTCAGTGTCAACATGCGCTCTGGAAAGGAAAGCTTCAGCCAGGCGACTCACTGCTCACAAACCATCCCGAGCTTGGGGGCACACATTTACCAGACCTGACGGTAGTCACGCCTGTCTTCATTGACAATGCCATTGCTTTCTATGTTGCTTCGCGAGGCCACCACACTGACAATAAGTCTGCAGAAATCAGCCAAATGCTAAAAAAAAACTCACTTTCGGTAGTTGGCGGAAAGGGGATAACCGCGATGATGCCTACGTCCAAAGAGCTCTGGGAAGAAGGCGTTCTTGTGCGATCGATGAAGATCGTGTCTGGAGGCCGATTTGAAGAGCAGGAGGTTCGCGACGCCTTCTTGAGAGCTGGCGAGTATCCTGGCTGCAGCCCCAGCCGTCGACTCAATGACAATATTTCCGACGTCAAAGCACAAATATCAGCAAATCAAAGGGGCTTACTTCTGCTGCAAAAGCTCGCTGCTCAATTCAGTCTGCCAGTGATCCACAAGTACAGTGAGTGTGTAGAAGCGCTACGGCAATGAGTAGCTAAGCATTCGCAGTGTATGCCATCCAGGACAACGCGCAGGTGGCTGTGCGGAAGTTCCTCCAACAGACCCGCAGAGACCGACCCGAACCGCTGACCGCCACCGACCACTTTGACGATGGCACCAAAATTCAAGTGAAGATCACCATCTCGGAAGATGGCAGTGCTATCTATGACTTCGAAGGCACTGGACCGCAGATGTGGGGAAATTACAACTGCCCCATCTCAATTACCCAATCTGCAGCCATTTACACGGTCCGATGCCTAATTGACACTGACATTCCCCTGAATGAGGGATGCCTCACACCCATCACCATCAGGGTACCGAAAGGCTCTGTGCTCAACCCTGGTCCCAATGTCGCGATCTGTGGCAGTACACTTGCTAGCCAGAGAGTCATCGACGTGATCTTGCGTGCTTATGCAAAGTGTGCTGCTTTTGCAGGCTGCGCAAACAGCTTCGGTTGGGGCTTAGGTGGCAAGGACCCTGTGACGGGAAATATTGAGCCCGGGTTCAATTATGGCGAGACAGTGGGTGGAGGGTCGGGTGCTGGACCTGGCTGGCACGGAGAACATGCTGTGCAAGTCCACTCGACAAACACCAAGATCACCGATGCGGAAGTTGTTGAGAAGCGCACTCCTGTGCTTGTGACAAAGCATGCAATCGCACACGGAACCGGCGGTCGTGGTGAATTCGTTGGTGGTAACGGAGGCATTCGGGAAGTAGAAGCTCGCATACCACTGCGGTTTAGCATCCTCAGCGACCGACGGGTATATGCTCCCTATGGAATGAACGGTGGTGAGTCGGGTGAAGTCGGGAAAAACTATGCTTTCAGATGGAACCAGGATCATACTGAACTGGAGAAGATCTCGTTGGGAGGAAAAGCGGAATTGTTGCTACAACCCGGGGAGCGGCTGCAGGTCAATTCTCCAGCCGGAGGTGGGTGGGGAATACCTCCCTATACTGAGTCTGCAGGTTGTGTTGGAGTGCCATAATTTCAGTGTAATCTGCGAGCTTGACACTTTTTACCTAGAGATGAGCAGCAGTGCAGAGATCCAAGAGGCCATTGCCTCTATATGACGGTGGTAGGAGCTGCAGAAGTGCCCGCAAAACCTCTTAAGGAATAGCGGACATGGTTCGAGAATACCTATTAAAACTTGGCCAAAACAGAAGAATGAGCGATGGAACAATCTGACAAATTTCATTCAGCGTACCGACAGAGTGAAGGTCTTCAGTAATGACGGTCCATGATCGCCTAGAGGTAGACTGGACTGTCTAAGGCGTTTCATCTTGGCGGATCACATATGGAGCTGATCCCGAGGTCCACTCCACATGGGGACTAACATCGCATTCAAAATCGTCTAGACTATGTGGTGCGACATTGAAAATGCTGCTCATATCAACCCTTGATTGGTTCCCGCGTGCATTCATTTGGCCGGCTATTTTCCCATCCCTGCAAACAATCTATACACGAGCACCAAGTATGTATTAGCCATGTGCCCTTGAGCCGGAACAGCGATTTGCCTGCAAAGCTAGTGTATTCCACGCAAGCTATGACCGAGATCTCACTTTGGCCATGCGTCCGATCATCTATGCATCGTGGTTACAAGGCCTCTTTTATCAGGCCCAGGAACAGCATCTGCCGGACCCATAAACCCGTATCAAATGCAGTATGTCGCCCAAGTCCGTCTCTGAAATTTGACTGGGTGGGGCCTACATAGAGTGTATCTTTGCCCGCTGAGTTCGAGATGTTGCCTGCCCTGACTAGCATGTCGATTCTTCTCCCTCTTTACATCTATCCCACGCCAGGCGCGTGGGATCCGCTTTATGCAGCGTATGTAAACATCGAAATCCTTCTATCCATGCACTAATTCTTATCAGTGCGCAAGCGCATCGAAACGTCGACTTCACCGTCATCCTCAACCCTTGCTCCGGCCCATGTTTAGGCAGCCTACCAGACCAAGTATACCTCGACGAGGTACCAAAGCTACGGTTACACCCAAACATACGAACGCTTGGATATGTTGCGACGCACTACACAGACAAGCCGATCGAGTCAGTGTTGGCAGAGATTGACATCTATTCGAGATGGCCAAAAATCGCAAACGAGACGGGGTTCCGTGTAGATGGGATATTCTTGGATGAGACACCAAGCACGTATTCGACCGATGAGTACGAGTATTTGAAGGTTGCGGCGCAAGCAGTGAGGAATGGAACGACGTTTAAAGATCGATTTATTGGTAAGTAGGAATGGCACCTCCACTGACACTGAAGGCGTAAGCAATGCGACTAACAATACGCAGCGCAAAACCCAGGCCTGATGCCGAGCGAAATTCTAAACTCCCATGCTGTGTACCAAGAATCGTATCTCAACCTTACCGACATCACCGTCGTTTTCGAGGAATCGTTCGACAGATGGTTAGACAAGGACACATTAGACCCTCTGCAATCACACAACATTCGGCGGTCGAAGCTCGCCGTAATACTGCACGGATTACCAAATCTCACCAAGAATGTGCTGGATTTCATGATCGATCAGGTGGAGGAGACAGCAGATTGGCTGTTTCTTACCGATGTGCAAGAGAAGGATGAGTACTATCATAGTTTCAGCCCGATATTCGAGGCGATGGTGAAGAGTGTAGATGGTGCGGAACGAAGGCGGACGAGGAACTAGTGGATTGGTAGCTGTAGAGGAGGGCGCGAGCATATAGAAATACAACAAGAATTGCGCTTTGTGTGACGGGACATGCTAGATATCTTCACAGCACTGCGGTTGATGCCGGAAGTTCGAAATGCGCTGTGTGCGATGATACAGGCTGGATAGCTTCACAACACTGTAGTAGCCCTCGAAAGCTTAAAAAGCGCTGTACATGATAGTGGGTGCTGGATAGCTTCACGATACTTTGGTCCGTGTCGGAAGCTCGAAATGTGCTGTGCGCGACAAAGCATCCTGGATGGCTTCATGACACTGCCTTGGGTGACAGAAGATTCTCGAAGAGCGACCGATAAGCGCACCAGAGCCTTGTGTGGTAGGGCAGGCTAAATGCCTTCATGTCCTCATCGGCGGACATGGCGTCGTCATCGTACCCGGAATCATATCCGATCCAAATTCCCTCTTCCATGGACAGAGGGCGGCGAAGATCGAAGTCACACCGTCAACAGTCTCATACCCTTCATCGCTGTCGTCGGTGCGGCCCCACGATAGGCCATTCTGAGGACCTTCGCCGCACTGAGCGGCCCACCCATCATCCTCCGTACACTCCACGTGCACCCAGGCCTCCTCTTCTCCAGTCCGGCAATCTTGCTCTGCGAACCGAGCCAGAAATTTCTCTTGCTCCAAGGTAAGTCGAAGCTGCACAGCTTCACAATCCCCGGTATAACAAGGCAATTCGGCCCCACAAGCAAGACGCCTATCGTTAAAGTCTATGATGCGGCACCAAGCAGCCTCATCTTCCAGACCCGCTTCAAGCTTCTCCACTAACTCTCCCACAAGTGGGTAAAGCATCTTGTAGTGCTCGATCAGCGTTTCAAACTTCTCCTGCTCTTGCTTAAGAGTGCTTTCCTTGATTCCAAATACACAGTATACTGAGTGAGATGAACCAAATTTTGTGGCTTGCGTCCGCATGGTCGCCATGCCTGTCTATGTTCAACAACTCCGCATGGTCGCCATGCCTGTCTATGTTCAACAACAATCCTGAGCGCAACGCACAACAGAAATCTATGCGAAGCTATCCAGCCTCGTGCAACAAGCATTGAGCGGGATCGTATCTGCTGACATATTTGAGATGTGTAAGCTAGACGGTGTAGGAAGCGAAAAGCGCCACACCCACCGCGCCCTGCAGATGACAACCGACTGTATAATTACACCAAAAATGGAGGCTATCTCAGTAGAACTCATCTGGATCACTCAATTGCGCTAGTATATCGATGCTATCGCTACCATGAAAGCTCTTGTTCTCGACGCAGAAGCGCGCACAGCGAACATTTCGGAAAACCCGATCCCTCGACCTGCGCCCAATGAGCTTCTGATTAAAGTCGAAAGCGTCTCGCTGAACCCAATCGACCCACTCTATGTTGCAAACCCGTTGGGCAATACGGGACGGACCGTTGGAAGCGACTTTGCCGGCCGGGTAACGGAGGTGGCGTCCCAAGTACCGGCATCCGCCAACATGCAGCCTGGTGTTCGCGTCGCTGGTTTCCTACAGGGCGCATGTAGCGTCAATGACCGCCCCGGTGCGTTTGCAGAATATCTGACTGTTCCTTGGGATCTAGTGTGGCGCATTCCTGCTTCTATTTCCGTTGATGAAGCGGCAGGTGTGAGCTTAGTCGCCTTGACTGCTGCGCAAGGGATTTGGTACCGGATGGGGCTAAATGCACCCTTCCCATACGATCACCGGGCTGTGCTGAAAGAACACCCCGAATGGCAACAAAGCCACGGCCGCGATGAAGATGTGACTGAAACGCTCAACGTGTTCATCTACAGCGCATCCACTTCGGTCGGTCTATACGCGGCGCAAATGGCAAGAGCTAGTGCAAAGACTGCAGGAAAGAAGATCAAGCTTTTCGGTACGGCGAGTAAAGCTCGCTGGGACTTTTTGCAAGCCGAACCATACTTCTACGATCATCTCGTCGAGTACCGAGACCCAACTTGGTCAAGCCAGATCATGGGACTTTCGGATGGCGTGGGTATGCATTATGCATACGACGGACTTTCGGAAGGCGACTCAGTCGCACGTGTCGCATTGACACTCGCAAAGAATGGCAAGATGGCAATCGTACGATCGCGCGAAGGCGGTGCATGGGAGGGAGACAATCTGCCCATCGAACCTGTGTATGGCGCTGTATGGGAAGGTCTCGGTGAAGAAGTGCAGTATCAAGGGATGATTGTTGCAAAGTCGCCAGCGGCCCGAGACTTCGCAGTTGTATTCTACAAGTGGTTGAGCGGGGCCATGGGTTCGGACATCAAGCCTGTACCGGTTCGTGTGATGCCTGGAGGGCTAGAGAAAGTGATCGAGGACGGCTTTGTGTTGCTTGGTGCAGGCGGCATGGGTGATCGCCAGATCAGCCGCGCCGAAGAGTGGATGAGGCCAGTTAGTGCAGAGAAGCTAGTGTACAGGCTGGAGAATTCGACCAGACTTTAGGCAGACAGTAAGCGATGGGAATATCAGTGGCAGTTGGAAAAGGCTCATAGACATGTCTCGTGGGTGATGAATGTGAGTTTCGAACCTACTCACGACGCGTCCACAAATGATTCGTGATGCGCTAAAAGCGCTTACTAAGCCCTCCTTCCAATCTCGTTCCCCGTCCCTGAATCAGAACATCATGCATCTCCGACGACACAATTAGCTCACAATTTACGAATTCGACCATTTGAAATCACTTTCGAAAAGCTTTCATCGTGATTGTGATATTAACCCTTTGCCCATTAGCGACAAAGCAAGTTGTTGCAACTCCTCAAGCCACTGGAAGGATTTCCCTTTCAGATTATGATGCATTGTCTATGGGCAAGCTGTTTGCTTCAGGTTGCATATCCAACAGAATGACACGGGTTGCCACGTCTGACAAACTGTAGGGCTCGCATATGTCTTCCCGAGTTCGCCCGCTGCAATTTCTGGTAGATTCATTCTGCTGCCATCCCAAACAAATACCACTGCATCATTTCGTACTTGTCAAACGCCACGATGGCTGATCACTCGCGGAGACAAGACACCAGCTGTCGCTTTGGTGGGACTTGGTATAGATGCAGCTCGGATTTTGGCGGCTTTTCAGGTTGTTGCACGATGGATCCATGCTCCCGTGCTGGCGGATGCCCGAAAGAGAAGGACATGACGCCAGGTCGCAGTATGTGAATTTTTCCGTATGTACTTGAGATACTTACACCTTGGCAGATACACTGGCAGCCACAAGATCAGCTACTACAACGACCGCATCATCTCGGGTGTCTGAGGCATCATTTGTCAAACTTCCAATACCATCAACATCATACCCTAGGCCAACGACTGCGTCATATTTTGCGGCCGGTACTACTGACACTACTCTGGCTACAGCATACGTTACTCTCGACCATGTTCCATCGGCCACCTCCTCTCACACGGCGGGTCCAACCTCCAACTCTCTGCCTATTGCGGCTATCTTCGGTGTAGCCATCGGCGGCGTCGCCCTTATCGGCCTTGCAGTCTTCTTGTTCATGTGTCGTCGACGTAGAAAGCAGAAGAACATTTACCAGGCACCAATTTACGTTTCGCCTTTCAACACAAACAGCAATATGTACCAGAAGCGTGATGGCACCTACAGATCAAGTTTGCGGGGACCTTCTTTCGATACACAAGATCTTAGTACAAGAGATTCTGGGGTTCATACTGTGGCGGCCACTGCTCCGTCTCCGCATCGTGCGGAACTGCCTGGTGAGTCAGGCTTGGGGACTCACTGAAAGGGTGTTTCGAGTAGCTTCGGAAATCAGATAGGCATGAACAGATGACAACGCATCAATTAGGCTAGATTGAACTTTTGATAACAAAGAAGTACATACTTAGTGCTATATATTTTCCGTGCGATGGGGCTACAACGACACGAGGCAGCAACGAAGCTAGCGGCTGCACCCGCCAACGGCAACCTCACCTGTTCACAACCCTTGTTTTGCCTCTTGCGCCCTTCTCTCCATCCATCAGGACACTCACAGTTTACAAATTCTGCCTTTTCGCTCATACTCACTGTTCACCACCCCTGATCGAAAGCTATTGAAATTTGAGTCGAACGCAGCCCCGCTGACGTCATAGCCACGATCTGGTTTCTGATCATTCTAGACTCACCCAAGGCCTCTCAGAGTTTGAAGCTGTCAAAGGCAATCTAGGAAGAGCTTCAAAGGATTAATCGCAATGTCTGAAGAGACCGTCAAACAATCTTCAGCTTCGGAGGAAAAACCGCCTGTGTCCATACCCCGCTACTTCCGGAACGATGCCCCACTAGCACGACGAGATCCTCATAAGCAACTACTCTCTTCGTTGGACCGCCTCATTACCGAGCATCCGCCTCACCATGTAGAGCCTGGCGGTGGTCTGTACTATGGACCCATCTCGGTGGCTTATCTATTCTACGCGCTGCACAATCTGTACCCGGACCTCAAGCTGGACGACTACCCGTTAAACACCTGGTCAGCAGCCTACATCGAGCAAGCGCAAACCCACATCAAAGATTTTCCGCCGCCGTCTCCGAGCAAATGCGGTGTCTCGAACGACATCATGTCGTTGCTTGCGTTGTATGCAGTCACGGCACAGGACCCAGACACAGTCAAAGAGCTGTGTGATCACGCGGCGGTCATGCTCGAACCAGAAACCAACAACGACTGGATGTTTGGACGTGCTGGGTATCTCTATCTCCTACGTCTTGTTCGTGGAGCATTTGCGCATCACAAAGCGACTCTCGAGCTAATTGAAGACACCGCGGACGAAGTGATCGACAACATCATGGCCAGTCCGCGTCCCTGGAAGTGGCATGGCAAGGCCTACGTTGGCGCTGTGCATGGTGCTATCGGTATCATCACGCAGATTGTGCTCACTGACCCTTCATGGGCGCCTAAGCTCGAGGCTGAATTGGGAGCCTTGCTCAGCTACCAATATGAGAGTGGTAATTTCCCGTCGTCACTCCCGCCGGGTCGCGACAGGCTTGTGCATTTCTGTCACGGCGCACCCGGTGTTGTATCTTCGCTCTTGTCAATTCGGCCGTATTTTCCCGAACTTCATGAACGTATCGACCGCGTCATCACCAAGGGCAGAGAATGTATTTGGGAACGAGGTCTCTTGACCAAGGAGCCGTGTCTGTGCCACGGAATTACGGGCAACGCCCTAGCATTAGACGGCAAGCAGTTCGAGCATTTCATGACCTACACGACGGGACACGAAATCAAGTCAATGGGCAAGGATGGCATGCTTGAGAAGTCGGATGATCCGTCAGCGCTATGGTGCGGTGAGGCCGGCCGTGCTTGGGCTTGGGCGGTGGCCGACAAACAAATTGACAAGCGTCTCCTGGGCTACAACGACATATGAGCCACTTGTTGGCAGACCGGAAGCCACGACGCGGTCGATAATACACGATTGAAATGAATAACGACTTGATAGGACGGTTAGCATCTCCGGTGTGTATTTCGGGTATCACAAGCACATTGAGCTATTTCGTAAGGTTAGTCGTGGGGCCACAGGTACAAATATTAGTGTTCGTGCCAAAAAATATCGCTCTCTTTCATCGATTTGTTTCTCTACGCCACGCATCGCGAGAAAAGAGAGTCTTGCGCTATCTGCTAAATTTCTGATTGGGCCTGTCCAAACGTACATACACGCGAAGTGTCCACGTCTTCAACGAACAGATCTTGAAAACTATCTTTGACAGGTCGCATTTTAGGGTAAGGTACCAAAGTCCCCGAGGCCATCAACCCTGGAGCCCGGTTGTGTTGGGATCCCCATACAAGCTTCCACGCGGGGTGCAACGTCAATCGCAACAACTCTAAGCTGGATTCTCATTAGTCGCCTGATAGCTCTGGAAGCACCTGCCACGAACAGTTCCTGACAGGAAACAAAGTAATCCTTTCGCACTATCGTCATCACACTACCTAGTCGAAATCCAGGAACTTTGCGGCGTGATCACGGGCATGTGTAGCTAAACTTCGCAGCCTCATATCGCAGTTACACGCACAACAACAGTACCATGAGCATTTTGCGACTCTACAACGGTTTGTGACCTACAGAGTTGCGGTCTGCTCAGTTGAGAAAGGAAGCACAATACCAACTCTGGTAAGTACGGCTTTTCCACGTCAGCAATGCCCCTCATCTATACTAACTTCACTGACGCCACTGCGCCATTGTGTCTAAACTATCGTACGATTTCTAGCGCCCTCTTAGGTGCGTGTATTTCGCGTCGCTCGTTCGTCTTCCGCGTTTTTGCTCCTACCCCTAGGCGCGCGATGATGGCTTATCACAACTTCACCGCAAGCCCTCTGTCGTTAGCATGGCCAGTCATGATCTTGACAATCACTACTACATTGTCACAAAGTCACCGTTTGGTTCTTCTGCTTCTTCACTCTGGTGCTGCGTTGGTACGATTATGGCTTAGCGGCGACTCTGTTCGGTCTCACTCTCACCACCCCGGATTCTACTGGTGAAAAGGCGAAAACAACGTCGCGTCAACGGACGCAAAAGAAACGACCAGCATGTAATCGCCTCTTTGCAATCCACTGGTGGTCTTTTGTTCCGTTAAGACATAGCTCCGGGAAAGGGTGGGGCGAGTGTCGGCTTCGTCAGTAGCTTTCCACTTTTACCTTCGAACGGACCCTCAGGCCGTTTGTACACCAGCCGCGGCGGGCAATATAATACACCAAGGCTTCCCAGCTCGCTTCTAACAAGGCGCATAGATTCAATTCCCACACTCGTTTCTCAATATGCCTACTCTATGGGCTGTCGTGTCCCTGGTCTGGTCGCTCTTCGCCACAATTTCAACTGGCGATCCAGTAGACACGTACACGGGTCTTCAATCGCGGCAAAGCAGCGTGAGCATAGTCTCCGGTATCAGCTGGCGAGATGAGCACGGTACCCGAGGCTGCCTCCCCGACCCGTCGACCGCGAACTAAAGACGTGTAGGAAATGTCGCAGTGCGCAGAGAGGCCCGGGACCTTAAAGCAAATCACCCAGAGCAATGGAGCTTGTATTTGCTTGGTCTATCCAGTCTACAATGGCTGGACCAGTCTGACCCTCTCTCGTACTATGGCCTCGCCAGTAAGTGTCACTCGCAGATCTGGAGGTGGTAGATGTTAATGTCAAATTTGTAGGTATCCACGGTCGGCCGTACAAAACTTGGGGAGATGTCCCAGGCGTCCCATCAAAATCCGGTACAGCGGGATATTGCACCCACGCAAATGCTCTCTTCCTCCCATGGCACAGACCTTATTTGGCCCTCTTTGAGGTAACTATATATTGCAAGCCTATAGTTCTATTTTCTGATCTCCTGTCAGGAACAAGTATACAAGCGCGTACAGCACTATGCTGAAGAGGCAACTGAAGATGTGAAAGAGCGATACCAGGCTGCCGCAAACTCGTTCCGTCTTCCATACTGGGACTGGGCACTGGGAGAGGGCGACGGCCCAATTCCTGACTTCTTCACTGCACAAATGATCAATGTCACGAGACCCAATGGCCAGCAACAAGAACTCTGGAACCCACTCTACGCTTTTTACTTCCATCCGCTAGTGCCCGGAGACTTTGAGAGCAAGGTACGGTAGATATTCGGTCTTGTAATTTGTTGCTAACCATTGCTATAGTGGGCAAATCAAAACGAGACTTTACGATGGCCAAGCAACGACTCTTTCAATGCTGTTTCCGACCAGCAGGCTATGCAAGATGATTATAAAATTCAACAACGTAGCCTGCACGACCACGTCGCTCAAGCTTATCGCACCAACACCTTGGAGGCGTTTAGCCACACCATTGAAGAAGCCCACGGTTGGATACATGGCATTATTGGAGGGGGATGGAATGGAAAACGTTCAACCGGTCACATGTGGCCTCTGGAGTACTCAGCCTATGAGCCGATGTTCATGCTCCATCACGCGCACGTAGCAGCAATCGCACTTTCAACGCATCACAACTAACCTGTTATTGCAGTAACGTCGACCGCCTCTACGCAATCTACCAAGCCCAGCATCCCGATCGGCCCTTACAGCCCTCAAACATCGGCCAGAACGGCAACGTCTGGCTCGAAAATGACGCGACCGTCAATGGAAATACTTCTCTCTTACCGTTCCGCAAGGCTTCGGGCGGCTTCTGGACGCCAAACGACGTGGAGATGACGGAAACATTTGGTTACGCATATCCCGAGACGTTCAAGGCGGCCCCGCATATGAACGAATATGTGAACGAACATGAAGGAGAAGATGAAGAAGATGAAGAAGATGCGTGGGAAGATGAGGAAGAGGACTGGGACCTTTCAGCCCGCGCATCCGCCTCGGTCGCTCGTCTGTACAGTCCCAGTGCCAGAAACATGCTCACCGCCAATCCAGCAACTGCAGGAGGCACCGTGCAACTCGTGACGAACGGCACATTCACGGACTGGGCCATCGCCACTGAAGCTCTGGCCCACGAGCTCCCGTCCACGTTCATCGTGCGCTTCTTACTGACTGGCGACTTCTCGTCCGATCCCAGCGTCGATGTTGGTAGCTGGGTCAACGCCATGCCCCAAAGCCACGAAGAGATGAGGAAGAGAACTGCGACGACCGAACAGACGTACAAAAGCAGCATCAGTCTGACGAGCAGTTTGCTAGACCAGATCAAAGCTGGTAAACTTGAATCGCTCGACGCAAAAGACGTCGTGCCGTATCTGACAGACAAGCTGAGCTGGAGGGTTCTCAAGGTACGTATCTCTTACTCTAGAGCAAGTATCAATACTGACAACAAGACAGGGCGACGGCACATCCCTCCCACAAAAAGATCTCGGCCCTCTCACCTTCGAAGTCGTCAGCACGAAAGCGCACATCCCGCACGACGCCGACAAGCCCATCTCATACAGCGAAAAAGTGGTCAAACACCCCGAGGTCACGAGCGGCAAAGCCGGTGGCGTGGCAGCCTGATACTCCCCAGCTACCTTCCCTTCTGCAAGCTAGAATGATTCCAGCGAAGCCTTAATTCCTCTCCCTTCGTAATTTACACAAGTCGCTCTTGGTAGAAATAGGATTTCATAGATTTTGACCAGAACACACACGATTTCCTTGCCTAAGCCCCCCCCCCTCTGCCCCGCAGCGTTTTACCCCGGCGGATCCGGTTTACATGCAAACGTACACCTACTCTCCCTCTCTCCCTCCCCCTCCCCCTCCCATCCTCCCACCGCTCAGTTCCACCGACTCCGTCTCGCACTTGAAATCCACATCCGTCTACCCAGACACATACACAACACCGCTCCTATACCCAAAACGCCAGCCACTCCGCATTTGGAAATTTCCACGTCGCGTGTTGCCACATGCTATATCAGCTATGTCAGCGTCGAGTTGAGATTGAACGCGGAAAGGTAGCAAACGTGACGTACACAGCAAACTCATCCCCCTTCGCCATTCCCTCCTGCAATCCCACAATCACTCGCGATTCGTCTTCATACACATAGCTAGCCATGTTGACAGGCACTCCGCTCGACCAGCTATTGTGGTAAGATAGAGCGCTGCGGGCAGGGTAGGGTACAGGACGGACCTGAGATTGTTGATTCCGCCGCTGCTGTCGAAGAATTGCGCTGTCAGGACGGATGCCTAATCATGGGGTCGAGTGGGATTAAGGGCTCGTGGAGGGTCATGTGCAGGTGGCAGTTGGGGGCTCTTGGTGGTTAGCGCAAGGGTGCAAGGGTGCAAGGGGTGAGGAGGAGGGAAAGGGTGGAGGGCTTCATGGTGCGTGATGATTGACAACGCTGGGGAATAGAGGGGAGATACATAGGCACAGAGTGCCGGGCCCGTCTGGTGGAAAGCAAGTCGTGGTCTTGTTGAGGGCTGCTTTGGGAGTAACACGGGAAGCTGTGGTCGCTGTATCTGTCTCTAGCTATCCGTAGTAGGTCTACGAGCTTAGATCTTCTCCCAATACAGGCTTTGTCCCATACATCTCGACGCCCACCTGCTCTCATTTTGCCTCTAACTCGACTCATATCCCAGCCTACCTCGTTCCACCCAGCCTGATCCCTCAGATTTACTGTACCCATCCCTCTTAGCCGCAGCACATGCATTATCCAACCTCTCCCTCAAACACGATTCTTGGTACAATACCAGCACACCTTTAGATCGCAATCGGAGCAGCAGTTTACCCAGCGATCCTGGTGTCCGCACTTGTGACATGTAGTGTTCCACCCGTTGCTTCTATAGAAGCGCTCGAAGTGGTGTTCGTGCTGCTGGCGCTGATCTCTCTGGTTCTGGCGCCTCTTGTTCCTGTTATTGGCCCTTGGGGCTGGTGCTTGCTGTGGTGCTTGCTGAGGTGCTTGCTGAGGTGCTGGCTGTGGTGCTGGCACAGGAGCAGGCTGAAACACAGCATTTAACTGAGCTTGTGCATGATTGAGCGCAGCCATAAATGCAGCATTCGGTGCTGGCAATGGAGCTGGTGCTTGAAAAGGTGCAACGACTGGTGCGGGTGCAGGTGCAGCTCGAGCGACACCGGGCTGAGGAGGGTTGATGATATTCCGCTCGTCCCAGAGCGGACAGTCGCAAGTCTTCCACTTGGTCACGCACAGGTAACAAAACTGATGGCGACAACGACAACTGATTGACGTGTTAGCAATCGACTGTTTGATTGAAACGCACAACCTACGTGATGTGATAGCAACCTCGCTCTAGCTCTACCATCTCCTTGCAGTTCGGACATGTCTGCCAGCGCTTCTCCTTGGCGAAGGACATTAGCTCCTTAACGTCTTTATCTTCGGGACACAAGCCACCATGTTGCTTGCCCTTGCACGTGGCGCAGGTTTTCTCTTTACAGTCTGCACAGGTACCCACGTTGGCCTGGATGTCGGCAGGTCGCACCCACTTCGAACACTTATTGTTGCTACAATAAGTTCGGTCGGAGGTGCCCAGCTCCTCACGTCTCTCAACAAATTTGGCTATCAAAGGCTGAGTCAGGAACGGCGTGCAGCTGAACAAGGGAATGATTCTGTTGCAGCAGCGTGGCGGGAAGTGCGAAGGATCGGTGACCGAGGACTGGAAAAGACGTTGGAGACAGTCTCGGCAGTATGCGTGATTCTCAGGCTCATCGTCGTCTTTGCAAGGAAGCTGCAGCATATCATGCATGGGGTGCATATCAAGACAGGATGAGCAGGTGCCTCTGGAGACAGCGCTGACCTTGTCAGCGGCCTTTTCTGTCTCTAATACAGACTTGGTCGCTGCAGCGGTATAGAGCCTGGATGCTACGCCGCCGCCCTCCATATCATGTCTGAGTCGCTTTGTGCGGCCATCGTCACGTTCTCGCAAGACAACAGGATCCAAAGACGCAACGCGCTTCTGCGTCTTCGAAGGGCCTGGCTCAAGGGTTCCTCGGGGAGGCGCCTCCGCGTCAGGAACTTCCTCCACAGTAGCCTGCTTACTTGCCATGACACTCTCGCTCGCTGCCTTCTTCTCGATCTTTAGCGTCAATTGCTCTTCAGCAGCACGCTTGAGAGATGCGGGTAGCTTGGGCAACCCTGCAGCAATCTGGGTGCCACTGAGATCGAAGCGAAGCTTTCCCAGAGCGGACGCTGGTCCGTTGATGGCTTCGTTCTGTCGAGCCGTGGTCTGGTCGTTTGCAGAACGGTTTGCCGGAGGCGGTGCACGCTGTGGCACAGGCTTTCCCCCGAGTCTACATGCCATGTCATGATCGCCTTCAAAAAGTCAGTTGTGCTCACGTAATATAAGTGTTTACGTACGCTCAGCCTGTTGCTCCTCGCTAAGAAGGCGTTTGAACGCAGCGTGGTTGTTATTCTCTTCCTTGAGGATGTTGTACGCGATATACTGGCCGCTGACTTCTTGCCACTTGCGGACGAGCTCCTCACGAAGCATCGAGAACGCAACTTTCTCGCTCATTGCCGCTGCGTTGATATCGTTCGGCGGAAAGGCCTTGAGTATTGCGTCGACATCGTCGAGCTGCAGCTTCAGCGCCATGCGAGCGGTTGCTGGATCCATTATTGCGGCGAGGAGTTGGCGGTCGCCCGGACAGTGATAAGATCACAACATATAGATGCGGAAAAGAAAGCACAGCTGAAAGCGTGGTGTCAACGGCATGGCTTGAGTGTGAGTGTGAGAGTGAGCTGCGACGAACAGGTGACGTTTGCCAAGACTTGTTGAAGCTGAGGAAGGCACACCCCGGCGAAAGGTGAGAGAGTAATGACATGTTGAGGAAAATCAAGTGAGAGGTGAGATGGAAAGGGCAACGAGAATATAGAAAAGCCAATCGGATGATGAAGGGAGAAGAAGTGATTACGATCAGTGGCAAGCCTCACCGGCGCCTTCAATTCTGGATTTGATCCCAACTTTTAAGCCAACAAGCTCTTTGCTATCCACAATCCTCCTCGCTCAGCACCATCACATCGCGCTGATGTGATAGTCACACCTCCAATAAAATACCAGACCACGGCGCTGCGGCTCCGTCTCAACTCTCCCGCCGTGATTCTCTTCCATACAAGAGCCTGTTCTCCAAAGCTGCAACAAGGTGTGTCAAGATTATGAATGGCAAACATGCCAAACCCAAAACGCCGCTGACGATGCTATGATCTGGGGTGGTAAAGCAAAACCACGAGCTGCAGGGCGTGCCTTGTGAAGTGAATGAAGCCAATCCGTGGATGGCGGGACCGTGAACCAAATGTCCGATGAATGTAAAACGACGCCTGTTCGCCCAGCCAGGATGGTAGATGCATCCCAAGCGCAACTTTTCGCTATCATTGAGAAGTGAATTGCTGTCCATGCGCCGGTACGCCAATTTAGGTATTACTCGATCACCCTGCGCCAGCAGTGCCGATCTGTGTCTGCTTCTGATATGCGGGTGACCGGTAGCTGTGTCGATGGGGCGAAGCAGTTCGACTCCGTGCCGAGCCGTCTTCATTTCGCCTAAATTGCGGGTCCGGAGATGTCATGTCTTGTGGTTGTGGTGAATTATTGGCATTCGAATTTGCCATTCCAGGGCCGACGTGACGGACCGAAGCCTCACCAGCGTATGGTTGAGGGTTGCTGTTTGCTGGAGTGATTTGTGGGGCATTCCGCTGATCCTTTTTGGAAGCAGCAGGACCTTGGTTCCTTGGTGAGGCCGTGGGGGCCAAAATAGGGTTTTTGCCCCGTTCCTCCCACTGTCGCATTATCTCTTTTGCAGACATGTCAGATGACGTGTCATCATTGAGTAGTTCCATAATCTCCGGTGGGACCTGGGCAGGTTAGTACGGGTCGCCTGGAACCATAGATGGGATGCCTTACCTCAGAGAACTCGTCATTGTTCTCAATGAGATCGAACACGACCTTGACTGCGCCCTGGTCTACATTCCGCATCTCCTTGTCGTTGCTCTCTCGCAGAATGTTTGGAGCCATAACAGTAGCAATGTTCCAGGTGTCCATCTTATTACCTGTCTCTTCATCGACAGTGTGGAAAGAAGACACCCAGTTCAAGAAGCGGAAGAGCACTTCCATTGTATCGCGATGCGCTTTTGGTAACAAACATAGGACCAAGTGCAGGACTTTCTTCCTCTGCTCCTCGTCTTCGATGTCTGAAAGAATATTAGTTATGTCAAAATAGTTATAGGTGATTGCGCCTTACCGTTAGCGACCATGAAAAGCCGGTACAGCTTCAATGTTAACACAGGATCTGGCATGAGCCGAAGGAACCTCTTCAGCAAGTTGGCGAGAATGACAGGATTCTTCGAGTTCAGGTCGACTTGCTCAACACCCTTCGCATCAACTTCTTCCTCGAGTTCACGAAGAGCCTTGAGGTTTCCATTCTTACGAAACACGCCTTCAATAGACATGTCCATACTTCTCATTGCAGTGATGGCATTTTCAAGCAGCGCTGGGACCTTCAATGCACCAGGCCCAACACCTTCAGTGCAGTCGGCGCCAAACTTCTCAACCAAATATTCCAGAGATTGCCTGAACGTGGCCTTGTCCGTGACTGGCTTCTCTGCGCCCACAACGGTCTTCTTTGGCTTGCTCTTCGCCTTCCCAAAGCCAATCTTTCCCCAGAAGTTATTCTTCTTTGATTCGATGAGGTCCAAGAGCTCTCCCTGGTTGTACTGGTTGTCATCTAGGAGCAACCCTAGCTGAAGTACAGCTAGGCCTTTCAGCTTGAAGTACTCGAGCGGTGATAGCTCCGAAAAGTAGGTTCGTGATCGACCGTCAGCCATGTTTTGTAATTCCTGGCCGCCGGAAAAGTCCCGTCTGTGACCGTTTCGTAATCGAGGCTGGTCATTTTCACCCAGGAGAGCGCTTCCACCAGCCCGGAAAGCATTCGGCCGCTGCTCTCGCTGCTGCTCCAAAGCCGCCATGCGAGCAATGTCGTCTAGAGCAAGGGAGTTGACATTCAGTGTGGTGTTGTCAGGGTCGTTCTGCATTTCACGTTCTTGGACGATTTGCATGCCGCCTCTCATTTGAGCATCGCCACCAGCCTGAATGCCATCCGGTCCGTCAATGATTCTGGAAGCGCGTGCGCGCTTCATTGTGTTTGATAAATGCTTATCAAGACGTGTGGAGCGGAGCCGCTTGATGTCGGACATGGATTGTTCATACGCCGAGTTGTCCCTCTGACCTTCGTTGGTCGAAACGCCTCCATACGATTTTGAGCGCGCGTCTTGCTGCAAGCGTGGAACCGGTAGATCAGATCCCGTGTCTCCAAGACGGTGTCCCTGGGATGAATCATATCCTCCTAGGTTGGGATCATCTATGGGTCATTAGTGGGACGAATGTAATCTCGGTAGCGGTGCCAGAAATCTGAGCCGGGTGTCAAGAGAAGTAGTGGTGAGGGGCTTCATGTGTGAAGAAAGGGTGTCACTTACCAGAAGTGTGTGGTAACGCACCACTGGAGCGCAGTGTTGCCATCAAGCGGGCATGGGCCACCTTCAATAGATGGACGTACTGCCGCAGCTTGGTGACGTGCTCAAATCCCTTCTCGGCATCTGCTTGGGCCGCAGCACAAGCTGGACAGAAGACTCTCTGCTGGGACTTACTCCAGTATGCATTCCGTACGTCGCGGCGGAGATCAGCATTACATCCGCGGCACATCATACAGCTGTAGTTGAAGGACATGTCGTTCAGGTGGACACATTTGTCTTCGACCTGAGCGTCGCAAATGGGACAGGCGTCTGCCCATCTTGGTACCAGGATTGCGGCTTCTGCAGCCTGGTCCCTTCCAGCCTCTTCTTCCAAACGTGTGTCGAGGCTGTTGACCTGGGTGAGGAATTGGGTGAGGCCGCTCGAAGATCGGGTCTCACGCTCGAGCTTGAGCGATCCTTGGAGACATATCCGAATGAGGAGCTTCAAGTAGTGGGCCAGCCCAGTAACAAGAGAGAGAAGTTCCTGAGTGACGCCGAGTCGCCGGACGCCGGTTCCCTGGGATTGTGTAAGGAGCGCAAAGAAAGCTACCACTTTCTTACAGAGCAACTTGGACTCGCGCGAGTATGTCAGGCCTTTGGGTGTGCGTTGGACCAATTGCGCGTCGAGTTCGTCTGCGGCTGCAAATAAGAGCTCCACATGCACAATGAACTTTTTGGCTGCCATGACGCCGTCAACGTAGGCGCCATTGCTGACGTGGAGCAGCATGTCGGAAATGCACGTGGCCGATTTCTCTTCGAAGGCGGAGAGTGTTTTCCAAATCCAGTTGACCTTGGCCTCGATCTCTTCTTCCTGTTGGCGCACGGTCTCCCGAACCTCGTCGGTCGCATCGCTTTCGCTAATGTGCATGTGTTCAATGACAGGTTGTCCAGTCGAGTGCAGTCGGACATTCCAGTACTTGTGTATCATATAGCATTCGGGATGCCAATGTTGATTCTGTCCATTGCGATAAATTTCGACGAATTGCTTGAGAATCGACGTTTGACAGCCGTTGCACCGCTGGGCAAACTTGGTCGAGTAATGATAGTGGCAGTATACGCTGCCTTCATGCTCATAGTAGCTGTCTGATGCACCGAAGACGGTCGGGCATACTGAGCACGTGAAATGCTCGATGTGGTATTTCCGGTCTAGCGCGGTGATGTAAGAGCCGCGGAGGGCTTGCCCGCATTCAAAACACAACAAATCGAGGCGTCGGAAATAGTCGGTTTCGCACAACGGATATTGGCCTGGAGGCTTTTCTGGTACGGGAAAGAATTTGGAAGCTACAATCTTGCCGCAGTCCTGCATTTGTTAGCACGGTGATCAATGAATGTTACAGAGTCTTGTCTTGATCAAGACGGCGCACGACAACTCAGCATTGCAGAATCATCACACGCCCAGTCGCGCTGAAATAACAGGGTGTCTTACGTGACATGTGAAGCACTCCAGATGGTATGTATCTCCCAACGCTCTCACGAACTGTCCAGTCAAGCCTTCCCCACACTTTCCGCAAATCTTCCCACTCCGTTTGGGCTTCGGCTGGTTCAGTTGGTCGGGGTCTGTCGCTGAGCGCATGGGAAGATCGGAGCGGGCGTGTGGAGCTAAGCCATTGGATGATTGTGCGTCGTGCTCGTCAGTCCGCCGTCTTGCAAGGCCATTGCTGCGGGGGTCGTAGTCGTAGGCGTGGAGCTGCGGTCCACCTGGGCCCTCTGCGTACGGCACGCCATCGCCATGTGATCCCATATCCGCTTACAGCTTCTCCACCAGTTCGCAGGAACGTGAGGTTGTGGTGCTGTAGCCGAGGCCAACACAACGCGTGCGACGATTGGGGGGCAACACCTGGAGCTGTGCAGATCACGTGCGCAAGAGTGACCTGTTAAATCGGTGCTGTTGTCCCGTGGGTTTGGAAAGTCGCCTACGCCAGATGGTGGATGGTCGTGGTGTGGAGAAAGGTTGGCGGCTCCCCGTTCGGCGGTGAGAGATGGTTGGCAGGGTCAATTAGCAGCGGCGGGAAGGGGACTATGTACAGGCGGTGCGGAGGCGGGTTCGGGATCATGCGTGCGCCGCGACGAGGAGGCGAAATGTGGTGTCGTCGGGCAACAGCTGGTCGAGAGCTACGAGGGGCGCCGAACTGGACCCTGAGCGCTGGGTGAAACACCGCCAGGGTAGCCGGCGAAGGAGGGGGGGTGAAGGCAGGACAGGTCGCAGCAGCACGACGCCGGGTGGGGAGAGTGAAGAGGGCGTCGGGCGTCGTGTGTCGGTGTGGTGGTGTTGCAGGCAAAGTGGCTCTGGTGCATCAATGTCGAGCATCACCAAAGGGCGCTAAGGCCGCATTCAGCAGAGGCCAGCGGGAAATTGGCCTTGCACATCCACATTTGCAAAGCCGGCAGCACCTTCATCGTGCGCCCTGAGCTTAATTTAGACGCCATAACTGCTGTCTACGCATCACATGTCTTCATTAGCACGAGTTATGAAGGCGTCGCGCGGCGAGACGCGTGTCCGTGGCGGCTACAATGTGTGCATGCGAAGCAATTGCCACATGCTGGAGTGCCGTCTACGTTTGGGCGGCCTGCATCTACCTGCGTCTACACATGCCAGCTCACAGCCCTTCTCGGGGGCATGTCCATGGCCGGCGGGCAGGATTCCCATGTCTGTCTCAGCACCCCAGCGCGGTGAAGTAAGCCAGCGGGGCAGGCGCGTCCGAGCGCTTTCGACGTCTTGGCACCGACTTCGCGATACTTTCTAGCTGTGCGAGACGGCAGCGTGAGACATTGCCGCGCCGCCTCACCGACACCGACACCGACACAGCATTCCGGGGAATTGACGCGACTGCCCTCGCTTATAATCGCGCCTGCCACATTCGTCCACAAACAAAACACCCACAGGCACAAAGACCCCAGCCATAACAAAGGCTGCTTATATCAGCTCCCTCACCCGCAACCACCTCACCTCCACACCTGCACACCCGCACACACCCCGCCATGGAAGACGACCCCCAGCCACAGCGCCCCGTCCAGCAGGTGCAGGTCTTCCGCGCCCCGCGCCTCGTCTCGCGCCCGAAGCCGCGCATGGAGCAGGAGGAAGAGATGGGCAACGAGATCAAGCTGGGCGACTTTGAGGACGTACACGCCCTGTCCGTCTCGGAAGCGCGCGCCGTCGTTACTGCAGTCCACGAGGCGCGGCGGAAAAAGGACCCCGAGAACAACCCCCTGCGCGACCGCATCCACAACGACCAGCCCGTCATCATGCACTTCCTCGAGTACCTCGACAACTTCTCGCGCTACAAGCAGGAGGAGAGCCTGCATTCCATCGCCGCGCTTTTCGACACCCACCCTGAGCTGACGACCGTCGAGAAGGCCCTGCTAGGTACTTTATGGCAAGGACGAGAGGAGAGAGGCGAAGGCTGATGGCTGTTAGGAACCCTCACACCAGACACCGCCGATGAGGCTACGACGCTTATCCCGTCACTGGCGAGCAAAATGGACAGCGACACACTGCAGCCTATATTGGACGAGCTGACTAAGATGCGTATGTTGGACAAGATCGCCCGTGGTCACCACAAGTGAATAATGGAGCTGACTTCTCCGACAGAGGATCGCCTTCGATGAGCTACACACGTCGCTTTACATGGCTTGAAGAGCCTGACTAACACAGTGGCTTGCCTGTACGAGCTATGCGACAACGCACCGCCATCACAGAACTTGCCGTCCTTATTGCAGATAGCTCACTGTCACCCACGACACAGCACAGATGCAACATCAGTCACGCTTTTGCGATGGGCACAGAATACTATGACGAGACAGGGCATTGCCCTCGCATGACTGAGACATCACCTATACATTGGATTTCCACCCTTGGTATATCGGAAGCAAATCAGAATCAATTGATGTATCGCTCCATTTCATAACTTGATTCATATCCCAACCGCGATGCGCAATACAGCTGTGCTACAGCACTGACTCGTATATCACACGGCGAGATAGCTTCGTGAACAAACATTTTCCTCCACTTCCCTCCTGTTTTCACACACTGCCCACGCCACATTCACCGTCACCATCACCGATACCTACACTTCATGCCCGCCTCTCCGATCTCCCCTCACCATCACTCCCGCGCTTGCACCTGCCGACAACCTCTCCTTCTCTCCATCTCACACTTGCGGTCATGTGTTTGTGCTTGTTTGGAAAAGCACTCTTGCTGACACGGACTTAGTACCGTGCGCGAGTTCGACGAGGCTAGTATCTAGATACAAAGATATCCGAGAACAGGAGAACCGGGTGGGGAATTACTAATCGCTAAACATGGGAGAGCTTCTGTGCCTGTTGGCGCTTTCATATCTACGATGAAATACATGGGGACAAAAACTACCTGATATGCTACTGCAAGATCTTGATCCGGCGCGCGTCTCTAAGCAAACTCATATTTGACTAAATAATACAATGGTGTATGGACGCATGAAACACATCAGAAACTTGATGATATTGTAGAAAACCCGTCGCCATACTTTGAGAAATGTTAGATAGAAGTTTGTCAAAGCATTCGACTTTGGGTGAGACTGGCTTGATGGAATCAAAACTCGAATAGAGAGACGAACCATGCATCTTATTCGTACAAAATCGCTTGATCTGTTGATTAAGACATACGTAGGAACATATCGCTTCGTTAGCGTTTCACTCGAGTGACAGTGGTCGGCATCCGATTCGGAGCAGATCACTGCTGC
This sequence comes from Parastagonospora nodorum SN15, assembly GCF_000146915.1. Lineage (NCBI taxonomy): Eukaryota > Fungi > Ascomycota > Dothideomycetes > Pleosporales > Phaeosphaeriaceae > Parastagonospora > Parastagonospora nodorum. The sequence goes on along the minus strand of NW_001884554.1, from coordinate 163,392 downwards.
CTACTGATAGCGACACCCGCTACCAACGTACCTAGAAAGACTTGAACATGCTTCTACTCAAACTTTAAACTTAACACTCCAACACCTCAACCCCTCAACCGCGACAAAACTCCTAAGCTCGCGCTCAAATGTACTCGCTGCTGCCGGAAGTCTTTCGGAAAGGCCCGTCCGAGCCTAGGAAGATCACTCCAGGCCAGGCAGATTCTCAAACCATGTCCGAGAAGACCCTACTAGATGGTACTTCTCCGTCACTTCTGTCGCTCCCCCTTGAGCTCCGACTGATGATCTACTAACATCTCATACCCAATCGAACATACTCGTTCACTGCTCTTCCACAGTATGGCGGATTCCGGGGAACATGTCGTCAGCTCCGTGACGAGTTTGACTACGAAGCTGCGAAGAAGATTTCGATCGAGTACCCTTGGCCGCTCCGTCCCAACAAGTTCGCAATGTCTCTTCTGTATCACCACCCAGCAACCAGCAGTTGTCGAGCGGACATCTCGACTCTCGAGGTCAGCATCACATATCCTCGGTATTGGAACCTGAAATTCGACGTTGAACTGCATGGGAGTTTCATACAAGCCAAGTGGGAAAAGCGAAGTAAATTGGAGCCACGGAGAGAAGCTTGGCAGGCATATTCTATCATAGGAATTGGCTGCTCTACGGCGCTTGGCTTAGTGGGATATGCGGTATATCGTTGTGTATTTTTGCGGTATCTGGTGGCCTACTATAGTTCTGGTGAGTAACAGCTGAGCCAGGATGAGGGAGCATGCATGAGCAGTAAGCCCAAGACAACTCGCAATTTGTAGGCCGAGTCTTTAGCCATTTTGAACCTTTTTCGGAATAATTTGTCTTTCGATGTCTCACACCCACTTCAATCATAGTGCTCAAATTCGTCGTTTGCTCAGCAAATTCGACCTTCTCGTCTGTCGTATAACACAATGTCCCCGTAACGTACAGTGCAAAGGAACTCACCAGGACCCACCTCCCCGAGCTGACGAGGAGTGAATGTAGAATTTGACCGAGGAGTGCACGTCTCTCTCACGCGTTGTGCGATGAAAAAAGCATCGAGGTGTCTTCACAATGTCACTATGGGTACTCCGGACGTGAGTCTCGAGTTGCGACGAGCATTCACATCAGAATGCTGCCATTGCATTATCTTCCCAGCTCCTGGAACAAGAAATATCCTTCCAATCACTACCATCAACACCCGGCTCAAACTCATTGCCACGCTTCCGTAGTGCTGCAATCACACTATACCCTCAATGCTAAAGACATTCTTTCCAATGCGCATCCCCAAAGCCAGCGTTGTCGGTATTTCTATGACTAAGGAACAAGCCACTGAGCTTCATAGCATCACTAACTTGCTAGTCACTATCATCTACCAACAATTCTACGCCATTGAAGCGTTTAACCGGTTCACCAAACTTGGCCTATCACCCCATCTCAATGAAGTTCAACAGCGCCAATCTCGCTTCCAGACTCGACTGTCTGATTTGATCAAGGCCACCAAGGACTCTAGTCAGGCATGGCTCCGCGAACTCATGGACGGTCAGGAAGCCATCCTCCGCAAGATTCGACAGTGCAACCACATGGCTCGGCATACGCTCAGCTGGAAAGACAGCGCAATAATGTACTGGCCACACATCTCAGACTCGTATGAGATCTTGCGACCAGTACTGGAGCGCTTGCACCAGGAACTGGGGGGTGCGATTGAGAACGGGCAATTGTGGGCACCGAAGACTCGAACAGATGCAATTTCCAAGGTGCAAGCCCGCCGTCATTCCATGGTTGACTGGTTTGGCCAGACCCGGCGCCTCGCTCTGGTGGCTGCACCACGTGCATCGCACAAGACTGTCAGGTTTGACAAGGAGGTCCAGGCGCGGTGGCTGGATGCGAAGGAGGAGCCGGAGAAGATCAAGGACGCGAGGAAACTCACGTTGCAGTTGACGACGGATAAGAAGAATACGGCTAAGTTGAAGAAGTTCCAGGCGAGGCGGACGTCGTTGCAGCAACGGAAGAAGGACGGTAAGAGCGAGTCGGAGTCGGAGTTGGAGTCGGAGCCAGAGTCAGAAGTGGAGGTTCAGGAGAGTGTTATGCAAGAGGTCGAAGACGAGGATGCGATTACGCCTATTCCTTACTGAAGTCTATTGCAGACGATGACTTCTGAGGACCGTAGAGTAGGATGCTCTATGCTTTTGAATTATGCTCGTGCGTGATGGTGTTCGACTGACACACGAATTCTAGAAACAGTGCTGCAATTACCATTAATCGATTCGAGCCTGGCTCATCACACGACTAGCCTTATCATATTCCCTTCACCGCAACAATAAAGAACCTCGGATAATCTAACATGACTTTGCCATCAGTCAATGTTGGATAACTTTTCGTCAACAACTCCTCATACTTTAGCAGGTACGCCACCTTTGCCTCTTCGTCTTTAATCAAGTTCAGGAACGGCTGTAATCCCGTTCCTTTTACCCATTCCACGATCGCTTTTGCATCGTTTAGAATATGGCTGTATGTCGTTTTCCACATATTCACTTCGCCGGCAATAGGCACCAGGGCGTCGTAGTAAGCCCGCTTAGATTCGATAGGATCGAGTTGTGGTCTGTCTTTCCAATGCGATCCCTTCTCCCTCTCCTGGAAAAACGGAAGAAGATATGGACTCCATGGCTGATTGTGCATACCAGCCGCTGTACGCATGGCCACGTGACTAGGCTCCATGTAATTATCCGGGACTTGTATCGCCAACACACCGCCGGGTGCGAGAGTCTGAAAGAGTCTGACCAAAGTCGGGATACGCGTATCGGCGCGTAACCAGTGAAATACTGCATTACTAAATAGAAGATCGGGTTGCGTGCTTGGTGTGAAGGTCGTCACATCGCCTTGGACGAATTCTGTATCGGGCATGTCCGCACGTGCTTTCTTCAGCATGTCCGGCGATGAGTCCACTCCCGTGATGCTTGCGCGTTCGAATGCGGAGCGGAGCACGGCCGTAGAATTGCTCGGGCCGCAGCCCAGATCGAAGATCACAGGGGCAGTGGAACTGATGTGCGGTTTTATTTGTGCGATTAGATCGTGCACTGGGCGCGTGCGCGGAGTATTGAACTTGAGGTATTGAGAGGCGGACCAATCTTTTTGCTTCGTGTCGGGTGCGGTTTCTGATGAAGACATTGCGCGAATGAAACACGACGCGCAGGGTGAACCGCGGTGTATACTGCGAACAAGAGCCGGGACGCGTAGCATGGCTCGAATACCTCCTCAAAGAATTTGCGAGTGAATTATTTGGTATTGGATGAACATAGGGAGGAGAGGAAGTGGTGTTGCTAGCTGTGAGAGTGACTAAGCGCGTAGCTCACTTCAACCTCGGAAGTTGTCCGATATTTAACCGTCTCCTCACAACACACTCTCCACCAAATTTATCATGAATCGGAGCATCGCTCAGTTATGAGGAAGAATGCGAGTTTACCCTGATACAACGTGTTCCCTTTAACAATTATGCAGGAAGGGTAAGCTATCTACCTAGGTATCGTCAATAGACGCTTATGGCCAGACCTTGCATCAGGATGGTCGTGTATTTCGCCAAAGGCACGGTGCATAGTCGCGTTCGGTGCTGCTGGTGGTCCTGCAAAAATCGTCTGCTTCAGGCGCATCATGGAGATGCTCTCGTTTAATGAAAGCGCGATCCAGCATGAGAGCCGTGTGAAGTAAGGGGGACCATCGTATCAATGACCACACGCCATGACGAGCCCTAGGTCGGCGAGCAATCGGCATCTGCTTTCCTCAGATCTTTAATACCGACCGGCAGATTCGCCTATTTTAGAAAGGCTCGAGCATGTAGAAGTTGGGCTTGCACGGAGAGCTCCGCAGCAACCTTTTTTTTGCACCTGGATCTAAAGCGTTGGTCGCTCAACGGACACATTCTAGCGCCCGCTGCAGGGGCACATCCTCCACGTGGATTGTAAGCGATCACCACTAGGGGCGATCGAGCGCTTCAGATAGCTCAACCTCATCTCCCGGTCCGTCCATAAGAATATTTGGCCGCTCATTATTGAAAGTGCAGCACACTAGTATATGGTGTAGAGGCGAACTAGAGATTCTCGGCGGCAATGCACCGAATGCGACGGGCGACGCAGCTACCCAGTCGTCCTTGTGAATTTACGAGTATCAAGCTTGCGAGTCATCATTCGCGACAAATACATCTACTCCTTTCGGCCGTAGCAATCAGTGAACGCTCATTGCTGACAGGACGCCTGCTTGGCCTAACTTGGCTGGTTATCTTTGCGCGGCAATCGATTCCCAATGCAACAACAACCGAGCATTCTTCGCCACATGCGCTGTCATTTGCCGTTTGTGGCTGGCGGCACTAGACAAACGAAGTGACAATGCCGACATGGCCACCAAGCATGCTTCAGATGCAGTTGCCGGAGCTAAGCAGCGTGCGGAGGATCCTCCGGGGCTCTCACAAGCTAAAGCATTGGTCCCCCGCTATCCCATGAACCGCACCACAGTTTCCAGGACTTCTAGAAGCCCCTCATACAAGGACGAACCTCAATAACAGAAAAGTGATGCACAATGCGGGCTCAACGAAGTAGAATCTTACTTGTATTGAAGTCCGCTACTACATGTGTGCGTCATGGATATCGATACCCGACTACGTTTCAGGTTCGCAAAACATCCCACCACACCCAGAACCTGGACGCATGAACCGTAGCCTTACGAGGCAGGCGTCAACGGGAGCGAAGGCACTAGTCACACCACTAGTGTTCCACGTTCTAAAAGTGTGGATCTTACCCACCTGTGCCGCTCTATCATATGTACATATATGCGCTTGATCCTCCCGCGGTGCCCTCTGTGTGCCGAAAAATACAACATCAAAATGCCTGGAGGTCTGCGTCCTCCTCTCGAACAGTTTATCGCGTGGCCCAGACCAAATTATGACGATCCTATCACGAAGCCGAAATATGTCCTTGTTTTCTCATGTATCCTAGGACCAATCAGTCTCGCACTGTTGGTGGCAAGGCTCTGGGTCAGGTTACGAATACAGAAAAGTGCTGGATGGGACGATTGGTTGATGTTTGCATCATGGGTGTGTGATTACGAATTTGAAGTCGTTTCCTTTGAGCTAATCCGAACGGGCAGTTTCCTATGATGGCGTTGACTGTCATATTTCCCTTAGGTGAGTGGCCGCTTTCGCTTGAAGTCTTATTGACTCCGCATCCTCAGGTAGCGCTTCAAGAAACTAATGGGTTACAGTGACCGAAAGGTTCATGTTCAATCGACACCTCTGGGACATACCATTCGACATCTATCCTATGCAGCGTTACTACGTCCTCGCCATTTACGTTCTTTTCTCCATTGCGACGGGCTTGATCAAGATGTCGATCCTGCTGTTTTACCGCCGTCTATCGTCCCGCGCTGTGTCAGAGACGTATCGGTGGACACTGCGTATCTTGATTGCGATCATTGCCATCCATACCAGTAAGATTGCAAGCCTCTACACACAATTGGAGCAGCACTAACATGAAATAGTAATCTTTGTGTGCGTTACGATCTTGATGTGTAACCCAGTCTCCGCATTCTGGAAACAGGAGGACTTCTTGCTGGTCGCGTCAGGCAAATATGAGTTCAAGTGCATGAACGAGGGAGCTGAAATTGTGTCGAACGGGGTAATATCGACGTTACAGGTAAATGCTTTCCACGAGGCACCTTTTCCAGCATACTGACCACAGCACAGGATTTCTTCGCTGCATCTCTCCCCGCCGTACTCTGTTGGAATCTCCAAATGAATTTACGAAAGAAGATCGCACTGTACTGCGTGTTCGCCGTCAGCTATGTCGTAGTTGCTTTCGGTGCCCTGCGAACCTATAGCTCTTATCGATTGTTCTTCCAAACGTACGATGTTACGTGGACAGCATGTGACATATGGTTATGGTACGTCCTCGGTCACTCGAATGCCTACAACGAACATCGGCTAACAGAAGTGTCCCGCAGGTCCCTCCTCGAAGTCCACGTCGGCGCCATGTGCGCCAACGCCCCCACCTTCCGTGTCTTCTACCTCCACTACTTCGGAAGCGGACCGTCGAGCTCGAACGGAACAACATCATCGTCCTTCAAATCGAAAATCTCGTTCTGGAAGAAAGGCTCATCGCCCAGTAGCAGAGGCTATATCTTGGAATCACATAGCTCCAAGCATGGCAACATCGTTCAGACGAGCGCATCGTTCGGCGGCGAGAAGCCGGAAGATGTCGAGATGGGAAGGATTCATGCAGCTACACACATGTCTGTGGTGAGCACGAATGTTCAGGCGTTACCGCCGGTGGCACCTGCGCCGTGGAAGAATTGGGCGAGGAAGACTTAGGGAAATTAGCCTGCATGAATTGAATAATGAATTAATTGATTTGCCTCAACCCATTCTCGTGGGTGTTCTTATCAATACGCTGGGCACGGTCGACACGATTACTGTCACACAAAGGCTGGCGACTGCCAGCCCTCTTGAATAGCGTTAATATGACACCATTACAACTGATACAGCAGCTTTAGAGAAGCATGTGCTTTCCGCATCCATTTTGGTGGTTGAAATGGTCGGCGACTGCACGAGTGCGCGATCGTGCGGCTTCTACTTGTGACGAAGCTTAAGCCTATAACGATGTAGTTGACATGCCTAGACCTGACCTTGTAGCATCCAAGTATACCAGTTAATGCACTTGTTGGTGCCGTAGAGCGACGCAAGGCACATCTCACCGAGGTCGCGCTCCGCTTGTAATTTGCCCAAAGCTACATCTGGTGCGAGAGGGAAGTGATTGAATACACATTTGCTTTATCGCATTTTGCAAGAAATGTTGACATGCTGGAAAAGCTACAGATGCAGATGACATGATCGCCCTTTTGTACTATATAACTTTAATTCAGTCGGCGAGGCTGCAAATAGGAATAAGCTCAATGGCTGTGCGCTTTGTTTCCGTTTGTCGGGTATCCCGGGCTGCATTTGAATGTAGTATTGTTTATTCATTGTGATATGCTCGGTTATTAGAACCGAGTCACGTTCATTGGATGTCCTCGACCATGCACATGCGTATAAAAATGCACCCGAAGAATAATGCAGATGAGATGTGCTTACTTTTTGAACAATGGCTGTTCTGCAAATCCATCGAAGCGAGAGGTACAGTCTAAAACAGTTATATCACAACCTTGTGAATACAACCTTTTAGCGATCCGTGTGAAAATGATATGTATGTTCGCGGCTGCGCTGAATGTGGGTATCGTTTTGGCGCCAAATATACAAGATTCCACCCACCCCTCCAAATATGTACACAGAAAGAAGTTTGGTAAGTCGTGGGTTTATGCTGTAAGCGGCTTTCGACCATAAACGACTGTACCTGGGAGGTAAGCATGTGTGCCGTATGACTTCAGCTCTTTGCGCATTTGCGCAAGATGCACTTGTGCTCGAGCGACAGACCACTAGATATCGTCAGTCATGATGAACCGTGTCGTAACTCAAAAGTACTTACGCCTCCTACTTGCGTCAATAACCGCAGCATAAAGCCCTCGACGCCGTCCATCAGTCTTAATTGATTCCACCGACCGATGTTCTTGAGCTTTTCATCTTTCGGCCAGCCGTTCATTGGCCATTTGTAGTGTACTTCCACGACATCCACAAACCCAGCATTCCTCATCCTCTCTGCATTTTCTTCCCAGATTGTGAAGCTCTTGCCGAACTTTTGTCCCATCTCAATCACGACTTTGCCCCCAAGTGTGGTAAAAGTGGTCGGGCCCCATGGTTTCATCATCTGAAACTGGCTGTACGGAGTGCTCGACAATCTCTACCCAGCCGCCTGGTTTCGTGTGCTTGTATGCTTGCTGGAAGAAGAAGTCCCAGTCTGGTATGCATCCGAACAGTTCGCGGATGTGTATGAAGTCGAAGTGGTTGGAGGGGAATGTCCACTCTAGCGTTACATCGTCAATCTCGAAGTGACAGTTCGGCGGTACCCATTCGGGTTGTATGGGGGAGAGGTCGGTGCCGGTGACGGTCGCGGAGGGGAATTGATCTGCCATGTCCTAACCTGGTAAGCATGCGCTACACATTCACGCGTTATGATATCTTACAATTGCCCATATGCCTGTGCCAGTGCCGACATCTAAGATGTTCTGTGGACTTCGTATTGGAGCGAGGTAGAGCTGTTGGTCTAGCGTCAAGAGGTACATGTGGTGCGCGAAGTCTAATATTTCCTTTGCCAGTTCGTCATTGGGTCCCCAGTAAGCTCCGTCCCGGTAAGCATGGTAGGAACGGCATGATTCTTCGTCAGTACTTCAAATGCGATATACTGAGGTTTGCGCACCATTTTCTATTCGATGATTCAGTATGGACGAAGCCAGTGTGTCGGTCTCGTCTCCAAGCAGACTTCCACTGTCAAACGCGGAATCTGACTCAAAGTCGGTATCGCCATCTTCTTCTGCTTCTGTTCCATCGTTCTCGGGATCTTGTACCACTTGCGATGTGGGAGGTAGTTGTGATTGTGTAGTTGACGATTCTGCGACGTCTTGAAGGTCTACAGCGCTATCTTGGCCATGCTCATACAGGCCCGCCTCTGTGAGAGGCTTGTACGAAGATGGAGAAGAAGCCATTGCTATGCTGTTTGCGGACGAAGATAAGCGCGATGGCCTTGGACCCAGGCTGGTAGTGAGTACATATTTCCTGGGCTGACCCGCTGGAAGGGCAGTCGCCGATTACCTACACGCTCTATACCGCCTTCGTCTCGAGTGGGTGCGGAAGCCAGAGATTCTATCGGTCCTATGGCGCCGCGCGGATAATGGGGGCGGGTCTGCATCTCGCATCACGTCGGCGCTTTCTCCGTATCTATCCCGTTGGCGGGCATTAATATAAAGTTGAGCCGACGTGCGAAGCGATGCACGTGAGAGTGGTGGTGCGTTATTTAGCTTCGAAGCAGTCAGGGGTAAGCGAACGTTGGACTTGCGCGGGGCGAATCAGACGCGGGGTGAGGAGTTGTCGGCCGCACCAGTTGTGTGGGCGAAGCCTCCGCCATGTCGAGAGAGTGTGCTAAGAACGACAGATCGCCTTGTCCAACGACTGCAAGTTCGAGCTCGAGACTGTGACAGCAATTGCAGTAGGAGTACAGCGTGCGGACAATGGCTGCTGGTACGGTAGCCGATGGCGACACACGTGGCGGCGGCATGTGCGACTCGCCCATCCTCATCATCGGGTCCGGTACGTAGCCAATAATGATGACATGTCACAGACGCCTGTCTCACACGATGTACAGGTAGCACCGGACTCGCCCTTGCACAGGGTCTTCGTAAGGTAAGTATGAATGCATAGGCGCCACTGCGGCCCGTTCTAAGTCCCGCTTGTTAAGCCACGCCAGCTCACATTCCCATAGGCTGGTCTGAAGTGCATTGTCTTCGAGAAGAGTTCCTCGCGGTATGGCGAACGTGATTGGAACATGGGCCTGCACTGGGGCGCGCCGGCGCTCAAGAGCCTCATGCCTGACGAATGGTGGAACAAAATCCAGAGCATTCAAGTGGACCCACATGTTCCGACAAAAGAGTTAGACACTTTGAAATGGCTCCAGGGTGATACTGGAGAAGCAATGGCTGCTTTCAAATTTGGGCCATTCTACAGATTGCGACGAAGCAAGTTGCGCGATCTGCTATCGCAAGATGTGGACATCCGGTATAATAAGCGCCTAGTCGATGTGACATACTCCGAGGACGGCAAAGCTGTCACAGCACACTTTCTTGACGGCTCGACTGCGGCTGGTTCGTTTTTGATAGGAGCAGATGGAGCTCGCTCATCGACAAGGCAACTCCTGCTCGGAGCGGAACTCGGCGGCATCGATCGACTACCTTACGCGGCGACATTTGTTCAGCGGAAGTTCACCAAAGAGCAAGCGCTCTATCTTAGAAGCTTCCATCCACTCTTCCTTGCGAGCGCACATCCACGTAATAATTTTGCGTTCTTCGGTATGCAGGACGCAGCAGTAGCTGATGATCCGTCCTCGTGGACCTTCTTTTTCTACATCTCTTGGCATAGTAGCTTGCAAGAACAGGAAGAAACGAAGAATTGGACTGATTCACAGCGCCTTGCCCAGCAGAAAGAGTTCGCCCAAAATTTCTGCGATCCATGGAGAAGCGCGTACGAATGGACGCCGGATGATGCACCTGTGTGGTATATGGGACTCACTGCTTGGGATCCGGGACATGAAGGTCATCGATGGAACAATCACGACGGCAGGATCACCCTGGTTGGCGACGGTTGCCATCCAATGACTTACCAGCGTGGTCAGGGTTTGAATCATTCGGTTACGGATGCTGGGCAATTGAGGGATGCTCTTGTCAAGATCAGCCAAGGCGCGAACCAGAAGGAGACTATTACGGCCTTCGAAGATGAGATGATTCGAAGAGGAGGTACTGAAGTTAGGGACGGTGTTGCAAACACAACTTTATTGCATAATTGGGAGAAAGTCAAGCAAAGTCCGCTGTTCACGAAAGGCATGCAGAAGACCGAGACATGAGCTAAGACAATTACGAATTGGAATTAATGAAGCGAGTGTAATCAAGTCTAACTTGTCCAAGGAGATGTGCAACACGTCTCAAGCACCTAGCGTCGATTTACGGCCTTTAGCTTTGTTGAACGCATCGATAGCAGCACCTGTCTCGATGACAGCCATTGGAGCATCAAGCGGCCGCAGAACTAACTCGACCAGCTACAAAACCTCGTTAGCGCAAGATAATGCTGAAAGAAGGTATACGTACCTCGAAGCAACCGGCATTGCCAAAGTCTGGCGACTGAAGCAGATGGGCCAAATCCCCACACGTCCTGATGGGACCGTAATACTTTGACGGATAAGCAGGTCCAAACGCCTTTGCCAACATGGCGTAGTCGAGCACCGCAACATCGTTGTAAGCAGCAGTCTTCCCATGAATGAGGCGCTCAACGGTGTATCCACCGTTGTTGAGTACAAAGCTGATGGAGTGCTTAGCTTGTCTTCATCAAATTGGACGTAAAGAAATACTTACATAATAGGTTTGAGATCAAATCTCAGCATATCACCGATTGCCTGGATCGTCAAGTGCATGGAGCCTTCACCAGTGACGAGGACGGGCCTTTTCCATTTCGCGCCACTTTCCTTGATGGCTTGCGCAACGCCGACGATTGCGCCCGTCGCATACCCAATGGAGCCAAAGACGGTCTGATTGAACATCATAACTCCTGATGGTAGGCGCGAGTCGCACAGACCGAATGCTGATGTTCCTGTCTCGCCGATGATAATGTCACCCGGACGGAAGAAGGAGCTTAGTGCCTAGACAGTCGAGTTTAGAATTTTTAAGGGAGATGAGTACATCTAATACTTACATGCCACAGATAGTCTTGAACCAAGTCATCTGAAGATTCGCGGTCTCCGAACCTGGGAATAGGGTCCCAGGTAATCTTCGCAGCGCTGATGGATAGCGTGTCCTGCTTGAGACTGTCGACCAGTGCTTGAAGGGTCTACAAAATCAGTAAACGCACCAAGTCAAGGATCTCCATTTACTGACCGATGTCATGGTCACCGGGTATTTCACCTCGCCAATTGCGACCGAGAACCGTTGGAAGTCGACAATCGTGGCGTTCTTGTTCACGCAAGTCGTGAACTCGCCAGTATTGAAATCGGACTAGATTATGCAAGTCAGTAATCTGTGCAACAAGGCGACAAAGTAACACGTACAGGATAGTTCCCAACCCATAGGACGTAGTCGGCTTGCTCAAGCTCTTCCTTCACACCAGAATGGGTCCCTGCTCCTTGATGAACGCCGGCAAACTGAGGAATAGCCTCGTCCAGACCGCCTTTACCCATGGCTGTAGTAAAGGCTGGAATGTTTGCCTGCATGATGAGCTCATGGACCTCTGGCAGCACACCATGTCGAACCGCGCCTTCAAAAGTTAGCGTTTCCCGTGAGATATGCACACGGAAGGCTCACCTCCGTCAAGAATAAGAATCGGATTTTTGGCATTTTCAAGCCCACTTCAAATCTGAGAGATCACGTTCGCCTCCAGAACTGGGTCATTGAGCGGCAGCGATCGCACAATCGGCATGTCAAGTGGCGTTCCAGAGATCGTCTCGTACGCCATGTCCACTGACAAGCCAATGTACACAGGTCTCGACTCTCTCATCATCGTGTTCAACACACGATCGATCTCCGAAGCTGCAGACGGGACATGGTCGATGACCGTAGTCGCAGCTGTAATATGCTTTGCCATCTCCTGGTACATGCTACAAACTGTCAATAATTTGCAAAGTCATCTTGTGTTCAGATCTTTACCTAAACTCCCCATTGCCCAGGGAGTGATGCATGATGGGCCTTACTCCTCACAGCGTTGACAGTCGGATATCCAACGACATGCACGACCGGAACAAACTCAGCATACTGGCCAGCCATTCCGCAATAAGCAGATAGTTCGCCTGGGCCGAACGTGGTGATGAAGGCGGCGGCACCGTTGACACGTGCGTATCCATCCGCGGCGTAGGATGCGACGAGTTCGTTTGGGTTGCCCTTCCATGACAACTCATTGTCTTCTACGAGGTCGAGGAGTGCTAGTTCATAATCTGACTTTCATCAGTAGATGTATTAAAAGTGCGGGAATGAGTTTGAACCTCCAGGCACTCCAAACACGCTTCGGATGCCGAGCTCATGAAGGCGCTTGAAGAGGTAGTCTCCGATTTTGATTTGAGGTATTGCGTTGGACTTGTTCTGTTCTGATAATGGGTGGAGAATTCTGTGGCCTTGAGAAAGGTGCGAAAGCTTGAGCTCATATACGTTTGCTCCGGCACATCTTCAGCTCGCTGTCATCGACGTTGAGCCAGTAAATTCCTTGAGTTTTCGCCTCTGACGAAAACATTAGAGACCGATTTGATAGCGTATGCATGAAGATGAGTAAAGCAACCTGCATGAAGTTGCTCGGGTCAGGATCGTGCGAAGAGGCTCTGTGTGATATCTGTAGCCTGGCAGACCGGCCGGAGCTGAGCTCGGCCGAGCGCGTCGGGTTTCGCTGTCTGCCACAGGAAGACCAACACGACAGCCATGAACATGATCGGATCATATATTGCGGTCTGAAAACAAAGATATCTGCCTCTTTCACATGTCCCTAAATGCAGGGTGCGACGTTTTAGGGCATGTCGCTTGTTTTCACGCTTAGTGAGCGCATTTCGCAGCTTGTCAACCAGCTCTCTCCTACTGGACCAAATTCCAACATACCTAGGTAGACTCGATCACGCAAATCCGATACGATAAGTTGATCAAAGTATATGTGGCACAGAGATGAGTCATGCATGTATCTACCTGACTAATAGAGCGGCGTTATTGCCTGTAGGTCAATGTCCAGTCTGGTGTTTAGCCGATGGCTTACAAACAGCCTTGCATGAAGTTAAGGTTCCCGTTGTAACACAGTCTAGTAGCACCACCGTTACGTATCCATCTGCGAACGAGTATGAGATCGGCGGCTCATGCGATCCTAAATTGCTCAAGCAGGTATGCATCTGCGCAACGACGCCGTGCCATCATCAAGTAAGAACAAATTTCGAGCATTCGATTCCTTCTAAAGCAAGCACTATCAACTCTGCTGGAAAGACGAGATGTTTCTGATGCTATGTCTGAAGTCAGCATCTGTCTCTTTCGCTTGTGCGTGTCAACTCATTTTTCACGTACCACTCAGTTCCACCTAGGCATAAGGAGAGGCAGTTCGCTGCTTGACAGGATCGGTCTGCCGCAATTTCCAACCCTGGAAGTACTCCTCAAATCTCTCGAGTCCGACTTCTTTCATGAGGTAGTACTTGTCAAGGAAAAGGTTTTCGTCCTCGCAGTACTCGCTCTCCCTCTGTTTCTGGAAGAATGGCATCAGATACTCTTTGATGTACTCCGCGAGAGCTTCAACGTGGCCAGGGAGCAAGTCCTTCTTATCCTGACGAGCAACCAAGACAGCACCAACCGAGTTTTGCCAAATCATTGGTGCAAACCCCCAGCTGTAGCCGGGAAAATCGTTCTCGCGCTCGGGTTGGCAACCAATGTTGAGGAATGTGCCGGCGGTATTGACCCATGGAACCATGCTAGTTGGGACATCATTGCGCTTTGCCCACGTGTCGACACTGCCAGGGGTGCGCCGAACCAGGATGGGCAAGTCGACACGCTGTGAGATGTCGGTGGCTGCTTGCTCGAAGATAGGATGTGAGCTGGAGATCTCGCAGGCTTCGTACCTGGGACGGTTGTCGACGGTGACATCCCCGTTACAATTGATGCGGACGGCAGTCACTTTCTTTCCGCCGAGCTTTTCTCCCATCATCTTCTTGCGTACCGAAAGTATCTGTCTGAACTCCTCATAGAGACTCAATTTGAGAGGCTTTCTAGGATGGTTGGAGACATTAGAGTCGTCAGAATCGCTAGAAGCGTAATAGTCGTCATAGTTATCGACTTTGTCCACCGGGCTATACTTGAAGCTGTTAAAGAAGTCTCCGATATGGCGCAGATCGGAAGGAATTAGATCGACGACTGACATCGGGTTGTTCGTTGAGTGAGCGATGATGGGTCCGCCCCACGCATGCAGATACTTAGATGCTGAGTCAGAGATGCCAGATACCGCACCGTTGAACTCCGAGCCATCGTTGAAGTAGTTGTCGCGGTAGCTTATGTAGATACAGTGCCCGATAGACCTGTCCAACAGCTTGTTGCGCACAAACTCGATACGCTTGTCACAGACATGGTCATTGGTGAATTTTGATTTTGTGAAATTCGCGAGCCCGCCCTCGTCTGCAAGGTCGTCCAATTCAATGGAATCGGTACAGTTGTTTCGCGACTTAAGCCAGATGAATTGCGGGTGCGCACGTGCGGGATCGAACAGTATCGCGCGGCTGTATTTCTCGCCTTTATCGGTAGCAGCAGGACGATTCTGATCTTGGAAATCCTGGAGAGTCTTACAGAGGTGCTTGTGGGTACTCCAAGCAATTTTCTGGCATACCCTCGAGCAGTACAGACTGGAGCGGCATCCTCCGCACAGCTGGGAGGCGATTTTCTTGCACTCGTCGCAATATCCAGGCGGGTTCGGAGTCGTCATCGTGCCAGCTTCGTGTCGCCGTATGATTGAGGTGTATTGTGCTGAGAGAGTAGATAAGATGTAGGCAACAAAACTCGTGGGGGCGATACTTTCGGGGGACGGTCCGTGCACTGGACAAAAAGATGGAGTAAAGGTGAAGGTGAAAGCTCAGAGTACGGACAATACGGTGAAGACGAGATCCAATTGACGTATTTAGATGCTACATTATTCCCTGTGGAAATCTATGGACTGAATTCAAGCATCTACTGGTGCCTGGTAGCTGCCATATCCACCAACATAGTAACCAGAGCTTTTATGCTCCCTCACTGGCGGCGGCTGAGGCCACTTTTCCAACATGGTTCCATTACCTCCTGTCAAGGTAAATTCATAACTGGCCAGTGGATCGTTGTCTATGAGCAAGCTGTAGTCTCCCGGGTACAGTACTTTGTTGCCCATCTCATCAACGCGCGCGAGCGAGGCGAGCGTCAGGTTGAGCGTTGATGTACCTGAAGACCCACTGGGGATGCTGTGAAGGCGCTGATAGCTTACGAGAGACTTCTTGGGGTGTGGCGCTGGCCCATGTTCGCCGGCGATGTAGCCGAGAGTGACGTAGTCAGATGTTACGCTGCCGGTGTTCTGGACGCTGACCTGAACGGAGGCAAAGGGGCATTGGTCTAGCCAGGCAGATTTGCAGTTTGATATCACATCTGAGATAACATAGCTAGTCTGTAGTCCAGAAGTGATGTTGACAGTGAAGTTCGTGTAGTGTAAACCGTGCCCGAAGTCGTAAACCGCGGAGCCGTTGTACCACTTGTACGTACGACCTGGATTGTTGTCACTGGGTCGAAGCGACATATCCGTCATGGCAACTTGGCTGATGAAGTTGGACGGGTATTGAGTCTGTGGGAGACGGCCAGCTGGTGCTACCTTACCGGTCAAAATATCAACAATCGCTGAACCACCGTCTTGACCGGGGTATCCGCCCCATAAGATTGCAGAAACATTGGGGTTGTTCTTGATCGGAGTCGAGTCAATTTGACCGCCACCCATGACGACAACAATTGTCGGTTTTCCGGTGTCTGCGAGCTGTCCAATCACATCGAGCTGCGCACCAGTCCATTGCAAAGAGTTTCGATCCATGCCTTCCTCTTCAACACCGTTGTCGATGCCACCAACATATACCAGAACATCGCTGCCATCAATGGCAGGCTTGAGATTGAGCCATCGTTCCGTTGTTGGATCTCCCTGGCCTCCGGGAAGGCCTCCAGCATAGTTTATCGTGGCGTTGATCTGCTGTAATGCGTAGAGTGGAGAGTGTAAGTATGTGCTCACACCGGCGTAATTCCCGAGAAGTTGTGTGGTGGCATTCGCCCATTCACCAAATAGTCCAACCTTCATTGACGAGTCGATGCTGATTGGCAGAACCCCATCGTTCTTCAGTAGCACGATTCCCTCGGTTGCGGCCCGCCGTGCAAGCTGTTGGGAAGCATTAGTCGCAACTGTATTCCAGCCAAGTTGACGATACGGTTGATCTGAGGCAGAGTCGAACCAGCCCACGCGCACCAGCGAAGCGTATTGTCGGATCAGCGCCTGGTCAAGCACGGTCTCGTTCGTAAGGCCTTGTGAAAAAGCACCTGGCAGATGCGATTGCATGTATGTGCCACAATCAACTTGAAAGAGAATCATCAATCAGCAGGTGTCATGTCAACAAGAATTCTGGAAAAAAGGGATCAGGTGCAGCACTGGTGGTACTTTTGAACCACCGCGCTGTCTGCTCGAAATAACCAGACTGGGAGGAGGTTGAACTTACTAAATCTTAGTTAGCGAATTGCCATTGAAAGGAGTGTTTGTAGTCACAACTTACCTATCGGTGCCGGCGTTGAGTGAATCTGCTGCAGCTCCTTCACGTGACGCTGACCATTCGTGAGGCAGATAAACGTTTTGGATAGCATCACAATCAGATGTAACCCATTGTTCAGTCTGATTAAAGCCCCAGTGATCGCGGAGAATAGTTTGCAGCAAGTAAGGGTCGGCACAACTGGTCAGTCAAAAGTCAACATTTATCCCACTCGAGTCAGGCTCGCCATCCTGGATCATGTCACTTACCTGGGCACGCCATTAACGCTGTTATAAGAGCACATGAAGGCTCCTACATTGCTGCGTACACAGCTCTCGAAAGGGGGGAGAAAGTATTCGACCATATCCTGTTGGGAGATCTGCGCATCGAACTGGTATCTGGAACCGAACCGTCAATTTGGAACCTGACTCGAAACAGCACAACAACGAACCTCAAGTTGCCATTCCATGACTCAATGTCGTAGCCAGCGTAGTGCTTGCAGGTAGCAATCACGCGCCTGTAAGGGTCGCTGTCGTCTCCTTGCAGACCTTTGATCAAAGCTGCGACGTAAGATGAGAGATGATACGGATCTTCTCCGGGTGTCTCTTGGCCACGTCCCCAGCGCGGGTCTCGGAATGGGTTGATGTTGGGAGTCCAGAAATCCAGCCCAGTTCTATCTTGGAATCAGTTAAGCTTGCCACACAACATGCTACACTACACACCGGTTGGCATTGTTAAATACTCTGGCTTCTGTGGAGATTACCGTCGCGACATTTGTGATGAGCTCGTCGTCGAAGGCCGCTCCCATCAAAATTGGCTGAGGGAAACTTGTGCTGTAACTGTATTCTGCACCGGCCTGTTTGCTGAAGTTCGTGTATGGCCCAGCAATACCTGGACATTATTAGAAGATGCCCCATCTGAGTCTGGCACGGCCCTTAAAATACCGTGCAGTCCTTCATTCCACCATTGGTACGGAGGTATGCCAAGTCGCTCCACGCCTCGCGAGCCAGACGTAGTTGCATTGATCTTCTCGTCAAGAGTGTATAGGGCAACAAGCGATTTGGCTCTTTCAAGTGGTGCTGATGCTGTTTAGTATCGCATAAAGAATCTTGTTTTGCTTCGTTCAACATACTCGCTGATTTATCGCATATCGTCACGTTCTTCAGCGGGCCATTGATGCAGTCTGGAAACAGAGCATATGCTCCTCCTGTGGCCAATGACAGAGCCACAAGGTAACGAGAAGAAGTCCACATCTTGGTTCTCACTGATCGCGTTGTGCGTTGAATCAAAGATTCCTTACTCCGCTATCGTCTTATACTCACACAATAGCCGTAGAATCAACCCTCCCCATGCCGCCGAAAGGTTGGTAATGCTTCTCCTCACGACGCGTCTACGTCATGAAGATGCAGTAAGACGGCGTAACAACGGCAGAATCGATCCCGTGGACCCCAGATCATTCGCACATCCTGCAGCTCGGGAAGAAAAACCGGGGCGTCACACAAAATGCTTGTTGACAGCCCTCAATAAAGCCAAGGATGTAAGAGCCGCATGCGGAGACTCCTCAGTGGCGGACTCAACTCTATGAGGGGTCGGCACTAGGTGAATATCGTGTATTTTGACTGGACACAAGTTTAGGCAGAATGCAAAGATCGGCAAGGGTCGCAACGTTAAACTTTCATCCACCCATGTCTGAATGGGAATAACGCAAAGGCCCGGTGAGATATTTTGTCGGATCTCTGCGGAAATGAAAGGTTCGACTAAGAGGAATTGCATTCTACGGATTGAGATTGAAGTAGCAGGGACTTTGCGAGCGCTGTCATCTGCACCGTAAGTAACGAGATGTCATGCACTAGGTTCGGGCGCGCGTTGAGCACGCTACCAAAACTTGCACCCCGTGGATAATTGACCAAAAGTGTTTATGAAGCCCAGTTCGACCTCTTCACAGTCATCGGCATGCCGTCTCGCGGACGTGCCTCGAAAACAAAGGTTTGGAATGCGCGGTCCCCAAAAGTCAGATCCCAGTCTGTCCATCCCACCCTGGGCGTCTTGTTTGGCTTCAGATCCGCACACGTGAAGTCGAAGTCTCTGATTGTCAAAAGCAACGCAATCTTCAATTCGTCCATCGCAAGAGGGCTGCCTAGGCATCCACGTGGACCTCGCTCGAAGGGGCGCCACGCGTTCCGCGGGAAGTCTTCACGCGCAAAGCGATCTGGGTCGAACTTGGTCGCGTTTTGAAAGATCTCGTCGTTCATATGCATAGTCATATGCACTGGCAACACCATTTTTCCTTCGGTCGAATAGTTCTGGCCCTGGAATGCAAGAAACTTCTCTGTCGGATGACCTGCTCGTGCAGTATTGCCGATAGGGTAGAGACGCAGAACTTCCTTAATTACGTTGGTGGTGTATTCCAGTTGATTCAGTCTGTACGGATCGTTTTGTAGCATCTTGTATGTCGCGTCAACACCTTTTGTGAAGACCGCATCGTGCTCCTCGCGTAACTTCTGGACAACTTTGGGATGAACGGAGAGCCTCAATCGTTAGCCTGAGGACCGTTTTGGGGTTCTGAAATCTGCTGAGCTTACATCATCATCGAGTAACAGATGGTGTTCGAAGTAGTCCCTGATCCCGCTGCCAACAGGGTCTTTATTTGGGTAATCGCGTTCTTGAGAAAGGCGGGATCAAGAACTTCCCGGCCTACTTGACGACTCTCTTCAACAAAATCTCGTAGAACAAGATCCATGATACTAAGACCTTTCTTACCGGTAAGATCTGTCTTCTCTTGTACCACGATGTCGAACCGCTTCTTGATCATCTCTGCCAATATCGCATCCAATTTCTTAGCTTCAGTCTCGACGGTTCGCAGTTTGAAAAGGTTGCTGACGAAGTTGTACGATTCATGCGTCTTTGCAAAAGCGCGGCACATGCCTTCCCAATGCTCTAAAGCTGCACTTCCTTGACTTTTTGCCTTCAGCGAGTGACCGAAAGTCGCTTTGCCAATGACATCGAATGTCGTGCGTTGCGTGAGTTGCTCAAGACAAAACTTTTCTCCTGTATCAGCCAGCTTGTCGATCATGGATCGGAACTCCATGATCTCTTCAGCGATCTGGACCGATGTTGGCTAGCTGCAACAGAGTACAGGTTTATGTACTCACTGCAGGTCGCATGTTGCTTATGTGTTGGACGGAGAAGGCTGGTGAGAGCATCTTATGAAGATACTTCCATTGAGAGCCTTCCACTGTGACAATGTTGCCTTTGCCAATCAGTGGATCCACTATGAAGTGTTAGAATGAGCTTAACTATGTTTACAAATACGTACAGAACCACTGTTCGGCCTCGTGTTTGGGATAGTTCTTCGTCACCGTCATGTACTGTGCAACGTCTGGGTCAATCACGATGACTTGACCTGGACTAGCTGGCCATAAATCCAAGTAGAAGACACCCGGCAAGTTGTACTTCTTGGCCATCGTGGTTATGACGGACTGGTGATGAACGTCAGGCGGAAGCTCTGCCATAATCTCTCCCATTAGCTTAAGATGCCCCCAAAACCAATGATGTGGCGGTTTTGGCTTTGGTTTGGTGTTAGTATTGACCATGCGGCTCGTGAAGATCCAGAAATTTGCGGGAGCGTTCCACTGACCACGTCACTGTAGAAGCGTCGCTCCTCATACATTCTCCAGATGAAGTACGCCAAGGCTGAAACGACACCTGCGAGCGCAAACGCTGCCGACGAGAGACCAATTGAGCCCATAACTAAGATATAGAAGACTTGGGTCAGTATTAGGATTG
The DNA here is from genome assembly GCF_000146915.1 of Parastagonospora nodorum SN15. Classification (NCBI taxonomy): domain Eukaryota; kingdom Fungi; phylum Ascomycota; class Dothideomycetes; order Pleosporales; family Phaeosphaeriaceae; genus Parastagonospora; species Parastagonospora nodorum. The sequence goes on along the minus strand of NW_001884554.1, from coordinate 142,684 downwards.
AATGCCGCAAGCCTTTCTCTCAGAAACAGCAGTGATGCTTCGTTTTAAATTGCTATCTCCAGGCCCCCAGCGCAATACTGAACCATACGCGAGGAGCATTAGTGGTAAGCCGCCACAAGTGTGCAGATGCATGGCGCCAGAATAAACCCACCTGGGTAGCTTTGATTGGTAGCACACGCGTGCCAGATTGCAATGAAGGGTGAATGCTCTCGCCCGCTAGCATGCAGGTGATGACAGCTAACTGACTGTGCCACAGAAAACTCGCGCTGGCTGATGCCCTGGAGATTAGCAGGGTGTGCCGTCGCACGAAGTCCAGCAATGCTGCGTATGTGCTTGTATTCCTACTAGGCAAAGTTATGATGCGAATTAATCGTCCTCTCTCATTTCAATAGTTTTTCACGGCAGGTGTGAAATTGTGGAACGCATCAATTCGGTTAGCGCCGAGTCGAAGCCAACACGGAAGGCGTTTAGTCACCGAGAAAGATGTGCAGCGCAGTTGTGCGACCACGACACCAACCACGATCATGTTGCCCAGTATAGCAATCAATTATGGGCCGCTAGGACTATCACGAGACCGCATTCCCTTGGAAGATCTTCGTATGTTTGGAAGAAGCCCGATACTTCAGAGACTGTGGGCACCGGTACTTCTACTAGGTATACGAGCGTCGCAGCTTGAAGTCTCCTATTGATCACAGATTTTCGGTACTTAGGGTATTTCTCCTTCCCTTATCCGACTTCTAGAGGCCCTCAATTGCGTGTCGAGTAACGCAAAGAGCACTTCGTCTGCATGATCGCCTATCATCCAGGAAACGTCATGCGCGAGGACTGTGCGAACATCATATTCTTTCTCCAGAAGGCGGACTTTGGAGATGGTGCTCTTCGCAGCGTCTAAGTCTGCATGAAGCGACATTTTGCCAATGCTGGGCACACAAAATTCGGCGATCTCACACTTTCCATCAAGCAGTTCCCTGTCTACTTAGCACAGTCGTAGAAACCTTTGAAGTACTTACCTCGAATGACAACAATCACTACCGAGACAGACCCAGTGCCCGCTTTCTAGCCTTGCTACCGCCAGACAGTTTCCAGGCATGTGGCCTGGTGCTTGGATGATCCAAAAACTGCCATCGCCGAAGTAATCCATCGCTTTCTCGAAGGGACCAAATTGTTGCCATGGCCCAGACAACTCTTCCAACTTTTCTGTTGCGCGCTCGGGATCGAAGAATCGTCCATCCCATTGTAGATTGATGTCTTTGAGATGTCCTGGCGAGCAGCCAGCTACAGTACCCGGCCCGAAAACGGCGGTGGCGTTGGGAAACACATCACGGATAGGGCGGCAGTGGTCCCAATGTGCGTGACTGGATAGGGTAAGGTTGTTGTCCTTAATTGTCGGTACCATGCATACCTGAAGAGAACAGTATCAATTTGCTCTGCTCTAACTCCCCTTTCCGAGAGCTGCCGCACGATCGTTCTTCGAGGTCCAACATGATTCACCTCATCAAGCATGTATTTGTTCACCCAAGGTGTGTAATTCGAACGATCCTACGAATTGGTGAGTAGAAAGAGCACTAGTAGTATATGTCAGCAGAAAGTACGTACCTCGTCAAGGCCAAGATCCCACAGCATGTGCCTCCCTTGCTTTTCAATGTAGAACGCCCAGTTGTACATACGATACTTGCCGCTTGCCCCCGCATGCACCTTATCAAGGTCACCTATGAAGCTTCCGCCATCCAACAAAGACAGCTTAACATGAGCACGCGTATGCGGCAAGCTGCTGCTTGGTGTCTCCTTGTCTTTGGCCATCTTTCAACAATGCACGCGGTGTTGAGGTGCTGGACGATAGCTTCGGCCGAGCTCGAGGTACCTTGAGAAATCAATTCACTAAAACCCACGAAACGTCACACGCATAAGTCGCTCCGCAAATTGTCAGCGTTCTAGTCTCCACATTTCGCTGTCTTGTTACCATCCTTGTGCGTTGCCCCACTGCACACGAATGAGCCGCGCGGGGTACGGACCATCCGCAATTGCTTACTTAGCGTTCGACGCCATCTAACTGCGCCAAAATCAATTGTGACCAAAAGAACCTGGCCTTGTAGGAAAGCTTCCTTAAGAGTTGACCACAGTCAGCAAAGTCATTGTCTAGGCGCCCCATTCTTTAGCCATTTTCAAATTTGCCTTACATGATGTCTACGACTTTAAAACATGGTAGCTTGGGCGAACTGAAGGGAAACATTAAAGATGGTGTAGCCGAATTTTTAGGATTGAAATATGCAACGTTGAAAGATCGTTTCGCTTCAGCCGAATTGTTGGACAGGTATGGGCCGGGGCCTACGGATGCAACAAAATATGGGTACGGAACATGAACATTGTCGAAGCAACACACTCACGAATTACAGGCCACCGCCTGTATCACCAGTGGGCTCGATACATCGCGAATTTGGCTTCATACAGCATACTCTACCACTGCCAGAAGTGCCCGAGCATTCTGACCTCGAAGGGCTCAATCTGAACATAACCGTCCCAGTCAGCCAAGATGGGAAACTCAAGAGCAGCACCAAGTTACCAGTCTACGTTTTTATTCATGGTGGTGGCTTTGCCGTAGGTTCGTCATGGTATCCGCAATACAATCCCGCTTCAATCGTGAAGCTGTCAGCCAAGCTCGGGAAACCCATCATCGGTGTCACAGTCAAGTAAGTGCCCATGGAAGTATTCTTGACTTGCTACTGAACTATTACAGCTACCGACTTGGGGCTGCGGGTTACATGACTTCCAAAGAATTGCGCGATGCAGGGTACAAGGCCAATAATGGCTTCCACGACCAGCGCACCGCATTGCGCTGGATTCGAAAGAATATTGCAGGCTTTGGTGGAGACCCAGATGAGATCACAACAGTTGGCGAAAGTGCTGGAGGGTGTGAGTAGCATACTCTCGTGCACATACACAGCTACTTACAACCTTCAGTATCCGTGACCATGTTCCTATGCTCCAAGGAACCCATAATGAAGCGTTGCCTCAGCACTGGCGGTGCTGTGTTGCTTTTCGCGCCTTTGCCGCTTGAAGCAGCGGAAGAATCTTACAACACCATTGTCAAAGCTCTCGGCCTTTCCGACAAATCACCCGAGGAACGTATTCAGGCACTCCTCAGTATACCACAAGATGACCTGTGGCAAAAAGTCCCCATGGGCGCACCACTCCTCCCAACAATCGACGGTGGCGTAACAGTCCCCGGCAGCCCAGACTTCGTCACCATCTCATCTCTCGAAGATAGCGAGAGATTCCCCATGCCCGGCCGAAAGTGGTGTGAGTCTCTCATGATCGGTGAATCGAAACTCGACGCCAATATCCTCGCATACATGGGCATGGACAGCCGGAATCCAGGCATCGCACAAAAGTTCGTTGATTCAGTCAACAAGACACTTTCCTCGCATCCCGAAGCCGCAAAGCAGTTGCTCTCATCCTACAACATCACGCCCTCGACCAACGACGACGAAGCAACTCTCTCCATCCTACGCTTCGCCTCCGAAATATCCTTTTACGCGCCCGCTCGCGCCTTTGCACAAGGCTGGCCCGGGAAATTCTTCCTGTACCATTTTAACGAGGGGATCCCCTGGGAAGGCCGATTCCAAGGTGAAGCAGGACATATTCTTGACGTGGCGTATCTGTTCCAGAACTTTAATGAGTTTTTGGATGATAGGCAGAAGGCGGTTGCGACGGCGTATGCGGAGGATTTCATCAAGTTTGTTAATGGCGAAGATCCGTGGACACCGGTCAAGGATGGCAATATGGCGGCCAGAGTATATGGGCCGAGTAGTGAGGGTATCACGATGAAGTTTGTGCCAGATGGGAATCCGAAGGAAGTGGGTAGGGATGAGAGGGTGTTGAAGCTGGGTGAAATGGCGGGTTTTGATAATTTGTCGGCGGCGTTCCAGAACTTCTTTCAAGGGCGGTGAGAGTAGGTTTTCAAGCTACCAGGAAATGATAAATTTTGCTCGAAATGCCGCAACGCCTAATGCTAAAATCACTATGGAGGTACTAGAATTAAATGCTCATCTCTTTCAGATCGTCGGCGACCTTGAATGGCGCCTCGGTCTTGCTCTTGATCTCGTCCACTGTTACGCCCTTCGCGTGCTCCTTGAGCGTCAACCCTTCTATCCGGTCGACGTCGAAGACCGCTAAGTCTGTGATAATTGTCGACACGCACTTCTGTCCGGTGAGAGGAAAAGAACAGTTGTTCAAGATCTTGGGGTTACCCTTCTTGTCGACGTGCTCCATGGTGATAACGACCTTGGTTTGTGTGGGGTTTGCGACAAGGTCCATTGCACCGCCGATACCCTTGACTTTGCCGGGAAGCATGAAGTTCGCGAGATCTAAGACTGTGCGTTAGCATGTTGTGACATAGTGACGAAGATCTGAGTCATGAAGCATACCTCCAAACTGATTGACCTGCATAGCACCCAGCATAGCAACATCGATCCTTCCACTCCGGATCATACCAAAGCTCTCGTGGCTACCAAATACCGAAGCGCCCTTGATCAAAGTGACGGTCTCCTTACCAGCATTGATCAGATCAGGGTCTTCTTCGCCAGGCTTGGGGTATCGGCCCATTCCCAAGATACCGTTTTCTGATTCGAGTACGATCTCGGTGCCTTCGGGCAGAAACGCTGGCGCCGCGAGAGGCATACCAATGCCGAGGTTGACGTACATGCCGTCCTTCAGTTCTTGGGCCGCGCGCTTGATGATACGTTCGCGCTTTTGCGACGCTTCTGAAGAGCCTAGATTTGTGATCAACAAGCGGACCAATCTCAGTACGCGAAGTAAACATACCACCCTCCAGCAGAGCCTTCTTTTGCTCCTCTGGGCTCTTCCAGAATACCTTTCTCTCGATCTCCTTTGCTTCTGTGCTCTTGATCACCCTCTTGACGTAAATGCCCTGCAGATGGATGTCCTCTGGCGCAATCTCGCCATCCCCAACGATCTCATCTGCCTCCACAATCGTCATCTTCGCGTTTTTGCCCATAGCCTCGTTGAAGTTATTTTGCGCCTTGCGGAACTGGCAATTACCGAGCCTGTCTGCCTTTGCGACCTTGACGAATGCGTAGTCGCCGAAGATCGCTTCTTCCATGACATATGATTTGCCGTTGAATTCGCGTGTCTCCTTTGGTGGGGCCATTTTCGCGACTGTGCCATCGGTGTTGTAGCGGACAGGGAGTTCGCCAGTTTGGACTGCAGAAAATGTCAAACATGCTCACTGATGAAATAGCAAGAGAGGCGAGACGTACCAATTGTGCCATAAGCAGCAGGAGTGTAGAAAGCTGGTACACCCGCCGCACCAGCTGCGCACTTCTCTGCAATTGTACCCTGAGGCGTCAATTCCAAGCTCAACTCTCCCTTCAGGTACATTTGCTCAAAGACCTTGTTATCGCCGATATAACTCGCAACCATGGTACCAATCTGCTTTGTGTCCAGTAATTGACCTAAGCCAACACCAGGCATACCAGCATTGTTGCTGACGACTGTGAAGTTTCCAAGATCCTTTCGATCCCGGAGCGCGTTGATGAGCGTCATTGGAACACCCGAGAAGCCAAAGCCACCGACAAGAACGGTAGTGTCTGACTTCATGTCCTTGATAGCTTCTTGCGCGGATGAGACAATCTTGTTGATCGCTGGTCGCATAGTTGTGGTTGAGAAGAATCGTGGTGTGAGGCCATTGCGGCGTGTCGCACTGAACAGGAATTGTCGCTGCATCGTGGTTTTCGTGAGTATCGTAAAGCAATGCCTTGCAAGAAGTCTGAAGCTTGAACTAGAACTGCTCAGATGTGGGACGCTTCTGAACACAAATGGGGGTTGATGAAAGTTGCTGGCGTGCAGAACAGTCAATCAATTAGGAGTGTGCTTCCAAAACTTGGATAACAGCTTCACCCAATTTTCCAAACTTCAATCTCTGTAAATGCGTTGCTGGTCGTGTTCTCCAACTTTTCGGAATGCTCAAAGTGAGCTCCCCACATCAATTGATGCGGGCAGTTTGCATGGTGAGCTAGTACACTTCCAGACCTCCGCGCATGACTGCCGACCGGTTCCGGCTGCTCCACCCGGCACCGGAAAAGTCTCCACCACAGCTTCGGGTGAGATGTGGATGATTATTTAGCCGGTCGAAAGTCGGAAAAGCAGGAGGGTTGGGATATGATTGGCTTGTGTCCGAAGTGAGATCGGACACGTTTTCCACGGTCCTCGCCAACGACCCGGTGTTTGCACATGTCTCACGTGAGGACGTGTTTCGCGACGCGATCAATTCCTAGCTGTGCGAAAGAATCGACGTTTTCAACGTCCAGACAAAATGTTTCATTTGAGTAATTATCATACAAATTGCTATATTCTCGGGTCATTCTATTCAACTCAGTAGAGATCGTGCACGATTTTCTTCACTGTGGAATAGTATTAGCAAGATGACAGCGTTCGGCAGTCAGCAGGTACTCACGATTCGCAAAGTCCTTGTGGTCTTTGCTGTGCAGCGCACGAGATGCGATAGCTTCTTCTTCGGCGTCGCCGGTAGGAACATCGTACTTGGATCATGTCAGTGGCTCCTTAGAAGATAGCAGGTACCTAACTTACAGCTGTCAGAGTAGTCTTATGGCCAAGCCGTTCAACTAGATCCGCAATTGCATCGCCCACAATGTGCGAGTCCTTTTCGTCACTGCCAGTACTCCGCTTGCCAATGTACGGAATGATTCTCGCGATTTGCTTGGCCTCATCCGGGTTGCTCGCCTTGAAGTGCACAGTCGGTGCAAGACTGAGACAACTTGTAATGCCGTGCGGGATACTGTATGTAGCTCCAATTGCGTGGCCAATGCTGTGACTCAATCCGACACCACCAGTGTACAAGAATGGGAAGAGAGACGAATAGCAAGCGAGGAAGAGTTTCGTGCGTACTTCCGCATCTTGTGGGTTGGCCTTCGACTGTGGCAAATATGTGAACAGGTCCTTGATTGCCTCAAGACACATGCGCTTCGTCGGTATTTCAGAAGCGAGTGGGTGGTACATCAATTCCACTGCGTGATCCAAAGACCTTATCTGTAGTGAAGTTAGTATTGGATATCATGATTGGTCGCCAACATCGACCATACCCCGGTACTAGTCCATAGGTTCAAAGGTGTGTAGACTGCAAGGTCGCCATCGTAGACAACAGCTGCATTGCTTTAGCTTCATAATCAAGAAGTCCATGTCAGACCTACCCTTAGGCACAAGTTCTGGATCGCTCACAGCAATCTTATGTTTCTCCTCTGTGGTAAAGCCGGCGTTTTGTGTGGTTTCGGCAACGCTCAATGTCGTCGGTACAGCAATGCTAGGTATCCATTTACCGGTTTCTTGGTGAATGTTGTACGCGATAGCCTTTGCGGAGTCAATGGGGGAGCCGCCTCCTATTGCGATCAAAACGTCGCAGGCAGATTTTGACATTAGTGCTGTCGCTTCACGGATATCTTGAATCGGCCTGTGATGAAGTCAGTGGATTCGTCTCAATCGCCTCGTCACAACGTACGCGTGCTGCCCAATTTTGCTGAATGTACCACCATGGGCAGGACCCAATGACTTTTCGATGTTCTTGATAACCGGAGTCTTCTCATACAGCGATCGACCAGTGATGATAAATCCTTTCGTTCCGCCTAACTCCGCGATCACGTCTGAAAGTTGTTGACTCGTTCCTGCATTCTGTCAGGATTTGATGGGTTTGATACATTCTACCGCCTACCGTTCCCGTAAATCATGAGCTTAATTGGCGAAGCTCGGTAGACTCCTTTGACGGTCGAGTCGACACTGCCATTCTGGTACTTGTTTGGGAGTGCCATGATTGGGTATGTTGCAAATTGTCGATAAAAGTCGTTGTGAAAAAGTTGCTTCAAGATTTTGAGCTCTCTAGCATAGAGCATCGCGCGGTCTCAGCAAGTCCGTCATAGTGGAGGGGTAGCTCCGGCATCGCCCCACACAAGTACAGTACCTTACGCCAGCCCCGCCGCAGGCCTGACCGTAGCTTCAAAGCGGCAATGCTTGCATGTGCTTGACCATAGCGCGTGAGGAGCCATACCTTCTGGAAAATGTCGTGGATATTTGATTCGATCATCTTCATCGAGAATGGCAGCTTTCAACAAGGTGGCGCGCAACGTGTTGCAAAAGAGCCCAAATGATGTTGTCTTGCTTTCAGCTGTACGCTCGCCAATCAATCGTAGCTTCAAAGGCGGATACAAAGATGCACATCCTGAGGATATCTTGATGCCTGTAAGGAAGCATTGGAGGACGAGATGGGCACCAAGCTAATGATCAACAGGTTATGAAGGCTGCTGTAGAGCGAGCGCAAATTCAGAAAAGCGATGTAAACGATGTCCTTATCGGAAACGTACTTGCAGAGCTGGGTTTTGCGAAGACGGGTCGAATGGCCCTCAACCACGCTGGATTTCCCAACTCGACGACTTTTCACACTGTCAATCGTCAGTGCTCCAGCAGTCTGCAAGCTATAACCCACATCTCGCACTCTATCATGGTCGGTCAAATTGATGTTGGACTTGCTGGCGGCGTGGAATGCATGTCACGGAACTACGGATCTCGCGGAGTCCCGACCGATGTTTCGCCCACTCTTCTGGGATCCACGGTCAAAGATGCCCGTGACTGTCTGATGCCTATGGGCACCACTTCGGAAAATGTAGCAGAAAGATATAAGGTAGATCGAAAGAGCCAGGACGAGTATGCTATACGTAGCCATGGCCGTGCAAGTCGAGCACAGAAAGAGGGTCGTTTTGACTGGGAGATCACTCCCGTAACAGTGCCGAGAATAGACGAGGCTACAGGGCAACCGGCAGGCTATGAAGTGAGCAAGGACGATGGCATTCGGCACGGATTGACGTTTGAAAAGGTCTCAACGCTGAAGCCGGTGTTCGGAGAGAACGGGAAAAGCACAGCTGGGAACTCCAGTCAGATCTCGGACGGAGCGTCGTCCACTATTCTGGCCCGACGTTTTTGGGCAGAAGACCGCGGACTCCAACCACTTGGCCGCTTCGTGGGTACACAAGTCAGAGGCTGTGCGCCGGATGAGATGGGCATCTCTCCAATCTATGCCATACCAGCTTTGCTGAAGTGGGCTGGTGTGGAACTCAAAGACATTGATATCGTTGAATTAAACGAGGCATTCGCGAGTCAAACCATCGCATGCATACGCGAGCTTGGTCTGGACGAGGAGAAGGTCAATCCAAATGGCGGTGCAATCGCCCTGGGCCACCCCACAGGCGCGACTGGGGCTCGTCAGACAGCGACCCTGTTCGGTGAGCTTCGGCGGCAAGACAAGGAGATGGGCATCGTCAGCATGTGTGCAAGCACTGGCCTTGGTGTGGCTTCGTTGTTCATCCGCGAGTAGAATCAATAGTATTGGATGCCGTGATTATGACACTGGTGTGAGCAAACACGAGAGTGACGCGTTGCTTCATTAGCTTTCATCCTAACCTGCTTGGGCCAAGCTTCGTGCACTGTCCATGCGAATGTGCCCCGACTTTGCTCCCCACATGCACACGATGCAACACACCGCACCAAGTCCCGCCACTTCCACCATGCCGGAGCCGGCAATGCCTAGTAAGCTGGGCCAGCTGTTGTATATGCTCCAACCTCGCTTTCGTCATTCTTGGTGAGAGCTGCCTGCATCTTGTGCTTAATCATGTTCCTCCTACGCCGTGTTCCGCGTCGTGCCATTCCACGCTTTCCAGTCCAACAACAGCGTCGCGCCCTTGGAAGTGTGAGTGCTATCGACTCTGCCATCTTCCGCACTCTGTTTGGTACCGAGGAGATACGAAAGGTCTTCGACGACAGGGCTTATGTCAATCGCTGCGTAGATGCAGAGACAGCTTTGGCAAGAGCCCAGTCAAAATGCAACGTGATCCCATCTCATATTGGGGAACTGGTCACGACGAAGGCAAATGAGCTGGAGCTGGACTTCGAACGTTTGCGACGAGAGACAGAAATCGTTGGCTACCCTATTTTCCCTTTGATACAACAGCTGTCCGCATCGTGCGGCGAGGAGGCAGGACGTTATGTACATTGGGGCGCGACCACCCAGGACATTATGGATCTAGCGAGTATGCTGCAGATGAAGGAGGGCCTGGAGATTGTTGAGCGTACGCTCCGGTCTGTCATCAAGAATCTGGAGAATCTGTCCAGGAAACACCGAGACACACCAATGGCTGGTCGCACGCATTTGCAACATGCGCTTCCAATCACGTTCGGACACAAGTGTGCAATCTGGCTGTCTGGCTTCCAACGACATCTAGAGAGACTTGAGGAGCTCAAGCCTCGTGCATTGATGGTCCAATTCGGAGGCGCTGCAGGTTCGCTAGCCTCTCTAGGCTCCGGGGACGATGGTATTCGTGTTCGCAAAGAGATGGCAAAGGACCTGGGACTTACAGATCCTCCGATCACATGGCATGTCGCGCGCGATGGTGTAGCAGAAATCACAAATTTCCTTGCGCTCGTCGGAGGAAGCTTGGGTAAAATTGCTCTCGACATCATTATCATGTCGTCCAACGAACTCTCCGAGGTTTCAGAACCCTTCGTACCTCATCGCGGCGCATCTTCGACTATGCCACAGAAGAGAAACCCTATCTCCAGCGAAGTGATCCTAGCAGCGTCGAAGATTCTGCGCTCTAATGCAGGCCTTGTGCTTGACGGGATGGTGTCTGACTTTGAGCGCGCATCGGGACCATGGCACTTGGAATGGGTTGCGGTTCCAGAGAGTTTCGTCATTGCGGTGGGCGCACTTTATCAGGCTGACTTTGCACTGGCCGGGCTTGTTGTGAACCCGAAACAGATGCTGGACAACCTTTACTCTACGCGCGGGCTTATTGTTGCTGAAGCAGTGATGATGGGCCTCGCTCCGCATCTAGGCCGAGGAAAAGCGCATGATGTGGTCTACGAAGCTTGCAAAGAGAGCATCGAGAACGACACAAGCTTGTTAGAGGCTCTACAAACACGGAGCGAGATCACCGAGAAGATTTCAAGTGAACAGTTGGCTTCTTTGTGCGACGCGAAGAACTATCTTGGCTCCTGTGGGTTGATGGTCGATGAGGTATTGGCAGCGTCTAGATAATGTACATAGTCCCACTCGTACATCAGCACGGCATTATCAATGTCTCCATTTCACCGGTACCACAACCACTTGTGACCCAACAAGCTGTACATCTTACCCGCAAAGGAGTGCACGCTGTGGTGATGATTACATCATCGCAAACCAAAAATAAGGTTTTTCGTAATGCTGGGCGAGACTGGCCGGCCATGCAGGGCCACCTACACATTCATCATGTCCCGCTAACCAGGTCCGTATCTGACGTCCAGCTTTGATGTGGGCCTCTCACAATCACTCCTCCAACCCCGCTATTATCGTACCAAGGACCTGGCCCCGCCACCACATCACGCACAGTCCACACCATTCGGTTGCGGCAGATGGTCAGGTCCTTGCACGCTCATGGAAGCTTCAATATAAGCTCTACAGAAGCTTGCTAGCAAACTCATCCACAATCTTCAACAAGTTTCTTCCTTATAACCATCATGTCTGAGTTCAAGGAGCGCACATTAGTTACGGATCCTCAGAAGGTTTTCCATTTCACAGATCTCCAGCGACTGAAGCCTACGCGCGCAAATGATCCCTACGAGTACCAGCATGGTTGGGGTAATCGACACCAGTCTGAGGTCATTCCTGGCACTCTACCCGTAGCACAGAACAATCCTCAAGAAGTGCGATTTGGCTTGTACACCGAAGGCATTACATATTCCGCATTTGCTGCTCCACGCGCACATAACTTCAGCACATACATGTACCGCTGCCGGCCAGCAGCTGCACACAGTATGTCATCTCTCTCTCTGTTTCTGTAACCCACTGACAAGATCAGATGGCTATGTCCCAATCGAATCAAAATCCAACATCCAAAACTGCTTCCTCTCTATCAACCCCAAAGTTGCGACACTGCCAGAACAGGCAGAGTGGAGTCCTTTCCCCTTGCCGAAAGACGAGGAAAAGATTGACTTCGTAGATGGGCTTCACACCCTTGCGGGAAGTGGTGATCCAAACATCAGAGAAGGGCTTGCACTTTACGTTTACATGATTAACTCAAGCATGGAAAAACGTGCCTTTTGCAATGCCGATGGAGATTTCCTCATCTGCCCACAACTCGGCAACCTGGATATCGTCACAGAAATGGGCAAGATCTTCCTTCAACCTGGCGAGATTTGTGTCATCCAACGTGGTGTTCGATTTTGCTTGAACTTGGGGCCGGATGTCAAAGAAGCACGCGGTTACATCACAGAGGTGTGGGGTTCCATGTGGGAACTGCCAGATCTCGGCCCACTTGGTGGCCACGGTCTAGCTAATCCGCGCGACTTCCTTTACCCGGTTGCTGCGATCGATGAGGAGCTACACGTAGACTGGAAGATTGTGAGCAAGACCAACGGTCAGCTCATCGCAATTCAACAAGATCACAGTCCTTTCGATCTTGTCGCATGGCATGGCAATGTCGTACCGTACAAGTACGATTTGACCAAGTTCTCTTCGCAAAACAGCACATCCATCGATCATACCGATCCATCCATCTTCACTGTTTTGACTGCTAAGTCTCGGGACCCAATGACGCCTTTGGCAGACTTCCTCTGGTTTGGTCCACGTTGGGATGTAGCAACGAACACCTTCCGACTCCCGTACTTCCACCGCAACTCAGCTTCCGAGTTCCTAGCATGTATCTACGGAAAAGGTCTGGGACGCAGCGACGACTTCCGGCCCGGCGGTGGTAGCTTTGAGGGCGGACATACTCCACATGGCGGTTTCCATGAAGGCTACCAGCACGGAATGCGGATACACGAGAGCCAGCCCGAGAAGATTTTGACTGGTAAGATGCCTCGAAAATGAACTTGAGTATCCGTAGCTAACAGTTTTAGATCAATTGACTATCATGGTCGAGTCGAGTCGTCTCTTCCTATTCACAGAGTACGCTCGTAAAGGCTGCGGTGTCATTGATGAGCACGGCACCGACTACAAGGTCTGGGAAGCTCTCCCAGTAAGTCTACCAACAACTACACCATTGGTATGTACTAACATCGTACAGGATCGTTTCTCGGCAAACAAGCGAGCTCAAGAACTGCTCGCTCGTGTTAAAGACGACAAGATTGCCGAGAAGAAGAGGCTTGCTCCATACTACTTTGGTGGATTTTCACATGGTGCCAATACCAGCGACACGGAAGGTGTGCACTCTGCAGATTTGGACATCAAGCAGCTCAACTCGAAAGTGAACGGCACAGATGGTACAAATTGAGTCTTGGCATACAGAGGTCGGGCGTCTTTCTCAACAATCGTAACGGAGGACACATGATCTTAATAGGCTCACGAGTCTAATCTTTGAACGCACTATATCCAATTCTTCTTCATGATCACCGATATCCATTCATAAACCATGTCCAAAAACGTCTGTGCATGAATGTTCTTAGCGACCCCACAGCGGGTATGTGGGGCGGTTTCTATCCTTGGTTTTGAACAAAGCCTCTTAACATGATGATGCGCAAATATGGCACAATGCAAACAGAGACATGTCTTCCTTCGGTGTTCTAGCAAGGACAACGCCGTTCCTGCGGTCAAGATACGCAACGGCCGCACTCACACGCCAATCATGGACAAGGGGAATCGCAACGAAAGAAGGAAAGACGAGGGAGGTGAATGAAAAGCTTCCACTGGCCGGAATAAGAGTCCTGGACATGACAAGGGTGCTTGCAGGGGTAGGTCTTTCCAGATTGAGCTGTACATACATCAAATGAGGAGTCAAGCTAATCATGCGCCAGCCTACATGCACGCAGATCTTGGGTGATCTTGGGTATGCATATTCACCATATCAATTTCGTGTAGCTGCTAATAAGATATGCAGTGCCGAGATCATTAAAATTGAACATCCCACCAGAGGTGACGATACGAGAGCTTGGGGACCACCAGACTTGGCCTACACTGATGGCGTGGAGCGCTCGTTTCCGGGAGAAAGCGCTTACTACCTTTCAGTAAGGATGCTCAAAACACTTGCCTACTTTCTTGCTAATATGTGATAGGTAAACCGCAACAAGAAGTCGCTCGGCTTGTCTTTCAACAACCCAACGGGCATCGAAATCCTCCACAAACTAGCGCAGAAATGCGACGTTCTTGTTGAGAATTACTTACCTGGATCGTTAGCAAAATATCAGCTGGACTATGCGACTATGTCGAAGATAAACCCATCGCTCATATATGCCTCAGTCACGGGCTATGGTCAAACAGGTCCATACAGCGACCGAGCCGGGTACGATGTGATGGTCGAAGCTGAGATGGGGTTGATGCACATCACTGGCGAAAGAGATAGACCGCCAGTCAAAGTAGGTGTTGCGGTAACTGACATCTCGACTGGAATGTACACAGCCATCGGCGTCTTAGCTGCATTGTACTCAAGAAGAGATACTGGACTTGGCCAGTGGATCGACGCGAGCTTGAGTGATTGTCAAGTAGCAGGTCTAGCGAACATTGCTAGTGGATGTCTAGTCACTGGGAAGAAAGATAGTGGACGATGGGGCACAGCTCACGGTAAGTTGACACTTGTTATTTGGGTATGCAAAAATGACGCTGATATCATTAAAGCAACTGTGGTGCCATATCGCGCCTACAAAACCAAAAATACCAACATTGCCGTGGGCGGCTGCAACGACAAACTCTACGGCATACTCTGTCGCAAACTCGGCAAGCCAGAATGGATCACAGACGAGCGTTTCATCACGAATGCTCTGCGCGTCAAGCATCGCGAAGTCCTTGACGCAATGGTTGAAGCAGAACTCCAAACGCGCACGACACAAGAATGGCTTGAGATTTTCGAGGGCAGCGGCATGCCGTATGCGGCTGTCAATGACATCCAGGGCACGATTAATCACGAACACGTGCTTGCGCGCAACATGATTGAGGAGGTAGATCATCCTGCATGTGGGAAAGTGAAGCTGATCAACCATCCGGTCAAGTACTCGAGAGTTGAGCCGAAGATTAGAAGTCCGCCGCCTTTATTGGGCGAGCATACGGATGAGGTGTTGAGGGAGTTGTTGGGCTATGACGAGGGCGAGATTAGTGAAATGAGGGAGCGGAAAACTGTTGCTTAACCAACTACACAGTAAAACTATAGTACCTATGATATACATTAAACAAATCAAATTATCCTCACCATCACCATTATGCAACTCTTTGCCGCTTTTCTCACAATCCATCCGACCATCCCACTGTGCATCGTACAAAAGCCCCGCTATCCCTTTTCCACTCGCCCCACATCCCAATGCAGGCGTCCCACACCCGATTCAGCCCCTCTAAAGTGATCGCCGCTGACCCCACATGCAACACCATGCACCCCACAAACACATCCCGGGCGCCCAAAACACCGCGCCAAGCCGTGTGGCAGACAATATGGGCCAGCACGTTTTGCTCGCGTAAGATATGTTAGGCCTCGGGAACTAGTGGGGAGGCTAAATGTGGGCAATATGGGTATGGGACGCGTCAAGCAATGTTGTTTGACACGAAGAAGGAAAGAATGGCGAAGAGTGTAGAGAGCGTGCCTTTTAGGTATCAGTTTGGAGCGGGTGCAGTCGCGGGGATAAGTGAGGTATGAATTTGGTGGTGTTGTTGTGCTGAGGGTTTGGCTGATTGAGTGCAGATATTGGTGATGTGAGTTTTGCAAAGTGGTACAGTGAGTGACTGCGTACTGAGAGTGTAGAAAGGTACCCGCTTGATGTTGTGAAGACGCGGATTCAACTTCAACATGGCAAGGCAGCAGGTACGGAGGGATACACTGGCGTATTGGATTGCTTTCGCAAGATCATTCGACAAGAAGGTATATCGCGGTTGTATCGAGGCATTACTGCTCCGATTCTCATGGAAGTGCCCAAGCGGTAAGTCTCCCTCACGGCCCAGTGATTGCATCTGTTTTGCTGATATGAAACAGAGCCATCAAGTTCTCCGCGAATGACTCTTTCACAAACTTCTACCAACGCAGCTTCTCAATGCCAACACTCACCCAGCCTCTTGCCGTTCTGACTGGTGCAAGTGCAGGCGCTACAGAGTCGCTTGTAGTTGTCCCGTTCGAACTTCTCAAGATACGCCTGCAGGACAAGACTTCTGCTTCGAGGTACAACGGGCTCTTAGACTGCCTGGTCAAAGTGGTGCGTCATGAAGGTCCTCTAGCATTGTACAATGGTTTCGAAGCCACGTTGTGGAGGCACATCGTGTGGAATGCAGGCTATTTCGGCTGCATCTTCCAAGTCCGCGCCCAGCTACCTGTACCGTCAAGTACTCCAAACCCTGTACGACAAAAGACTATGAACGACCTAGCCGCAGGATTTGTTGGTGGTGTGGTCGGGACCACGTTCAATACGCCGCTTGACGTAGTGAAGAGTCGGATACAGAGCGTTGCCAAAGTCGCTGGCGTGAAGCAAAAGTATGCGTGGGCATGGCCGAGCTTGCTAGTTGTAGCGAAGGAAGAAGGCTTCAGAGCACTGTACAAAGGTTATGTGGCCAAGATTCTGAGGTTTGGACCTGGTGGTGGAGTTTTGTTGGTGGTGTATTCAGCAGTGCTAGACTTCCTAAGCCCTCCTCGAAAAGCGTAGATGAGCATATTGTAATCCGGGTGTCGAAAGTTTTGGAGGCTCTAATAGCCGAGGACAAACACGGCTTGTGAAATGAACATAACTTGGTCCGATGAGTTGAGCAGGTTTCGCCAGTGATCACGATCCGATGTTCACTATAGGGACCGTGATATGCCCGTGCTACCGTAAGCACAGCGTAAGCAAGAAAAAAGTTGTGAAAGGTCCGAATCGTCATCTACCTCCGACTCATTGACCGAGAATGGCTATGGTAAGCTTATCATAGTAACATCTCAAGCAGAATCATATGGAATATCAATTCGAATTGAGCACCGTTACATAAAAGTCCAATTAACGAATAGCGAATGAGGGCACTCGTATAGCGAATTTGATACAGAGAGTTGGCAATGCCCCACTAGCGCAAGCCCCGGGTCCCACATGCATTGTAATCCGGGGTTGAGGTTGGCTGCAGCCTTCGAGAACCTTGGGAGAAATAGAAGAAGGCGTCGGCCTATCGCTACAAAACGATAGTCATCAGGTCCGTTTCTCCTCGGAGGGGCAGTGAGACTATCCAACTGACCGAGACGTCGTCAAGGGCAGTGACATGTCTGCTGTGCGGCATCCAGTCGAATCTCCTGGGATCGCCTCAAGCAGCGGTGCTGGGCAATGCGACGATCAGCTGTCGATCCAAAACGGGTAGATATGCAGACGCCGCAATCTGTAAGGGCAACACTGCAGGCTTATATGCTGTGGGTAGATGAAGGTTTGAGTGTAGAGAGAAGGGACCCTGGCCTATAGTGCCCGAACGAGTCAGGTCGTGCGCCATCATCATCCCCCGCTCGCTTGGCCGCGAACAAGACTGCAGACACACCGGACAGCACCATCCGGTCGCCAGTTCTCTCTACGACTCCTTGCGACGAAGCGATATCGATGCTCGCGGTCTGACGCGACACTGTGGGATACTGCTCGCGATAAAGGCTCGCCATGGCGCTCAAACAATGCAGCATGTGCGAACGGACGTTCACCAAGCTGGTAAGACAGTCTGCTGACCATAAGAACTAACACTGACGATAGGCAGGAGCACGTTAAAAGACACGAGAGGTCACGTACGCTTGTCGCGACACTCAAGCTCATGATCGCGACTAAATCACAGTAGACACACGTGAGCGACCGTACGAATGCCCAACTTGCAAGAAGCACTTCTCCAGAAGGTGAGATCTAGAAAATCCCGAGAAAGTTCGCTGCCAACATCATCTGCAGTGATGTCCTGTTCCGCCACTGCAAGGGCCATGCGCAGAACGCGTTGAATCGCATGAAGAGTAACGAAGGACCAAACCAACAGGATCAACAATTTGGCGACGACAGAGATACTGCCAATCCTGCTGCACCACGAGACCGGACCGGTCAAAATACAGCCGGGACACCTCAAATCCGAGAACACCCAGCCATGTCGCCCATGTCAGCCAGAAGAGAATCGCAGCAACTACCACAGATGAATGGCGAAAGCCAATTCAGTCATTTGTCGCCCCCATCGCACGCAAGACCTTCAATGGGAAGGCATCCGCCGTCACCCGGAGAAGACCGGATAGAAGCACTCATCAACGCAGCACAGCATCTAGAGCCCTCAGGAGATACTCCCTGGCGGTCACCATCACCATTAATCATTGGACGTGCCGAAAACGCGCAGATGATGAACCGCCACCCGCATGACATGGGTCCGCCCATTGATCCAGCAATTGATGGTCTTCAGTTTTCGCCCGCTGGGCACGTTTCGAGCCTGGACCAATGGGCTTTTGAACTAGTGCAAAGCAACAATCCAATTCCAAATCGCACGCCAGCAGATGCATTGCAAACATGGTTGTTTCCGCTAGAGAACGATATTCAAACGCCACATGGAACGCATATGGCCGTCGATGGGTTTTTCGAGCATGATGCTTTTCGAGGCCTACCTGAGAACCAGGCCAGTCCGTCCGGCAGCAGTGTTTCGATAGCCAGCCGAGTACCAAGGGAAAGATTTCAAAGAGTACAAAGTTGTTGGCCATCGCGGTATCGGAAGTCTTGCCGGTTAATGCAAGATCTGTGGCAGGGTTTAATAGCATGTGATTGCAGCAACATACTTTCGGAGATACCCTTTGGACAAACTGAAACTCCTATAAGCGAACGAGAGCGGAAGAATTCGAGATGGGGATTGGACGAAGAGTGCAGAGGCTTGCTGCAAAATGCTCTGAACAATGCGCCCGCACGATCGGAATCATATGGCGATACTGCATCTTCTAGCGGTGACGCTGCAGGGAGTCCGAGTGTGGATGGTATTCAGTTTCCGCCAGCTGAGATCCTGGATATCGCTCTCGAGATGTACCTCTATTACTTCCATCCGACCCTTCCTATCATCCACATACCGACTTTCTCGGCGAAGAATGCGCCACGGCCATTGATGCTATGCATGTGCCTCATCGGGCTGAGCATTCTTGGCACAGCTGGAGCTGCCAAATTTGTTACGAGGACATTTCCAGCTGTTCTGCAAATGGCCCTCACAGAACTGCAGTCACTATCTGGAAGCGAGCAACCGCCACACAGACAGATGCGAGTTATCGCCACTAGTCTTTTGGCACTGAATCTGGCTTCAATAACAGGGGTATGTAGCAAATTCAGAGAAGCGATCCACAGCTAATCATGGGTAGCGGAAGAGTCGGATTGCGCAAGCGGAGAGGTTGTACTCGGAATTGATTTCGGTATGACTGCCATGTTCAGCGAAAGACGTCAGCTAACAGTATCAGCATGCGCAACAACAAGGGCTCTTTTCCGCAAATGAAGGCGCGAATCTGGACTCACTTCTCGATGAGGTTGTAGATCTTGAATCAAAATGGAGGGCGTGGTCAAAAGTCGAATGTGCCAAGCGGTGAGTCGCCAAGTTGTCTTATGCAAATAGTGCTCTGATACGTCCCAGGATTATCTTTGGCCTCATCGAAGCCGACTGCTGGTGGGCAGGCTACCTTTCGACAGCCCCCATGATCCGACCAGAATCGGTTCAGATACTACCGCCATCTGACTACAGCCTATATCACGTAAACTCGGCACAGAAATGGTTCCAACTAGTGCAGCGTGGCACGAGGATACAATCGAACCGAATCACGCCATCATTCCACCCAACACCAGGGCTGAAGCTCGACGCACCAAGCTTTCGAAGTTTGCTCACACTTTTGTTACTCCGCATATACGAGTCGAATGATCGCTTGGCTAGTGCTACCGGGCCGCAGAAGCAGCTAGAGCCGTGGAGGATCTACGCTGAGGATCCTCGTAGCCGCGATATACTTCCGCTTTTGGTCAATCTCTCGTCTTCATCCATCGATGCGCTACGCACTGCCGACTTGAACTCTGCTGTTCTTTGGCATGCGTCATGTATGATCCTCGGTGCCAACATGCGATACTTTGAGTTAGCTGCTGGTCGTGCGGGCCCTGAACCTGCGGTCAATGCGCTCGAAGATATCTCAGCCTGGTCGCAAACTCCGTCAGCAAGACGATCTGTGTTGCACGCTGCGCATATCTACAAACTTTTGTTCGACCGGAAAGTCTCTGATATTGTTAATCCGCACAGTGTAGTTGCATTATTTCATGCAGCGCTCGTGCTGGGCCTGTACATCTTCACATTGCCACCTTCGATGGCTTGCGGGATCAACGACAACTGTATCGAACTTCTGGATATAGTAGATTGGATTTCCATCGGTCAGCTTGGACTCATAAACAACGCCCAACCACCGAGCGGATTCGGGGAAGCTTCATTGATTGTCCAATTCATCTGCAATGGCGGACCTTTCAGCATCACCGGTATCGCCCTTGAAGGCGGCTACTTGGCAGCACGCAGAACGCTGCTGCACTGTGCAGACCTCATGGAAGGAATGGGCCGATGGAGAAGTCGCACCTTTTCACAAATCCTACACATAATGAGCGACGACTTGACGGATCATGACGGGCCGGAAAACGATGACTCATGACGGTTACAATCCTCTTCTTCAACCTTGTCGCTTCAACAGTTGCAAGATCTATGGGGAAGGGGATGACGGCAGTACTATTCTGCGCGCATCAACATCAACATCATGAAGAAAAAAACTTGGTTCACGATTAAGAACGAGCATTTAGCGACGCTGTTTGGACATGGGAGTCCGGCGCCTTGTAACATGTACCCAAACGTACTACTATATTTAATCTTTTCAACAAGCCACACAAGCATCATTCAAACTCCCAAGTCCCATCCTCCCTCTTTTTCCCTTTATCCTCATACCCCTCCGGCAACATTCCACCAACATGCAAATAAATACTACTCCCATCTCTATCCCTGCATCTCTCATCCTCCGCTGCCTTCTCCCACACCTTCATCGCCGCAACAGCCATACTCGGCTCCACACCCACCTGTCTCGCGCCCTCAATCCCCAGCCCCAGATCCTTGAGCATCATCTGCGTCTTGAAGCCCGGTTTGTACCCGCTATTACTCGGCACCCAGTACTCCGTCTGTACATTGGGGATCGGCAGGACGTGGTCGCACATCCAACTCTGGCCCGTCGAGTTCTTGATGACGGAGTACAGGGCGGCGGGGTCGAGGCCGTGCTTGACACCGATGGCGAGGGCTTCGGCGGTGGCGAGCAGGATTGTGCCCGAGAGGTAGTTGTTTGAGATTTTGGCGGTGAGGCCGGCACCAAGGGTGTGTAGGTAGAAGAATTTCGAGGGCGTGCCGAGGAGGGAGAGGGTGCTTGGGAGGAGTGATGTGGGATCCGGGGGAGGGGCGCCGATGAGCATGGAGAGGGTGCCGGCTTCGGCGGCTGGGACGCCACCCTGTGTGTTTGTTAGTTGAGGGAATAGCAATGTTGGTGGAAGTTGGACGTACGGATACTGGTGCGTCAATGTATGTGCCTAATCCCTCTTCCTTCAATTTTCTTCCAACTTCTTTTGTGCTTTCAACGTCGATTGTACTGCATTCTAGCATCAATCTACCTTCATCTTTCCTCGCTGCAATCACACCAGTCTTCTCATCCAAATACACTGTCTTGACATCTTTGCCTCCTGGCACGATACTTATCAGCACCTTCGCGTTCTCAGCTGCTTCCCGCGCAGTCGATACGATCTCTACTTGGCCAAAAGAGCTATACTCTACTTTAAATCTCTCGCATGCCGATGCATTGATATCGTTTATGTATAATATCGATTGCTTTGGTATTTTCTTGCGAATGTTCGATGCCATTGCATACCCCATGGCCCCAAGGCCTTTGCAACCATCAGCATCTTGACAACGAAACACTCAGAATAAGGCACTCACCGATGAAAGCATAGTTGTCCGCCATGCTATATTCACTTCTTTCAGAGCTTCATTGCATCGACATCACCAACTACGCTCCAGTATTGTGTACCTGCCCTGCACACTAGTCCCCGCCGTCCCTGCATGCAGCCCCACATAGCTTCCCCTCACTACCCCGAAGCATACCCCAACTCACTATGGGACTTGCATACTGCAGTAAAACGAATTGCATGTTTAGCCTAGATGGTTGTTCGGGAGTGGATTTAGATGTTGAAGCATGTCGTGATTACCCAAAGCCTGCCTGAGCTCTTGCCTTTGACACAACACACATTCTGAATACACCCCATCTCTTCAAGCATCATGACAGCATCGAAGCCACTCACAGTCGGTATAATCGGACCCGCAGGCTTCGGCGGGTCCTACCTCAGCGTCGAGCTGCTGAAGCGCGGACATACAGTCGTTGGGATATCGCGCAACCCTCAAGCTCTAGGAAAACACGCGCGCTACATCCCGCGCCCCGTGGACATCGACGCCGTATCGATTTCCCAACTTGCGGAATCTTTCCAAGGACTGGATATCTTGGTTTCGATGTTCGGCCCTCACACAGAAGGCCCCATGGCCCTCCTCTACCAGCCCTTCCTCGAAACAACCCGCAAACTAATCCTCGCCTACAAACAATCCCCCGCGTCCTACTTCCTCTTCGTCGGCGGCGCAGGCAGCCTGCACATCCCTGGAACTCAAGACTCCTGCGTCGACCACCCGGATTTCTTCGTCGCGTACCGGCGCGCCATATCGACGTCGCTCGCGCACATTGCGTACATGGAGGAGCGGCTGGGTATAATGGGCACGGCATTACGACGATACCGCGAGGCGAGGATTGCGGAGAGAGAGGGCAGGCAGAGCGAGGAGGATGGCAGGGTGATTGCGGAGTACGAGAAGCAGATTAGGGAGAAGGATCAGGCGAGTGATTTCATCAAGGCGGGGCGGACGGCGTTTATGATGTTTGATGGGAATACGAGTTTCAGATGGGGGTTTGTGAGTCCGAGTGCGTTGTATCGGCCGGGAAAGAGGACGGGACAGTATAAGATTAGTGTGGATGACATGGTGTTGGAGGGAGAGCAGCAGGTGGGGAAGGACATATTTGAGGGGAGACTGACGGGGATTAGTGTGGCGGACATGGCGATTGCGATTGCGGATGAGATTGAGCAGCAGAAGTTGGTGTGGAAGCATTGGAGTGCGTGGGGGGATATTAGTGAGGATTTGCCGGGGCCAAGTTATTTGAGGTTGGATGCTGTGGAGGGGGGAAGTGTGTGAGAAGTAAAGGTGGGATATAGTCTCAATACATAGTGTTGTTAAATAACAACTGAGACCATCTATCTACTATCCCATTCCGACATTGAATGATCTCACAACTCCAACTTCGTGAATTGAGACACCATAGCTTCGTAGGCCATGCTGCTGTACTTCACGACGGGGGCAACTGTTACCCAGAACATAGTCTCGGGCAGCAAAGCCACGACCTTGACGAAAGTCGGGGGTTCATGGAAAAGCGAGACCTGTCTGCCTTCTGAGCCATGCGTCGCATCCGCATCTTTTGGATCTGCTTTATCTTCTTTGGGCTGTTCCGCGGGCAACGAAGGAAGAGCAGCAACGGCTTCGGATGGTGGTGCTTGTGTTTCGACGTTGGTAGTTTTGGACTTGTCAACATATTCGCTGTCTATGGGAGACTTCGCTAGCAAGAGATTCTGAACTGCACTAGTCTGATCAACAGAAGCAGTCCGCTGTGCAACCCGTGTAGGGGAGATGACGTCGATCGGTGGTGTGAGGATGCTCGAAGTTGCAGAGGTTCCAAACGTGATCAGATCACCTGCATTCTTGCTCTCCATGATGGGTTCCATGGGCGCGAGATCGATCTCGCGGTACTTCTCAAGATCCTCTTCTTCATTGGCTTCTTTGGCAAGCTCAGCAATCTCTTCCGGCAGCGAGGCATTGCGCCGGCTCTTAGACGGTGAATTCTCTTTGCCTGAGTACTTCTTGAAGTCCTTCAAGGTTTTAGCGAACGACGTGGTGGGGATCGTAGAGGTAGGTGTGAAGGCGAGGTGATGTCCGCTTGGTGTAGCTACCACAGTCGGTCGGGAACTGGGTGTGGCTTGGAAAGAAGACAAGGGAAGTGACTCCTCTGAGGCCCGGCGAGAGATGGGTGCTGGAGCGAACCGGCGGGATATCCGGCGTTCGTTGGCATTCAGACGCTGCCACGGGTTAGTAAAGTGAATTGTCAGTGGCGAGGATCGAAAAGCACTTACATCTAGCTCAAACTCTGTCTCATCATCTTCTTCGATCCTGCTGAGGCCACTTTGAACCTGGGCAATCTGCGCTGTCTGGAACAACGAATCAACAAAGAGATTGAGTGAAACATCCTGCCTCTTGATAGACGCCACGTCCAGGTAGTCAGAATCATATGGAACATCAAATGCCTCCTCATGCTCCTGATTGACTCGCTCTTTCTTCACGGCCTCCTCAATTGCAGCGCGCTGCACTCGGATCTCCGCATCGTCGCAGGTAGGAGATTCGTGCTGATAGATGCCATCGAGGTGCTGTGGCCGAGCAGGAGGAGCAGTCGTGCCCGGTGTGTTCATAATATCCTCAATCGTGTCGCCATCATCATCGCTTCCTTCCGCATCATGGCCGTTGAGGTCTCCGTCACTCAGCTCCATGCTGTCATCTTCGTCCTCATACCCCGCCTCCAGCTCATCGCCGTATCCGTACTGCGTCTTGCTGTACTGAACTTCATCTTCGTTGCCGCCATCACTGCCTCCGTTCTCGGAGGCGGCAACACTGAGCAGTCTCCCGTCCTGTTGTTTCTTGGCGGGTGATAGTGCTGGTGGAGAACCGTTAGCGTCGTCCAGTATCTTTTTCAGCGTGCGACAGTCAGACGGCGTCAGCTGCTGCTGCTCCGGCTTGGTTAGTGGTGTTGAAGGTGATGTCGCAATGCAGTCGTCGTGGGTCTTGACTGCTGCAGACGACGTCGCGGGTTGTAGCGGTGCAGAAGACATTGCTGGCGCATCTGGCGGCGTGTCCATAGTCGAGGTTGATGATCCGGATGACATGGTTGAGTCGCGCAAGATACAGGATGGTTCTTGATGGGAAGCAAGTGGAGAGTGGTGTATGTATGGAAAAACACGAGCAGAAGGAGCACGGGCTTGTACACAAACAACAAACGAAAGTAATTTTGTTTAGGCAGCCGCGCTTCCAGAAAAGGACGGAAAGAACAGACGTAATTCCAAGTGAAAACACCTGACCCGCAAAGTGGG